>NC_092772.1:30633675-30933675 GCF_047496795.1 Chiloscyllium punctatum
CACGATTAACAAAATATATGAATGCAGGAATGTCGCTGGATGACATTCAGGAGCAAAGCTTATTTTATGAAAGTTATTGTTTCAAGTGAATTGTTTCAATTCCAGAACAGCTGATGACAGAACCTCAATAAAACTGATAAGAATTGGAATAAAAGTGAATTTCACAAAAACAACCATAAAAGCAACATTTTGTCTGAAAACCTTCCTGTTTCACTGATCACCTTCGATAAAGAAAACTAATGTTATTACCCGGTCTGGGTGAAGTGAGACTTTACACACATGTCAATGTGTTTTACTTTATGTTGGCTTGTGGAATGGCCTCAGAGTCAGGGCAATTAGTGATGGTCACCAAATGCTGCTCTTGGCAGAGACGCCAACGTCCCACGAAATAACAAATTGAAGGTGAAATCAAAAAAAGGAAGACGCTGAAAATGTGAAATTATACAAGGCAATGCAAAGAAACGAACAGAAAGTGCTGGGGGACTTTCCTGAACAGAAAGCAGCTGGAAAGGAGTGTGATTAATACCATTGATAGGGAAGTCTGCTTTGAAGAGAAGGAGGAATCAATAGAGAAAGAGGGATATGGAAGAAAAAGAGCAAACAAAAAGAACGATGATTAGCTGGGCTGGAAATAAAATGTGTGATTCACCTCATTTATTTTTCGCCATTCCCATCTTCCTGAACATCATGCCCATGTACATACAAATATTCCCCGCTTTTCAAAAGTTCGCTTTTCACCACTTCCCTTTCCGAATGACCTACAGTAGGGCCTTGTTTCGCTATCCAAAAGAAATCCGTAGAGGATTTTCACCTTTACGAAGAAAGGCGACATTTTTCCCATATAAATTAGTGCTACTGCACTTTACACCATATCAGCTTGCGAACGGCTTCTTTCAGATAGCGAGGGAAACTTGTATTTTCTTAAAGCGATTTGATTTCCCCTGTCAGTATTCCCTGAGTGTGGTGATCTTCTTATATTTGATAACGGGATATGGGTATTTCTGACTGGGCCAGCATTAGTTCATTTTTGCAGTTGCTCTTGTGAAGATCTTGAGCCACTGCAGTCCACGTGTTTGATCTGATTTGATTTGATTTATTTCAGTCAAATATACAATGGAAAGGTTTGTTTTGCGAGTAGTGTAGGCACATGATAGTAAATAAGAAAACAGAGATCGTGGGGTACTTACATAGAGTGAGGCATACAGCTTCACAGAAAGTGAGCAAAGCAAAATCGACATTAGCAAGATTAATATTATTTGAAAAGTTAGAGATGTCAATTCGTCAGTGTAATTATGTTAGGGAAAGAAGTGTCCCTGAGCATGCTGGTCAATGGTTTCAAGCATCTGTGTCTCCTCCCTGTTGGAAGAGTTTGTAAGATATCATGACTGGTTTGGGAGAAATCTTTGATGTTGCCAGCCATGCTGCGACAATGATAAGTATAAATGACAGAAGGTGGTCTTCCGTGATGGGCTGGGCTGTGCACGCAACCGACTGAAGTTTCTTATGGTCCTGGGCAGAGCAGTTACCATGTCAGACCATTATGCACGTTAATAGAATGTTTTCAGTTGCCAGTGTACGGAACATTGGGAGACGGGTTGTTCCAAAATAGTTCATAAAATAGATGCAACAATTGGTTGTTAAATGGATACCCATGTTTTGGTTGCTGTTTTGACAACAATTGAAATTTAACCAATAATTTTAAATTATGTCTTCGATACCAAAACCCAGTTGAGTTAATTGTATTGCCAACATCGAACCAATGAGCCATCACCTGCTTCAAACGAATCGAGAAGCCATCACCGTCAGAACGAGGGAGAAAAAGACAGACACGAAGGGAAGGAGAAAGAGAACACAGCGAGGGAAACAGATGGATAGTCAGTCAAAGCGAGAAAGAAAACAAAACAACGAAACAAACCGTCACATGGAGAGCGAGCAGGGAAGATAGTAGGTTCAGGGAAAGAAACAGAAGGCAGGGAAAAGGAAAACAGAGGGAATCAGACAGTGTGAGAGACACAGTGAGAGACAAAGGACACGGGGAGCTTGGGAAGGGCTCACAGGGAACGGGGGGGGGGATGGGTGAAGCTGGGGGTGAGGACCAGGGAGATCTGGGAGTGGGCACTAGAGGGAACTGGGAGGAAGGAGGTGAGGACTTATTTTGACCTGTAACAAGATGTCCAGGCGGATCATAGTAAGCAAGGATGTACAGAACGGTGGGTGTAAAACATGTCTGAGAAGAATATATGTTACGCTGCACAGCACATGCGCTAGGCGAGATCAACATGAACAAGATCAACATTATCTAAGATTAGAGAGCCCATTTATCAGTCTAACAACAGTCGGGAAGCAGCTGTTACTGAACCAGCTGCTCTGTGTTTTCAAGCTTCTGTATCTTTTCGCCTGATTGAAGAGGTTGTGGGTGATCTTACAGGCATGTGATGGGTCTTTGGTAATGTTAGAACAAAGAAAATTCGACTACAGGAACAGGCCATTCGGCAGTCAAAGCCTACGCTGATACAGATGAGAATAGACTCTATCCCTCAGTATCTTCTCTAGCAGCTCCCAACCCCTGGTGACAGGCTCAATGGTCTATAATTAACTGGATTATTCATGTTACCCTATTTAAAATACAACTTTCCAGTCCTCCAGGACCTCCGTTGTGTTCAAGGATGCTACAAAGATATTTGTTAATGCTCCAACTATTTCCTCTCCCCCTTCACTCAGTAATCTGGGATAGCGGTAGAGCTCCTCGTCAAAAGGAAGAAGGTAGCTTACATAAGATGGAGGAAGCTCGAGTCAAGCTCAGCTCTACAGGATTACAGGCAGGCGAGGAAGGAGCTAAAAAATGGTCTGAAGAGAGCCAGGAGGGGGCACGAGAAAGGCTTGGCAGATCGGAATAGAGAGAACACAAAGACATTTTATTTTCATGTGAGGAATAAGAAAATGGTCAATGAAAGAGTAGGGCCGATCAGGGATAACCATAGGAAAATTGTGTGTGGAGTCCGAGGAGGTAGGGGAAGCTCTAAATGAGTTTTCTTTTTACTTCTGTCATTACGAAAGAAACGATCTTTGTAGTGAATGAAACCATTGAAGAGCAGGTGTGCTGGCTGGAATGGACAGAGATAGAGGAAGCTGATGTGCTGAAATGTTTGTCAATCATTAAGATTTACAAGTCGCCAGGCCCGGAGCAGATTTGTCCTCGGCTGCTTTGGGAAACGAGAAATGCCATTACTTCGCCACTTGCGAAGATCTTTGCATCCTCGCTCTCCACTGGAGTCGTACCTGAGGACTGGAGAGAGGCAAATGTAATTCCTCTCTTCAAGAAAGGAAATAGGGAAATCCCAGGCAATTACACACCAGTAAGTCTCACGTCTGTCTTCTGCAAGGTGTTGGAAAGGATTCTGAGGGATAGGATTTATGACCATCTGGAAGAGCATGGCTTGATTAAATGCAGTCAACCCGGCTTTGTGAGGGACAGGTCATGCCTCACAAACCTCATCGAGTTCTTTGAGGATGTGACTAGAAAGGTTGATGAGGGTCGAGCTGTGGATGTGGTGTATATGGACTTCAGCAAGGCATTTGATAAGCTTCCCCATGGTAGGCTCATTCAGAAGGTCAGGAGGAATGGGATACAGGGGAACTTAGCTGTCTGGATACAGAATTGGCTGGCCAACAGAAGACAGCGAGAGTAGCAGAAGGGAAATATTCTGCCTGGAAGTCAGTTGTGAGTGCCCTCTGTCCTTGGCCTCTACTGTTTGTAATTTTTATTAATGACTTGGATGAGGGGATTGAAGAATGTCTCAGCAATTGTGCAGACGACTCAAAGGTTGGAGGTGTCATTGACAGTATAGAGGGTTGTTGTAGGCTAGAGGGACATTTACAGGATGCAGAGATGGGCTGAGAGGTGGCAGGTGGAGTTCAACCTGAATAAATGTGAGGTGATGCGTTTTGGAAGGTCGATTTTGAAAACTGAGTACAGGACTAAGGATAGGATTCTTGGCAGTATGGAGGAACAGAGGGATCTTGGTGTGCAGGCACATAGATTCCTTAAAATGGCTACCCAAGTGGACAGGGTTGTTCAGAAAGCACATGGTGTTTTGGCTTTCATTAACAGGGGGATTTAGTTTAAGAGTCGTGAGATCTTGTTGCAGCTCTATACAACTTTGGTTAGACGGCACTTGGAATACTGCATCCAGTTCTGGTCGCCCTATTATAGGAAAGATGTGGATGCTTTGGAGAGGGTTCAGAGGAAGTTTACCAGGATGCTGCCTGGACTGGAAGGCTTATCTTATGAAGAGAGGTTGAAGAGCTCGGACATGTTTCATTGGAGAAAAGGAGGAGGAGATGGGACCTAACTGAGGTATACAAGATAATGAAGGGCATACATAAAGTCGATAGCCAGAGACTATTTCCCAGGTCAGAAATGGCTAACACAAGGGATCATAGTTTTAAGCTGGTTGGAGGAAACTATAGAGGGGATGTCAGAGGTGGGTTCTTTACACAGAGAGTTGTGAAGGCATGGAAGGCGTTGCCAGCAGCAGTTGTGGAAGCAAGGTCATTGGGGACATTTAAGAGACTGCTGGACATGCATATGGTTACAGAAATTTGAGTGTACATACATGAGGATCAATTGTGCAAAATCGCGGGCTGAAGGGCCTGTTCTGTGCTGTACTGTTCTATGTTCTATGTTCAATGTTCTAGATGTTGGCGGCCTTTCTGCGGCAATGAGGCGTGTATATAGAGTTAATGGTTGGGAGATTGTGCACCCAACCTATTGTAGTTTCTTATGGTCCTGGGCAGAGCATTGCCATATGAAGTCGTGACGCACCCAGACAGTATGCTCTCAATGGTGTATCTGTCGAAGTAGTCCATGCTGAATTTCCTGACCCTTCTGAGGAAGAAGAGGCTTTGTTAAACTTTCTTGACTGTCACACTTATGCGAGAAAACCAGGATATGTTGTCAGTTAGTGTCACTCTGAGGGAGTTGATGCTCTGCACTCCCTCAACCATTGATGTCGATGACGGTTTGTTCCTCTCCTTTCTTTCTGAGCTCAATGATCAGTTCCTTACTATTGCTGAATTTGAGAGAGAGGTTATTATCATTACACCATGTCGCTAAACCCTCGATCTACTTTCTGTATTCTGACTCATCGTTGTTTGGTATCCCTCCTGATTTGGTGATGTCATCAGCGAACTTGTAGCTGGCATAGTTTGGAATTTGACAACACAGCTGCGTGTGTACAGGGAGTGCAGTAAGGGGCTGAGGACACAGCCATGGGAGTGCAGGAATACAGTAGGGGGCTGAGGACACAGCCATGGGTGTACAGAGAGTACAGTAGGGGGCTGAGGGCACAGTCATGGGAGTACAAGGAGTACTGTAGGGGTTGATGGCAGAGCCGTGGGTGTACAGGGACTTCAGTAGGGGACTGAGGGCAGAGCTGTGGTGTACAGGGAGTACAGTAGTGGGCTGAGGACACTGCTGTGGGTGCACGGAGAGTACAATAGGGGGCAGAGAACACAGCCTCCAGGAGTTCCAGTGTTGAGTTCTATTGTGGAGAATGTTCAGATACCTATCTTCACAGATTGTGGTCTGTGTCTCAGAAAGCGAGGGATCCTGTTGCAGAGGGTGGAGCCGTGATCAAGGTGACGGAGTATTGAGATCGGCCTGGAGGGGATAATGATGTTGAAGGTGGAGCTGTAGTCAATGACCAGGAGTCTGGTGTAGGCATCTTGTTGTCCAGATGTCCCAGGGATGAGTGCAGAGCAGGTATATGGCATCCGTTGTGGACACATTACATCAGTCCGCACATCATAGGACAGCAGGTCAGGCTCGAAGACTGGAGGTGATGTGGGCCGCAACCAGCGTCTCAAAGCACTTCATGTTTATTGAGGTCAGAGCCACTGGGCGGGAATCAAAAAGGAACGTTGCATGTGCTTTCTCACTTACAAGGATGATGTGGTGTTCTGGAAGCAGGTTGGGATTTCGGCTTCAGGATGGAGAGGTTGAAGATGTTTGTAAATACCTCTGCCAGTTGCTCCTCATAGGATCTGAGTGCTCAGCCGGGAACACTCTCCAGGCCTGTCGCTTTCCTTGACCTGACCTGCAGGAAGACTGATCATGTCTGCAGTGGTGACGGGGGCATAGGTACATCCGAAGCTGTGAGGGCAGTTTTCACACTGACAGTCATTCATCACAGACATTCCCTCCACTACCTCCCTCCGTCATCAACAACACACAGTGACATTGGTTGTTGTGAGAAGCACACAGTTAGTGTTGAGACAGAGTGATATCATTAGATTGGGATTGTGCGCCATCAAGTCCTTTGTCACCATAACGGGGTAATTCACAACAGTTCGGGGGCAGGGTGTGCTCCTACTGGGTGTCAGTGGTGCAGGGAGTGAAGATGTTACAGGTATAATTCCAGTCAACTCACTGGTTAAACCTGAATGGAGTCAATCACCTTGAGTGCTGTGCCTTTTCAATGGTGGACAATCCTTAGGGAGTCAGGAAGTGCCATTTACATGAACCACCTGAACAAAGGACCTTAGGGCAGTTTTTCTCAGTTTGGAGATGATACAGTGATGGTTGGATGGGCAGGTGATATTCATGAAGTGAGGAGGCTGCAGAAAAGCTTGGACAGTTTAGGACCGTGGGCAAACACGTGGTTGATGGAATACAGTATGGGATCGTGTGAGATTATGCACTTTGGTAGGCGGACGAGAAGCAGACACTATGTTCTAATAGGATCCATTAATTCTGAAGCACAAAAAGAATTTTGTAGCACTCGTCCTCTGTTATGGTTATTGTGCAGGTTCAGTTGGCAGTTAAGAAAGCTAATGCAATGTCAGCATTCATTTCAAGGGACCGAGAATACAAGAGAGGAGACATGCCGCTGATAATGTAATGGACAATGCTCAGACGTCATTTGGAATATCGGGAGCTATTTTGAACATTATCTCTGGGGCAAGATCCGCTGGTGTTGGAGGTGATCCATCCTGGGGATGGTGGCTTGTCATGAGCGGCAGTTTGTGTACTCGATGGAATTTAGAAGAATGGGAGGCGAGGCATCTGATAGAAACTGATTGATTACTGCAAAGATTGAGAAAGTCAGTGTGGAGAAGATATGTCCACTCGTCATAGAGACTATGATAAAATGGCACAGTTTCACAGAGAAGGACTGGGCTGAATGGCCTCAATCAATAGCAATATCTTATGCTCCTATGGTCATGTGGTCTATTATTCAGTGCAGAATTGTAAGTCTCTGAGCAGCTCTTGTAACAGTTGTATTTGTATGTTGATTTGACTTCACGTTCTGTTCAATGGTAACCCCTGTGATATGGACGATGGGAGGATTCAGTGTCGGCTAGGAGTCTATTAAACGTTGAATATACACAGTTATCTGTGATTCTCATCTGGCGGGAGTACACTGTCTCTCAAATGGTTGCCATTTTCAGACTGGTATTTTCGAAAGATCGATCCTGTTACGCCAGTATTATTGAATTTAACAAAACAGATGCAATTTATCACAGCACATAGCAACAATAAGTCATCGAACAGTGAACACCCTTCTAATAACAGAAACGTTGATAATGTTCTGTATTAGCAACACTGCTTTCCTGTTCATGCTCAAATCAGATCACCTGTCCCATCGAGAAGCTCAACTTAGAAGTATTTTTTTAAAATATTTTTTTGGATGCGGGCATCGCTGGATGGGCCCACCATTTCTTGTCCGCCCCTCATTGTCCCCTTGAGAAAGTGGTGTTGAGCTGCCTTCTTGAACCGCAGTGTGTTGACCCACAATGCTATGAAGGAGGGAATTCCAGGGTTTTTACCAGTAATAGTGAAGGAAAGGCGATATATTTCCACATAAGGATGTTGATTGGTTTGGAAGTGAATTTATAGGTGGTGGCATTCCCATAAGTATGCTGGTATTTTCATCATAATGTAAGTGTTCGTGGAATTGGAAGATGCTGTCTGAGGATCTTTGGTTAATTTCTGCATTGTGTCTTGAAGATAGTACACACTTCTGCTACTGAGCGACGGTGGTGGATGGAGTTAATGCTTGTGGATGTTATACCAATCAAATGGACTGTTTTGTCCTGGATGGTGTCAAGCTTCTTTAGTCTTGTTGGGTCTGCACTCATTCAGGCAAGTGGGAGAATTCCATCTCATTCCTGACTTGTGCCTTTTAGATGATCGACAAGCTTTAGGAAGTCAGGAGGTGAGTTACTCGCGCAGTATTCCTAGCCTCTGATCTGCTCTTACATTTATGTGGTGAGTCGAGTTGAGCGTCTAATCAATTATAACCCCCAGGATATTGATAGTGGGGAACTGAGTGATGATAATCCTGCAAATACTAAGTTGGTATATTGTTTCTTTTTGGTGATGGTCATTGTCTGGTATCTGTGTGGTGCAAATGATTCTTACCACTTGCCAGCCCAAGCATGGAGAGGGACAGATCTTGTTGCATTTTGGCATGGACTGCTTCCGTATCTGAGCATTTGTGAATGGTGCTGAACATTGTGCAGTCATTGTCGAATATCCCCACGACTGACATTATGATGGAGGGAAGGTCATTGATAAAAGCAGCTGAAGATGCTTTGATCTAGGATTCATCTGGAGAGTCACTGAAGGTGTTGTCTTTTCTGGTGATGAAATATCTGATAATGAAACTTCCGGTTCAGCGAGCTAACCACATCCATATTATCCTGAGGGACTACTGCAGAGATGTTCTGGAGCTGAGATGACTGACTTCGAACAACAATGACCATCTTCCTATCTATCAGGTATGACTCCAATAATGGAGTATTTGCCCACAATACCGTTTTTGCTCGGTTTTTGTGAAGTCACGTTTGAAAGAATGTAGCCTTGATGTTAAAGGGGGAATTCGGCTCTTTCTTCTATGTTTGAACCAAGGCTGTAATGAGGTCAGGAGTTGAGTGTCACTGTTGGAACCCAAACTGGGTGTCACTGAGCAGGTATTGCTGAGCAGGTGCTGGCTTGATAGCACTGATGATGTCCCCTTCCATCACTTTACTGACAATGGGGAGTAGACTGATGAGGTGGTATTTGGCCGTTTTGACTTTGTCCTGCTTTTTATGTACTGAACACGCTTGAGCAGTTTTCTTTTCCCATTGTTGGTTTGTAACCATACGAGAACAGCTCGGCTAATGGAGCTGGAAGTTCTGGAGCACAAGCCTTCATGACTATTGTCAGCATGTTATCAGGGCCCATAGCCTATGCAATATCCAGTGCCTTCAACCGTTTCTTGATATCAGTCAATCGAATTTACTGAAGACTGCTATCTGTAATGATGGGGACCACGGGAGGAGACTGAAGTGGATCATCCACTCGAAACTTCTGAGAGAAAATTCTGTGAAATCTTCAGCCTTATCTTTTGCAGTGATATGCTGAGCTCCTCCATCATTGACGTTGGGGATATTTGTGGAGCCTCCTGCTCCGGTGAGTTGTTGAATTGTCCACCACCGTCCACGATCAGATTCGCAGGACTGCAGGAACTTAGAACTGATGTGTTGGTTCTGGGATCGCTTAGCTCTGCCTGTCGCCTGCATTTTATACTATTTGGCATGCAAATAGTTTTGTTTGGAAGTTTCAGCAGATTAACATTTTATCTTTATGTATGACTGGTTCTGCTCCTGGCTTGCCCTCCTGCACTCTCTTTTGAACCAGGTTTAATCCTCTTGCTTGATGGTAATTGTTGAGTGGGGGATATGCTGGGTATATGAGGTTACAGGTCAGAGGGACTCCCAGAGCATCGACCGCCCGACTTTATCACACTGAGCTGCCCCCTGTACCGTATTGGTCCTGCCTTTGGGACAGGACATATGCAGGGATGGTGATGGCGCTGTCTGGGAATATCTGTAATCTAACATTCCGTGAGTATGCCTACGTCAGGCTGTTGCTTGATTGGTCTGTATAACAGTTATCCCAATTTTGGCACGAGCACTCATTGTTAGTAAGGAGGACTTTGCAGGTTCGACAATGATGTTTCTAACGTTCACTTTTCCGGTATCCAGGCCAATACATTCGGTTTCATTTCTTTGAGATTTTGTAGCACATCTGACTGCTTCGCTAAACCATTTCAGAGGGCGATTGAGAGTCAATCACATTGCTTTGGGTCTGGAGTCAACGGTCGGCCAGTCCAGATGAGGAATGGAAGATTCCTTCACTGAACGATATCAGTGACCCAGATGGATTTTTCTGACAATCGGCAACGATTTCATTCTCATAGTTGGATTCTTAATTCCAGGGATATTTTATAATTATTGAATTGAATTTCCACCATCTGCAGTGGCGGGATTCGAACTTCGGTCCACAGAACAGGAGCTGATTTTCTGGATTGAAAATCTCGCGGTAATACCATGAAGCCTACTTGGAACTACATGTTGTACTCGACTGCTATTCATTGTGTTGTCCTGTTTTTCTATCATTGTTATGTTATTGTGGAACCTCATCCTTCATTAAATCCTAATTGAAGTGCACGGTGATGAAAGTCATCCTGACTGCTTGAATTCCATTCAGTCTGTTTTGTTTGAATAGACATGTCAAGGCAGCTGCACATCAGAGAAGAACATGGAGAGATAATGGTAATTGTTCACTGTACCTGTCACCGGAGTAGTGTGTCTGTCCAGACACCGAAAGTACTTATTGTGGGTGAGAGAACCGCGAAATTATTATGGCAGAAATGGGTGTCAGTCAGCCCATCGTGGGGTCACAAGCTCGTCAACGGCACAATTGGAGCTAGAGAGAGTATGTGGAGATAAATTGTGTGAGAGAGAAATAAGCAGAGAGATAGAAAGCGAAGAGGGATAAACTGAGAAAGAATAGAAAGGGGAGCGACTAACTGAGTGGGAGATGAAGAGGTGTTAGATGAGGGTAAAGTTAAATAGATCAAAAGAGAGCATGAAGGTGGATAGATATGGACAGACAGAAGTTAGAAGTTATATTTAGAAATACCTCTGAGCTGCAAGCCCTTTGTCTCGGTATCATACACTTTGAGCAGTGTGCTGATACTGGCTGTCAGCCCAGATCACTTGTTCCCAATAATATTACAGAGCTAGGTTACTAACAGCTAAACAAAATCCATTCGGCCAATAGATTAGTGTCATAGAGAAGGTGGATTTTTAAAAAAATAGACTATTCCAAGGCCAGCACGAAATGATGACCGAGAGAGACTGTGTGAGAGACTGGTCCAGAGAAACTCAGTCAGGTGGATCACTGACTGTCGTTGGAATTAAACTGACTGGACTCAGATGCTAACAAGAGCAAAGAAAAAGTTTTATTTTTACCCACTGCAGTGGGCCAATACACTTGGCAAAAACGCCTTGTGTAAGGGCACTGAACATAATTAACGTATTCCTTTTATGCCTTTCTTATTACACGCTCAAGGACAAGGGCTGGGAAACATTCGAGTTTTTATTTTCTCATCCCCTTGCTGTGGACATAACTGTCTTTATGTTTTTCTTAGCTTTTTCTGCTTTATTCGACTGTTCGCCAGGCCAGGTTGAATGTTGAAAACGTTCAGCAAAGACAAGCTGACTCTTCGAATGCAGAATTCAGCAAAGTGTTTGCAACGTTCGAAAAAGTTTTAAATTTAGCATAACATTCGCTTTCAGATTTCACAGTAAATATTAATTTTGTTAATTTCCCCTTACATTTCCCTTTTTTTGTCATTTTATGGCAACAAGGACAAAGGAAACAGAGTCAGAATTAAAAAAAGATTTTGAACAAAACAACATTTTTTAAAAATGCAGAGCTATATATTTATACATCAGCGATCTTAACAGCTGCCCGTGTTGTAAGGAGCACTTGAAACAGTCCCAGTCACCTGTTCGCCTTCTAGGTTTTCCTCCTGAGGTTTTTCACCACTATCCAGTCTCCAGATTGTGCAACTTCACCTCTGCTGATTGGGGTAGTGTTGTTTTCGCTTGATTCGTTGCATGACACAAAAGTGTAGAGAGTTTTACACAGTAACACAACATCTCATCCTCACAGTGGTATGGGCCCATTCCTGTAATTGGTGGCCGACCAAACAAAAGCTCAAACGGGCTAAGATTAGCTCTTCCTCTCCTCCTCGATCTCATATACGTTAGCAAAATTGGAAGTGCCTTTGTCCATGTCAATCCTAGTTCCTCACAACATTTCGTCCATTTATATGTGTTAGGGTAGCATTTTCTCTTTCCACTGCCCCACCGCTCGTTGAGTGGTAGGAACAGTGTTGTCTCATGTTTATTCCCAAATAATCACGGGCCTGATGTAAGGCATTATTGACAAATGGTGTCGCATTGTCACTATGTAGGGGGTAGTGTAATTTTTAAACGGTTAGCTGCCTTTTAGTCTTTTCTACCTCATAGTGAACACAAGCATGTAGGGGGTAGACGGTTAGCTGCCTTTTAGTCTTTTCTACCTCATAGTAAACACAAGCAGACACTCGAAACTGTTGCCGGACCTCCCCCACGTTTATATGAATGAAACAGTTGTAACAGCTTTCCTCGATAGTTGAGAGACCGCCCTTAACCACAGTTGTACAACATCATCCATATAAGGGAAGAACGGGAAGCTCAAACACTGATTGGCCAAGTGAATAACAAAATAATCGCAGGCACCAGAACCCAAATAAGGAAAACAGTGGGGAATCCTAGCACTCGTTGGTCAAGGCAGCAGTAGTAGACCCAGCCCACATATACATGTATATAATGCGTGGAGATTACTATGCTTGTGTGTGTGTACCTTTGGGAACAGCACCCGACTTTGCAAAGTTGAATGAAAAAGTTTTGGACAGACTCCTCCGTGTCTTTGTTCCTGGGAAGGGAAATAAAAAGTGCCGTAGATGGGGCTGGACAGCCACTTATCTCGCACAATTGGGGGCTCCTCCGGGATGAAATAATTATTGCCGGGGGGGGGGGGCAGTCTCTTCGGCTCACCGATCTCAAGCCTGATTACAACAAAGACGCGTCTCGTATATATTTATACTTCTCACTGATCAGCTTGGTCCGTCGGCCGTCGGCCAAGAGAGGATGTGACCCGGCTCATTTAAAAATAATTTTGAATCCTGGAAAAGGAACACACGGACGAGTGCTGGGACGACCGGTTAGTGACTATACACGGGGGTACACACATTTAAAAAGGCCAGACAACTCCGTGAATGGATCAAGGTAAGAGATTCTTTTGTTCTTCCTTGTTGGCCGCGTGGTTTTGACGGTCATCTGTGAAAACGCTTTGGGCGTTTAAGACCAGGACTGAAGATAGACCACGGGAAATTGTGGTTTTGACGGTCATCTGTGAAAACGCTTTGGGCGTTTAAGACCAGGACCGAAGATAAACCATGGGAAATCAGACTTCTAAAGAAAAGTCAGGGAAGACTGCAAATGGGAAAGAAATACCCCCCGAAAGACCATTAGGTCGGAAGTTAAGTCTATGGACGGACAGTAGTAGAACGAAGGACTTCAAGAAAGAGACCATGATAAA
The DNA here is from genome assembly GCF_047496795.1 of Chiloscyllium punctatum. Lineage (NCBI taxonomy): Eukaryota > Metazoa > Chordata > Chondrichthyes > Orectolobiformes > Hemiscylliidae > Chiloscyllium > Chiloscyllium punctatum. Next base: position 30,647,162 of record NC_092772.1, read on the forward strand.
ATATTGTTGTTTTATATGGACCAAAGAACCTATCCGCGCCCCCTCGGTAGTTTGGCCCGAGTATGGGTCTGATGAAGACTGGGTGTGTCAAATCCTAAATGTATATGTTAACAGAAAACAACCGTTTGACCCAGAGGAGAGCAAATATGCCGCCGCCTGGTTGGCGGGCGACGGTGAGAGTCCCACGCGTCTCTAACCTCTGATTCCCCAAACAGACCCGAGGAAGCCCCAGAAGTCTTGGGACATCCTCACCGACGGTTTGCCACCGTCTTCCCCGCCCCCGTATATACCACCCGCGCACGACCAGGCGTCCAGCACGGACCTCCCTCCTGCGACGGATAATTCCGAGTCCCAGCAGGCTATGACCAGTGAGGAAGGGACTGCTGGGGGGGGGCGGCACAGGAGGGGGCGCAGAACTCACCCCAGGCACTAGGAAATCAGTCCGACTCGAGATGCGGAGAGGTCGAGAAGAGGGATTGAGAGCTGGGAGGAGTGACAATATTGAACAGCTGAACCCCTTTCGAGAGGTGCCGTTTGGGAACGAACAGACCGGGTTCGTAGTACAACCTTTAAATTCTGGGGATATCCGGCAACTCCGTAATGAACTACCCCGTCTACTGGACGACCCCGTCAGTGTGGGAATACAACTGGACCAATTTCTGGGGCCCAGTATATACACATGGGCTGAACTGCAGGCCATGATGAGAATACTATTTAATTACGATGAAATTGTTATGATCAGGAATAGTGCAATGGCCATTTGGGATAGGGAGCATCAGGACGGCCCTCAGCGTGGAGAGCAGATGTACCCCTTAGAGGACCCCTGGTGGGATCATAACGACGCGGGGGGACGGGCCAATATGACAGACCTCAGAAGCCTTAAAATCAGGGGGATCCAAACCTGCGTGCCCAAACAGCGGAATTTAGCAAAAGCATTTGAAGTTGGACAGAAAAAGGATGAATCCCCGAGTGACTTTTTAGACCGTTTGCGGGAGTCCATGCGAAAGTATTCAGGTTTAGACCCCGATGGGGAAATAGGCAAGAGCATGCTTAAGGTGCACTTTGTGACGAAGTCATGGCCTGACATTCAGAAGAAATTACAGAAAGTGGAGGATTGGGCTGAAAAGGATGTTGCAGAATTATTACGGGAAGCACAGAAGGTGTACGTTCAGAGGGATGTAATAAGGGAGAAACATAAGACAAAAATGATGGTGGCAGCCGTACGGGAAGCTTGTAAGTCCACCGGAATGGGGGAGGGAGATTATGGGGTGGAAAGAGGAACGTCGAAGAAAAGTTGGAGAGGGAGAGAAGCGAGACGGGGCAGAAGTGAGAGAGGAGGATCTTATGGAATTGAGCGCCCTCAGAAGGCCGGATGTTACCATTACGGGAGACTGGGACACTTCAAAAGGGATTGTCCCGAGTTTAAAAGGGAAAGAGAAGGGATGTATGAAATGGAGTGTGAACAAATGGATTAGGGAAGTCAGGGGAGGATCGGAACACGGGCCTACCAAGAACCCCTGGTAAATTTACGGGTGGGCCCATTTAGACAAGATGTTACCTTCTTAGTTGACACAGGCGCTGGCAGGTCCTCAATTCCCCTCCATCCGAGGGGGGTTGGCTTCCAAGCTAAAACATTAAACATTTCAGGAGTTCAGGGTGGGGTTTTTAATGCGAAAATATTCGAACCACAACCCTTGTGGCTGGAGGAGGAGGAGCTCCAGGTGGAACTCCTTCACCTCCCCCATCTTCCCTATGGGTTGTTGGGACGGGATTTGATAGTCCGTTTCGGATTGCGAATAGAAGTGGGAGAAGAGGAAGAATTAGCCGTTACCATGTCATACCTTAGTGAGTCCCGATTGACAGAGATAGACCCTAGGGTTTGGGTCGCCAAAGGGAACCGGGGGGGACTCGCAATTCGACCTGTGGAGGTAAAATTAAAGCCCCAGAGCCCCGACGTCAGAGTGCGCCAATACCCCATCTCTTGGGAAGGGAGGCAGGGCCTGAAGACAGTTATGGAAGACCTAATAAAAGATGGATTGGTAGAGCCCTGTATGTCACGATACAATTCCCCCATCCTGCCGGTCCGGAAGTCGGATGGGAGCTACCGAATGGTCCAAGTCCTAAGGGAAGTAAATAAAATTGTCCAAGTACGGCACCCTGTGGTACCGAACCCATACACTATTCTGGGGCGAATCCCCCCGGACCACGGCTGGTTTAGTGTTATCGACTTGAAGGATGCCTTCTGGGCGTGTCCCCTGGACAAGGACAGTAGGGATCTTTTTGCTTTTGAATGGGAGGATCCTGATACTGGCAGAAAACAACTGTACAGGTGGACTGTACTCCCCCAAGGATTCACTGAGTCCCCGACTCTGTTCGGGCAGATTCTGGAACAATTATTGGAGGGACTAAACTTGTCCCCGGCCCTTAAGCTTATACAATACGTGGACGATCTCCTTTTATCCGGACCGGCGGAGGAGGACGTCCTACTTGGGACTAATGCCCTGTTAAATTACCGAGCTGAGAAGGGGTTAAGAGTGAGCCAGAAGAAGCTCCAATATGTCGAGAAAGAGGTTAAGTACCTGGGACACTTGATAAGCCAGGGACAGAAACGAATAAGTCCGGAAAGAGTGCGGGCAATAACCGAACTAGGCCTCCCAACGACCAAGAGGGAGTTGCGGAAGTTCTTGGGACTCTTAGGCTATTGTCGGTTATGGATAGACGACTATGCCCCCCTTACTAAAGACTTGTACCTAAAACTCATTGAGGAGGCACCCAACAGAATAAAATGGGAGGAGGAGGAGAAAAAGTTAATTGAAATCCTAAAAGGAAAATTGATGGCCGCACCTGTTTTAAGCTTGCCGGATTTTAGTAAGACATTTCGTCTCTTTGTGAACTCCAGAAAGGGAACCGCTCTTGGAGTATTGACCCAGGACTGGGGGGGAAAAAGGAAGCCCGTGGCTTTCCTGTCAAAAATTCTGGATCCAGTCTCCCGAGGGTGGCCGGAGTGTGTCCAAGCGGTGGCAGCCACGGCAAAGCTGGTAGAGGAAAGCAGGAAGTTGGCTTTTGGTGCCCCCTTGACAGTCACTACTCCCCACCAGGTTAGAACTATCCTGAATCAGAAGGCCGGGAGGTGGCTGACTGACTCGAGAATTCTGAAATATGAAGCCATATTGTTAGACCGAGAAGACCTCCGAATAGAAGTCGGGGGCTGCCAGAACCCGGCGGACCTTCTTTGGAAAGGGTAAGGGGAGGAGGAACTGGAACACTGCTGTTCAGACATAATAGAGTACCAGAGTAAAATCAGGGAAGATCTGAGGGATACCCCCTTACATGCAGGAAGGCGGTGGTACATTGATGGGTCCTCTCGAGTGATAGATGGGAAGAGACACAACGGTTATGCAGTCATTAGTGAGACTGGTTGGGAATTAGTGGAAAGTGGACGGCTACCGAATGCCTGGTCCGCACAAACGTGCGAATTGTACGCCTTGCACCGGGCTCTGAGGAATTTAAAGGGAATAGCCGGGACAATCTACACTGACTCTAAGTATGCCTTTGGGGTAGTACACACCTTTGGGACGATCTGGAAAGAAAGGGGAATGATAAATAGTAGAGGAAAGGAGTTGGTCCACGAGGAACTAGTAGCCATGATCTTGGAGGATTTGTTGCTGCCACAAGAGATTGCTGTAGTACATGTGAAAGGACACCAGAAAGACGATAAAATAGAGACCCTGGGGAATCAATTGGCAGATGAACAGGCAAAATTGGCTGGGATGGGGAAGGAAGTAATAAACTGCCTGGTAAGGATTCCACAGATATCCGAAATTACCGATGTGCCCACGTTTACTGACAAAGAAGAAACTCTTCTCGCGTCTCTGGGGGGTACAAAGGATAGGGAAGGCAAGTGGACCTTACCCGATGGCCGCCAGCTACTAAATCGACCGTTGACGCGGGACATTATTGCCCGTTTACACCAAGGGGATCACTGGGGCGCCCAGGCACTGTGTGATGCCTTCCTGCGCCGATATGCTCACCCTGGTCTGTACACGGTAGCCAAGCAGGTCGCAGGAGATTGCATAACATGTCGAAAGATTAACAAAAGGGGGCTGCGGCAGCATGCAAGACAAGGGGGTAGGAGTCCGGCCTATAGGCCGTTTGAGTATGTTCAGGTAGATTACACTGAGCTCCCCCCCAAAGGTCGTCTTAAGTATCTATTAGTAGTGGTAGATCACCTGACAGGATGGGTGGAAGCTTTCCCCACTACCATGGCGACGGCAACTCAGGTTAGCAAGATTCTACTCGAGCAAATCATCCCACAATTTGGGCTACCCCGCGCTATTGACTCTGACCGGGGAGCCACTTCACCTCGACCGTCCTCCAGAATGTAGTGCAAGCAATGGGGATTGACTGGGATTTGCACACCCCCTGGCATCCCTCCTCCTCGGGCAAGGTCGAAAGAATGAACCAGACCATCAAAAATCAGCTAACCAAGCTCACTAGTGAAATCGGCCTGCCTTGGACCAAATGCCTACCCCTTGCCCTGTTGCAAATTGGCACCCAGCCAAGGCTGGATTTGGGCGTCTCCCCTTTCAAAATGTTATTTGGCCTCCCGTTCCATGGGCCGAAGGGGGAACATCCTGTATTCGAGTCTCGGGATAAGTTTGTGCAAAAATATGTGGTGGCTCTGGGGTATGCTCTATCTCGTTTACGCCAACAGGGACTTTTGGCACAGACGCCGCCCCTCGAGTTTGCGGTGCACCCCGTCAAGCCGGGTCAGTGGGTCCTGATTAAAAGCTGGAAGCAACGTACCCTCGAACCAACTTGGGACAGTCCCTTCCTGGTACTTTTGACGACCGAAACGGCTGTCCGTACGGCCGAAAAGAGCTGGACACATTACACTCGAGTCAAGGGACCAGTGCCACAACCGCCGGAGGACGAACAAACCTCTCTGACAAAGGCATCTAAGGAACAGAGACCCTGAGAACGAGCGAATCGGACTTTGGCGAGTATAAAAGAACTGTGCCCTCGGGCTACGGGTGTCGCGACAAAATGCGGTCAATCATATTGTTAACTTGCTATGCCATTATCCTTGGGCTGGGTCATAGTGTGCGTGTTACCCAATTTGGCCTCTGGAAAAAACAAGCAGAGGACCGTCAGTGGTTCTCCATCTCCGTGCTTGCCAACCAATCAACACAGACATTTAGCTTAGACCTATGTGAGTTGGTGCCCTGTAGGACTAAAAGTCAACTGAATCAAACTTAGCGGAACCTAGAGAGAGAAAGGGGATACCAGGGTCAGACGTTAGTATTACAATTGCATGGTAGGGAAGGCCTAAATAGGCCTCCAGCCCCCGGGGTCTAGGCTATGGTGTCAGTTGTCCGTGATCCCATCACCCCTGGACGGGATTGTGGGCAGAATCAGTGCAATCCGCTCTATCTGGCCATAAAGAACTTGGAAAAGAACGAGGCGAGCATTAATCGAACAATACTGGGTATTAGAGTTGGGGGCCAGGCAGGATGGGGGGGGGGATGCAGCTGTGCTGCACGTATATCACGGTCATTGAAGCTGAGTCTGGGGGCTCATCCGCCACTGAAAAGCAGGAAAAGATTAGAATAATTGAGGTGACAGATTTGGAAAAGACCTTTGAAATAGAAACGGGATATGGGGAGGCGAATGCCTGGATGGAATGGGTCAAATATACTGTGAGGAGCATGAAAAAGAGTGATTGCTACGCATGCACGAGTGCCCGCCCTAACCCTCAGGTGGTCCCATTCCCGCTGGGATGGGAGAAACACCCACGAGCCATGGACTGCATGATAAGGCTGTATCAGGACCGAGAGGCCTGGAACGACCCCACTTGTCGACCCTTGAGTTTGAAGTTTCCCCCCGTCAGGTCTGAGGGGGCGCCCCGCCCGCCATCATTCTCAGGGTAACGGGTACACACCAGGCCTGCGTCTCTCGGACGGGACTACAGTGGGACGATGATGTGGGGACATTTGACAAGTGCAGCGGATCAATTCGGCTGGTCAATGAAACTTCCGGGGGCGGGAATTACTCCCACATTCATATGCCTAGGGCAGACCTCTGGTGGTACTGTGGTGGGAGGGTTCTGCGACCGACCCTGCCCCAAAAATGGACGGGCATTTGTGCAATCGTTCAATTGGCCATCCCATTCACCCTGGTATTCGAAAAACAAGAGCGACCCCGTTCTAGTGGAAGAACTGAGAGAGCTTTGGAGACCTCTTTCGATTATAACATATATTTAGATGCCATAGGGGTCCCCAGGGGTGTTCCTGACGAATACAAGGCTCGGAACCAGATAGCGGCGGGTTTTTGAGTCGTCACTGTTTTGGTGGGTGACCATCAATAAGAACGTGGATTGGATTAATTATATCTACTACAATCAGCAGAGGTTCATTAATTATACCCGGGATGCAGTGAAAGGAATAGCAGAACAACTGGACGCCACTAGTAGGATGGCGTGGGAAAATAGGTTGGCCTTAGACATGATGTTGGCAGAGAAGGGGGGGTGTTTGTGTCATGATAGGCACTCAATGCTGCACTTTCATCCCCAACAACACAGCCCCGATGGGTCCATCACCCGCGCCCTGGATGGACTCACCACATTGGCGGACGAACTGGCCAAAAACTCGGGCATCGACTCTGGCCTCACGGACTGGTTGGAAGCTTGGTTCGGTAAATGGACTGGGGTGGTCGTTCCCTTTCTTGTCTCATGTATAGTGGTGGCAGGGGTACTCACTGCCCTTGGGTGTTGCTTTATTCCCTGTGTCCGGGGATTAACTCAACGACTGATTGAAACCGCCATTACAAAGAGGGATGTTCCCTTTGGGCAGGTTGAACGAATAAATCTCGAGATGGAACAACGTGAATCCCTCTTGGGCGGGGGTAGTATTAGACACGGGCAGTTTGATGAACAAGCTCGGGAGTTATTAAATGCCCTGGAGAAGAAACTTACGGTTGAAAAATTACAGGCCGTAAGAAAAGACACGGGGGATTTGTAGGGGGTAGTGTAATTTTTAAACGGTTAGCTGCATTTTAGTCTTTTCAACCTTATACTAAACACAAGCATGTAGGGGGTAGACGGTTGTCTGCCTTTTAGTCTTTTCTACCTCATAGTAAACACAAGCAGTCACTCGAAACTGTTGCCGGACCTCCCCCACGTTTATATGAATGAAACAGTTGTAACAGCTTTCCTCGATAGTTGAGAGACCGCCCTTAACCACAGTTGTACAACATCATCCATATAAGGGAAGAACGGGAAGCTCAAACACTGATTGGCCAAGTGAATAACAAAATAATCGCAGGCACCAGAACCCAAATAAGGAAAACAGTGGGGAATCCGAGCACTCGTTGGTCAAGACAGCACAAGTAGACCCAGCCCACAAATACATGTATATAATGCGTGGAGATTACTATGCTTGTGTGTGTGTACCTTTGGGAACAACACCCGACTTTGCAAAGTTGAATGAAAAAGTTTTGTACAGACTCCTCCGTGTCTTTGTTCCTGGGAAGGGAAATAAAAAGTGCCGTAGATGGGGCTGGGCAGCCACATATCTCGCACATCTCTCTCTCCGGCCTCGTCTCTCCCTCTCTCTCCCCCCTCGTCTCTCTTTCTCTCTCCTCCTCGTCCCTTCTCTCTCTCTTACCCCTTTGTCCCTCCTCTCTGTCCCTCTCCCCCTTCGTCCCTCCTCTCTCTCTCCCCCCTCATCCCTCTCTCTCTCCCTCCTCGTCCCTTCTCTCTCTCCCCGCGTTGTCCCTTCACTCTCACTCCCCCCTCGTCGCTCCTCACTCCCTCCCCCCTCGTCCCTCCTCTCTCTCTCTCCCCCGTCCCTCCTCTATCACTCTCCCCCCGCGTCCCTCGTCTCTCTCTCTCTCTCCCCTCTTCGTCCATCGTCTCTCTCTCTCCCCCCTCGCCTTTCCTTTCTCTCTCCCCCTCATCCCTCCTCTCTCTCTCTCTTCCACTCGTCCCACCTCTCTCTCTCCCCAGTAGTCCCTCCTCTCTCTCTCTCCACCCTCGTCCCTCCTCTCTCTCTCTCGCCCCTCGTTCGTCCTCTCTCTCTCTCCCCCCTCGTCTCTCCTCTCTCTCTCCCCCCTCGTCTCTCTCTCTCTTCCCCCGTCTCTCCTCTCTCCCCCTCGTCTCTCTCGCTCCCCCCTCGTCTCTCTCTCTCTCCCCCTTCGTCCCTCCACTCTCTCCCTACTCGTCTCTCTCTCTTCCCCCTCGTCCCTCCTCTCTCTCTCCCCCCTCATCCCTCTCTCTCTCCCTCCTCGTCCCTTCTCTCTCTCCCCGCGTTGTCCCTTCACTCTCACTCCCCCCTCGTCGCTCCTCACTCCCTCCCCCCTCGTCCCTCCTCTCTCTCTCTCCCCCGTCCCTCCTCTATCACTCTCCCCCCTCGTCCCTCGTCTCTCTCTCTCTCTCCCCTCTTCGTCCATCGTCTCTCTCTCTCCCCCCTCGCCTTTCCTTTCTCTCTCCCCCTCATCCCTCCTCTCTCTCTCTCTTCCACTCGTCCCACCTCTCTCTCTCCCCAGTAGTCCCTCCTCTCTCTCTCTCCACCCTCGTCCCTCCTCTCTCTCTCTCGCCCCTCGTTCGTCCTCTCTCTCCCTCCCCCCTCGTCTCTCCTCTCTCTCTCCCCCCTCGTCTCTCTCTCTCCCCCCTCGTCTCTCTCTCTCTCTCCACCCTCGTCTCTCTCTCTCTTCCCCCGTCTCTCCTCTCTCCCCCTCGTCTCTCTCGCTCCCCCCTCGTCTCTCTCTCTCTCCCCCTTCGTCCCTCCACTCTCTCCCTACTCGTCTCTCTCTCTTCCCCCTCGTCCCTCCTCTCTCTCTCCCACCTCGTCCCGTCTCTCTCTCTCCGCCCCGTCCGTCCTCTCTCTCTCTCTCCCCCCTCGTCCCTTCTCTCTCTCTCCCCCTCGACCCTCCTCTCTCTCTCCCCCATCGTCCCTCCTCTCTCTCTCTCCCCGTCCCTCCTCTCTCTCTCCCTCTCGTCCCTCCTCTCTCTCTCTCTCCCTCGTCTCTCCTCTCTCTCTGTCTCCCCTCGTCTCTCCTCTCTCTCTCCCCTCGTCTCTCTCCCTCTCCCCCCCTCGTCCCTCTCACTCTCCCCCTTTTGTCCCTTCTCTCTCTCTCCACCCGTCCCTTCTCTGTCTCTTCCCCCTCATCCATCCTCTCCCTCTCCCTCCTCGTCCCTCCTCTCTCTCTCTCTCTCTCCCCCCTCGTCTCTCCTCTCTCTCTCTCCCCCCTTCGTCTCTCCTCTCTCTCTGTCTCTCCCCCCTCGACTCTCTCTCTCCCCCCTCGTCCCTCCTCTCTCTCTCTCCCCGTCCCTCCTCTCTCTCTCCCCCAATCGTCCCTCGTCTCTCTCTCTCCCCGGGTCCCTACTCTCTATCTCTCTCTCCCCCTTGTCCCTCCTCTATCAATCTCACCCCTCGACCCTCGTCTCTCTCTTTCTCCCCCCTTCATCCCTCGGCTCTCTCTCTCTCTCTCCCCCCTCGTCTCTCTCTCTCCCCCCTCGCCTCTCCTTTCTCTCTCCCCCCTCATCCCTCCTCTCTCTCTCTCTTCCCCTCGTCCCACCTCTCTCTCTCTCTCTCTCCCCCCTTAGTCCCTCCTCTCTCTCTCTCTCCACCCTCGTCCCTCCTCTCTCTCTCTCCCCCCTCGTTCGTCCTCTCTCTCTCTCCCCCCTCGTCTCTCCTCTCTCTCTCCCCCTCGTCTCTGTCTCTCCCCCCTCGTCGCTCTCTCTCTCCCAACTTTGTCCCTTCTCTCTCTCTCCCCCCGTCCCTTCTGTGTCTCTCCACCCTCGTCTCTCCTCTCTTTCTCCCCCCTCGTCCTTCCTCTCCCTCTCTTTCGCCCCTTGGCCCTGCTCTCTCTCTCCCCCTTCTCCCTCCTCTCTTTCTCTCTCCCCCCTCGTCCATCCTCTCTTTCTCTCCCCTCTCGCCTCTCCTCTCTCTCTCTCCCCCACTCGTCTCTCCTCTCTCTCTCTCTCTCCCCCCACGACTCTCTCTCTCCCCCCTCGTCTCTCTCTCTCTCCACCCTCGTCTCTCTCTCTCTTCCCCCGTCTCTCCTCTCTCCCCCTCGTCTCTCTCGCTCCCCCCTCGTCTCTCTCTCTCTCCCCCTTCGTCCCTCCACTCTCTCCCTACTCGTCTCTCTCTCTTCCCCCTCGTCCCTCCTCTCTCTCTCTCGCCCCTCGTTCGTCCTCTCTCTCTCTCCCCCCTCGTCTCTCCTCTCTCTCTCTCCCCCCTCGTCTCTCTCTCTCCCCCCTCGTCTCTCTCTCTCTCCACCCTCGTCTCTCTCTCTCTTCCCCCGTCTCTCCTCTCTCCCCCTCGTCTCTCTCGCTCCCCCCTCGTCTCTCTCTCTCTCCCCCTTCGTTCCTCCACTCTCTCCCTACTCGTCTCTCTCTCTTCCCCCTCGTCCCTCCTCTCTCTCTCCCACCTCGTCCCGTCTCTCTCTCTCCGCCCCGTCCGTCCTCTCTCTCTCTCTCCCCCCTCGTCCCTTCTCTCTCTCTCCCCCTCGACCCTCCTCTCTCTCTCCCCCATCGTCCCTCCTCTCTCTCACTCCCCGTCCCTCCTCTCTCTCTCCCTCTCGTCCCTCCTCTCTCTCTGTCTCCCCTCGTCACTCCTCTCTCTCTCCCCTCGTCTCTCTCTCTCTCCACCCCTCGTCCCTCTCACTCTTCCCCCTTTGTCCCTTCTCTCTCACTCCACCCGTCCCTTCTCTGTCTCTCCCCCCTCATCCATCCTCTCCCTCTCCCTCCTCGTCCGTCCTCTTTCTCTCTCTCTCTCTCCCCCCTCGTCCATCCTCTCTCTCTCTCCCCCCTCGTCTCTCCTCTCTCTCTCTCTCTCCCCCCTCGACTCTCTCTCTCCCCCCTCTTCCCTCCTCTCTCTCTCTCCCCGTCCCTCCTCTCTCTCTCCCCCCGTCCCTCCTCTCTCTCTCTCCCCCCGTCCCTACTCTCTCTCTCTCTCCCCCTTGTCCCTCCTCTATCAATCTCCCCCCTCGTCCCTCGTCTCTCTCTCTCCCCCCTCGCCTCTCCTTTCTCTCTCCCCCCTCATCCCTCCTCTCTCTCTCTCTTCCCCTCGTCCCACCTCTCTCTCTCTCTCTCTCCCCCTTAGTCCCTCCTCTCTCTCTCTCCACACTCGTCCCTCCTCTCTCTCTCTCCCCCCTCGTTCGTCCTCTCTCTCTCTCCCCCCTCGTCTCTCCTCTCTCTCTCCCCCTCGTCTCTGTCTCTCCCCCCTCGTCCCTCTCTCTCTCCCCCAACTTTGTCCCTTCTCTCTCTCTCCCCCCGTCCCTTCTGTGTCTCTCCACCCTCGTCCCTCCTCTCTTTCTCCCTCCTCGTCCCTCCTCTCTCTATCTTTCCCCCCTTGGCCCTGCTCTCTCTCTCCCCCTTCTCCCTCCTCTCTCTCTCTCCCCCCTCGTCCATCCTCTCTTTCTCTCCCCTCTCGTCTCTCCTCTCTCTCTCTCCCCCACTCGTCTCTCCTCTCTCTCTCTCTCCCCCCCCACGACTCTCTCTCTCCCCCCTCGTCTCTCTCTCTCTCCACCCTCGTCTCTCTCTCTCTTCCCCCGTCTCTCCTCTCTCCCCCTCGTCTCTCTCGCTCCCCCCTCGTCTGTCTCTCTCTCCCCCTTCGTCCCTCTACTCTCTCCCTACTCGTCTCTCTCTCTCTTCCCCCACGTCCCTCCTCTCTCTCTCCCACCTCGTCCCGTCTCTCTCTCTCCGCCCCGTCCGTCCTCTCTTTCTCTCTCCCCCCTCGTCCCTTCTCTCTCTCTCCCCCTCGACCCTCCTCTCTCTCTCCCCCATCGTCCCTCCTCTCTCTCTCTCCCCGTCCCTCCTCTCTCTCTCCCTCTCGTCCCTCCTCTCTCTCTCTCCCTCGTCTCTCCTCTCTCTCTCCCCTCGTCTCTCTCTCTCTCCCCCCCTCGTCCCTCTCACTCTCCCCTCTTTGTCCCTTCTCTCTCTCTCCACCCGTCCCTTCTCTGTCTCTCCGCCCTCATCCATCCTCTCCCTCTCCCTCCTCGTCCCTCCTCTCTCTCTCTCTCTATCTCTCCCCCCTCGTCCATCCTCTCTCTCTCTCCCCCCTCGTCTCTCCTCTCTCTCTCTCCCCCCTTCGTCTCTCCTCTCTCTCTCTCCCCCCTCGACTCCCTCTCTCCCCCTTCGTCCCTTCTCACTCTCCCCGCCTGGTCCCTTCACTCTCACTCCCCCCTAGTCGCTCCTCAGTGCCTCCCCCTCGTCCCTCCTCTCTCTCTCTCCCCCGTCCCTCCTCTCTCTCTCCCCCCCCTCGTCCCTCCCCTCTCTCTCTCTCTCCCTGTCCCTACTCTCTCCCTCTCCCCCTTGTCCCTCCTCTATCAATCTCCCCCCTCATCCCTCGTCTCTCTCTCTCTCCCCCCTTCGTCCCTCGTCTCTCTCTCTCCCCCTCGACCCTCCTCTCTCTCTCCCCCATCGTCCCTCCTCTCTCTCTCTCCCCGTCCCTCCTCTCTCTCTCCCTCTCGTCCCTCCTCTCTCTCTCTCCCTCGTCTCTCCTCTCTCTCTCCCCTCGTCTCTCTCTCTCTCCCCCCTTCGTCCCTCGTCTCTCTCTCTCCCCCCACGTCTCTCTCTCTCCCCCCTCGCCTCTCCTTTCTCTCTCCCCCCTCATCCCTCCTCTCTCTCCACCCTCGTCTCTCTCTCTCTTACCCCGTCTCTCCTCTCTCCCCCTCGTCTCTCTCGCTACCCCCCTCGTCTCTCTCTCTCTCCCGCTTCGTCCCTCCACTCTCTCCCTACTCGTCTCTCTCTCTTCCCCCTCGTCCCTCCTCTCTCTCTCCCACCTCGTCCCGTCTCTCTCTCTCCGCCCCGTCCGTCCTCTCTCTCTCTCTCCCCCCTCGTCCCTTCTCTCTCTCTCCCCCTCGACCCTCCTCTCTCTCTCCCCCATCGTCCCTCCTCTCTCTCTCTCCCCGTCCCTCCTCTCTCTCTCCCTCTCGTCCCTCCTCTCTCTCTCTCCCTCGTCTCTCCTCTCTCTCTCCCCTCGTCTCTCTCTCCCCCTCTCGTCCCTCTCACTCTCCCCCCTTCTCTCTCCACCCGTCCCTTCTCTGTCTCTCCCCCCTCATCCATCATCTCCCTCTCCCTCCTCGTCCCTCCTCTCTCTCTCTCTCTCCACCCTCGTCCATCCTCTCTTTCTCTCTCCCCCCTCGGCTCTCCTCTATCTCTCTCCCCCTTCGTCTCTCCTCTCTCTCTCTCTCCCCCCTCGACTCTCTCTCTCCCCCCTCGTCCCTCCTCTCTCTCTCTCCCCGTCCCTCCTCTCTCTCCCCCCCCCCTCGTCCCTCCTCTCTCTCTCCCCCCGACCCTACTCTCTATCTCTCTCCCCCTTGTCCCTCCTCTATCAATCTCCCCCCTCGTCCCTCGTCTCTCTCTCTCTCCCCCATTCGTCCCTCGTCTCTCTCTCTCCCCCCTCGTCTCTCTCTCTCCCCCCTCGCCTCTCCTTTCTCTCTCCCCCCTCATCCCTCCTCTCTCTCTCTCTTCCCCTCGTCCCACCTCTCTCTCTCTCTCTCTCCCCCTTAGTCCCTCCTCTCTCTCTCTCCACCCTCGTCCCTCCTCTCTCTCTCTCCCCCCTCGTTCGTCCTCTCTCTTTCTCCCCCCTCGTCTCTCCTCTCTCTCTCCCCCTCGTCTCTGTCTCTCCCCCCTCGGCCCTCTCTCTCTCCCAACTTTGTCCCTTCTCTCTCTCTCCCCCCGTCCCTTCTGTGTCTCTCCACCCTCGTACCTCCTCTCTTTCTCCCCCCTCGTCCCTCCTCTCTCTCTCTTTCCCACTTTGGCCCTGCTCTCTCTCCCCCTTCTCCCTCCTCTCTCTCTCTCCCCCCCCGTCCATCCTCTCTTTCTCTCCCCTCTCGTCTCTCCTCTCTCTCTCTCACCCACTCGTCTCTCCTCTCTCTCTCTCTCTCCCCCCACGACTCTCTCTCTCCCCCCTCGTCTCTCTCTCTCTCCACCCTCGTCTCTCTCTCTCTTCCCCCGTCTCTCCTCTCTCCCCCTCGTCTCTCTCGCTCCCCCCTCGTCTCTCTCTCTCTCCCCCTTCGTCCCTCCACTCTCTCCCTACTCGTCTCTCTCTCTTCCCCCTCGTCCCTCCTCTCTCTCTCTCGCCCCTCGTTCGTCCTCTCTCTCTCTCCCCCCTCGTCTCTCCTCTCTCTCTCTCCCCCCTCGTCTCTCTCTCTCCCCCCTCGTTTCTCTCTCTCTCCACCCTCGTCTCTCTCTCTCTTCCCCCATCTCTCCTCTCTCCCCCTCGTCTCTCTCGCTCCCCCCTCGTCTCTCTCTCTCTCCCCCTTCGTCCCTCCACTCTCTCCCTACTCGTCTCTCTCTCTTCCCGCTCGTCCCTCCTCTCTCTCTCCCACCTCGTCCCGTCTCTCTCTCTCTCCGCCCCGTCCGTCCTCTCTCTCTCTCTCCCCCCTCGTCTCTCCTCTCTCTCTCTCCCCCCTCGTCTCTCTCTCTCCCCCCTCGTCTCTCTCTCTCTCCACCCTCGTCTCTCTCTCTCTTCCCCCGTCTCTCCTCTCTCCCCCTCGTCTCTCTCGCTCCCCCCTCGTCTCTCTCTCTCTCCCCCTTCGTCCCTCCTCTCTCTCCCTACTCGTCTCTCTCTCTTCCCCCTCGTCCCTCCTCTCTCTCTCCCACCTCGTCCCGTCTCTCTCTCTCCGCCCCGTCCGTCCTCTCTCTCTCTCTCTCCCCGTCCCTCCTCTCTCTCTCTCCCTCGTCTCTCCTCTCTCTCTGTCTCCCCTCGTCTCTCCTCTCTCTCTCCCCTCGTCTCTCTCTCTCTCCCCCACTCGTCCCTCTCACTCTCCCCCCTTTGTCCCTTCTCTCTCTCTCCACCCGTCCCTTCTCTGTCTCTCCCCCCTCATCCATCCTCTCCCTCTCCCTCCTCGTCCCTCCTCTCTCTCTCTCTCTCCCCCCTTGTCCATCCTCTCTCTCTTCCCCCCTCGTCTCTCCTCTCTCTCTCTCCCCCTTCGTCTCTCCTCTCTCTCTCTCTCTCCCCCCTCGACTCACTCTCTCCCCCCTCGTCCCTCCTCTCTCTCTCTCCCAGTCCTTCCTCTCTCTCTCCCCCCCTCGTCCCTCCTCCCTCTCTCTCCCCCCGTCCCTACTCTCTCTCTCTCTCCCCCCTCGCCTCTCCTTTCTCTCTCCCCCCTCATCCCTCCTCTCTCTCTCCCGCTCGTCTCTGTCTCTCCCCCCTCGTCCCTCTCTCTCTCCCAACTTTGTCCCTTCTCTCTCTCTCCCCCCGTCCCTTCTGTGTCTCTCCACCCTCGTCCCTCCTCTCTTTCTCCCCCCTCGTCCCTCCTCTCTCTCTCTTTCCCCCCTTGGCCCTGCTCTCTCTCTCCCCCTTCTCCCTCCTCTCTCTCTCTCCCCCCTCGTCCATCCTCTCTTTCTCTCCCCTCTCGTCTCTCCTCTCTCTCTCTCCCACACTCGTCTCTCCTCTCTCTCTCTCTCTCCCCCCACGACTCTCTCTCTCCCCCCTCGTCTCTCTCTCTCTCCACCCTCGTCTCTCTCTCTCTTCCCCCGTCTCTCCTCTCTCCCCCTCGTCTCTCTCGCTCCCCCCTCGTCTCTCTCTCTCTCCCCCTTCGTCCCTCCACTCTCTCCCTACTCGTCTCTCTCTCTTCCCCCTCGTCCCTCCTCTCTCTCTCTCGCCCCTCGTTCGTCCTCTCTCTCTCTCCCCCCTCGTCTCTCCTCTCTCTCTCTCCCCCCTCGTCTCTCTCTCTCCCCCCTCGTCCCTTCTCTCTCTCTCCCCCTCGACCCTCCTCTCTCTCTCCCCCATCGTCCCTCCTCTCTCTCTCTCCCCGTCCCTCCTCTCTCTCTCCCTCTCGTCCCTCCTCTCTCTCTCCCTCGTCTCTCCTCTCTCTCTCCCCTCGTCTCTCTCTCTCCCCCCCTCGTCCCTCTCACTCTCCCCCCTTTGTCCCTTCTCTCTCTCTCCACCCGTCCCTTCTCTGTCTCTCCCCCCTCATCCATCTTCTCCCTCTCCCTCCTCGTCCCTCCTCTCTCTCTCTCTCTCTCTCCCCCCTCGTCCCTTCTCACTCTCCCCGCCTGGTCCCTTCACTCTCACTCCCCCCTAGTCGCTCCTCAGTGCCTCCCCCTCGTCCCTCCTCTCTCTCTCTCCCCGTCCCTCCCCTCTCTCTCCCGTCCCTCCTCTCTCTCTCCCCCCCTCGTCCCTCCCCTCTCTCTCTCCCCCCGTCCCTACTCTCTCCCTCTCCCCCTTGTCCCTCCTCTATCAATCTCCCCCCTCATCCCTCGTCTCTCTCTCTCTCCCCCCTTCGTCCCTCGTCTCTCTCTCTCCCCCCTCGTCTCTCTCTCTCCCCCCTCGCCTCTCCTTTCTCTCTCCCCCCTCATCCCTCCTCTCTCTCTCTCTTCCCCTCGTCCCACCTCTCTCTCTCTCTCTCTATCCCCCTTAGTCCCTCCTCTCTCTCTCTCCACCCTCGTCCCTCCTCTCTCTCTCTCCCCCCTCGTTCGTCCTCTCTCTCTCTCCCCCCTCGTCTCTCCTCTCTCTCTCCCCCTCGTCTCTGTCTCTCCCCCCTCGTCCCTCTCTCTCTCCCAACTTTGTCCCTTCTCTCTCTCTCCCCCCGTCCCTTCTGTGTCTCTCCACCCTCGTCCCTCCTCTCTTTCTCCCCCCTCGTCCCTCCTCTCTCTCTCTTTCCCCCCTTGGCCCTGCTCTCTCTCTCCCCCTTCTCCCTCCTCTCTCTCTCTCCCCCCTCGTCCATCCTCTCTTTCTCTCCCCTCTCGTCTCTCCTCTCTCTCTCTCCCCCACTCGTCTCTCCTCTCTCTCTCTCTCTCCCCCCACGACTCTCTCTCTCCCCCTCGTCTCTCTCTCTCTCCACCCTCGTCTCTCTCTCTCTTCCCCCGTCTCTCCTCTCTCCCCCTCGTCTCTCTCGCTCCCCCCTCGTCTCTCTCTCTCTCCCCCTTCTCCCTCCTCTCTCTCTCTCCCCCTTAGTCCCTCCTCTCTCTCTCTCTCCACCCTCGTCCCTCCTCTCTCTCTCTCCCCCCTCGTTCGTCATCTCTCTTTCTCCACCCTCGTCCCTCCTCTCTCTCTCTCTCCCCCCTTTGCCCTGCTCTCTCTCTCCCCCTTCTCCCTCCTCTCTATCTCTCCCCCTCGTCCATCCTCTCTTTCTCTCCCCTCTCGTCTCTCCTCTCTCTCTCTCCCCCACTCGTCTCTCCTCTCTCTCTCTCTCTCCCCCCACGACTCTCTCTCTCCCCCCTCGTCCCTTCTCTCTCTCCCCACCTCGTCCCTTCACTCTCACTCCCCCCTCGTCGCTCCTCACTCCCTCCCCCCTCGTCCCTCCTCTCTCTCAATCCCCCGCCCCTCCTCTCTCTCCCCCCTCGTCCCTCCTCTCTCTCTCCCCCCTCGTCCCTCCTCTCTCTCTCTCTCCCCCTTGTCCCTCCTCTATCACTCTCTCCCCTCGTCCCTCGTCTCTCTCTCTCTCCCTCCGTCGTCTCTCGTCTCTCTCTCTCTCCCCCCTCGTCTCTCTCTCTCCCCCCTCGCCTCTCCTTTCTCTCTCCCCCCTCATCCCTCCTCTCTCTCTCTCTTCCCCTCGTCCCACCTCTCTCTCTCTCTCTCTCCCGCTTAGTCCCTCCTCTCTCTCTCTCCACCCTCGTCCCTCCTCTCTCTCTCTCCCCCCTCGTTCGTCCTCTCTCTCTCTCCCCCTCGTCTATCCTCTCTCTCTCCCCCTCGTCTCTGTCTCTCCCCCCTCGTCCCTCTCTCTCTCCCAACTTTGTCCCTTCTCTCTCTCTCCCCCCGTCCCTTCTGTGTCTCTCCACCCTCGTCCCTCCTCTCTTTCTCCCCCCTCGTCCCTCCTCTCTCTCTCTTTCCCCCCTTGGCCCTGCTCTCTCTCTCCCCCTTCTCCCTCCTCTCTCTCTCTCTCCCCCCTCGTCCATCCTCTCTTTCTCTCCCCTCTCGTCTCTCCTCTCTCTCTCTCCCCCACTCGTCTCTCCTCTCTCTCTCTCTCTCCCCCCACGACTCTCTCTCTCCCCCCTCGTCTCTCTCTCTCTCCACCCTCGTCTCTCTCTCTCTTCCCCCGTCTTTCCTCTCTCCCCCTCGTCTCTCTCGCTCCCCCCTCGTCTCTTTCTCTCTCCCCCTTCGTCCCTCCACTCTCTCCCTACTCGTCTCTCTCTCTTCCCCCTCGTCCCTCCTCTCTCTCTCTCGCCCCTCGTTCGTCCTCTCTCTCTCTCCCCCCTCGTCTCTCCTCTATCTCTCTCCCCCTTCGTCTCTCCTCTCTCTCTCTCTCTCCCCCCTTGACTCTCTCTCTCCCCCCTCGTCCCTCCTCTCTCTCTCTCCCCGTCCCTCCTCTCTCTCTCCCCCCCTCGTCCCTCCTCTCTCTCTCCCCCCGTCCCTACTCTCTATCTCTCTCCCCCTTGTCCCTCCTCTATCAATCTCCCCCCTCGTCCCTCGTCTCTCTCTCTCTCCCCCATTCGTCCCTCGTCTCTCTCTCTCCCCCCTCGTCTCTCTCTCTCCCCCCTCGCCTCTCCTTTCTCTCTCCCCCCTCATCCCTCCTCTCTCTCTCTCTTCCCCTCGTCCCACCTCTCTCTCTCTCTCTCTCTCCCCCTTAGTCCCTCCTCTCTCTCTCTCCACCCTCGTCCCTCCTCTCTCTCTCTCCCCCCTCGTTCGTCCTCTCTCTTTCTCCCCCCTCGTCTCTCCTCTCTCTCTCCCCCTCGTCTCTGTCTCTCCCCCCTCGGCCCTCTCTCTCTCCCAACTTTGTCCCTTCTCTCTCTCTCCCCCCGTCCCTTCTGTGTCTCTCCACCCTCGTACCTCCTCTCTTTCTCCCCCCTCGTCCCTCCTCTCTCTCTCTTTCCCCCTTTGGCCCTGCTCTCTCTCCCCCTTCTCCCTCTTCTCTCTCTCTCCCCCCTCGTCCATCCTCTCTTTCTCTCCCCCCTCGCCTCTCCTTTCTCT
Source organism: Chiloscyllium punctatum (assembly GCF_047496795.1). Lineage (NCBI taxonomy): Eukaryota > Metazoa > Chordata > Chondrichthyes > Orectolobiformes > Hemiscylliidae > Chiloscyllium > Chiloscyllium punctatum. The sequence continues at coordinate 30,666,025 of NC_092772.1, forward strand.
CTCCCCCCTCATCCCTCCTCTCTCTCCACCCTCGTCTCTCTCTCTCTTACCCCGTCTCTCCTCTCTCCCCCCTCGTCTCTCTCGCTACCCCCTCGTCTCTCTCTCTCTCCCGCTTCGTCCCTCCACTCTCTCCCTACTCGTCTCTCTCTCTTCCCCCTCGTCCCTCCTCTCTCTCTCCCACCTCGTCCCGTCTCTCTCTCTCCGCCCCGTCCGTCCTCTCTCTCTCTCTCCCCCCTCGTCCCTTCTCTCTCTCTCCCCCTCGACCCTCCTCTCTCTCTCCCCCATCGTCCCTCCTCTCTCTCTCTCCCCGTCCCTCCTCTCTCTCTCCCTCTCGTCCCTCCTCTCTCTCTCTCCCTCGTCTCTCCTCTCTCTCTCCCCTCGTCTCTCTCTCCCCCTCTCGTCCCTCTCACTCTCCCCCCTTCTCTCTCCACCCGTCCCTTCTCTGTCTCTCCCCCCTCATCCATCATCTCCCTCTCCCTCCTCGTCCCTCCTCTCTCTCTCTCTCTCCACCCTCGTCCATCCTCTCTCTCTCTCTCCCCCCTCGGCTCTCCTCTATCTCTCTCCCCCTTCGTCTCTCCTCTCTCTCTCTCTCCCCCCCTCGACTCTCTCTCTCCCCCCTCGTCCCTCCTCTCTCTCTCTCCCCGTCCCTCCTCTCTCTCTCCCCCCCTCGTCCCTCCTCTCTCTCTCCCCCCGACCCTACTCTCTATCTCTCTCCCCCTTGTCCCTCCTCTATCAATCTCCCCCCTCGTCCCTCGTCTCTCTCTCTCCCCCCTCGTCTCTCTCTCTCCCCCCTCGCCTCTCCTTTCTCTCTCCCCCCCTCATCCCTCCTCTCTCTCTCTCTTCCCCTCGTCCCACCTCTCTCTCTCTCTCTCTCCCCCTTAGTCCCTCCTCTCTCTCTCTCCACCCTCGTCCCTCCTCTCTCTCTCTCCCCCCTCGTTCGTCCTCTCTCTTTCTCCCCCCTCGTCTCTCCTCTCTCTCTCCCCCTCGTCTCTGTCTCTCCCCCCTCGGCCCTCTCTCTCTCCCAACTTTGTCCCTTCTCTCTCTCTCCCCCCCGTCCCTTCTGTGTCTCTCCACCCTCGTACCTCCTCTCTTTCTCCCCCCTCGTCCCTCCTCTCTCTCTCTTTCCCACTTTGGCCCTGCTCTCTCTCCCCCTTCTCCCTCCTCTCTCTCTCTCCCCCCCCGTCCATCCTCTCTTTCTCTCCCCTCTCGTCTCTCCTCTCTCTCTCTCACCCACTCGTCTCTCCTCTCTCTCTCTCTCTCCCCCCACGACTCTCTCTCTCCCCCCTCGTCTCTCTCTCTCTCCACCCTCGTCTCTCTCTCTCTTCCCCCGTCTCTCCTCTCTCCCCCTCGTCTCTCTCGCTCCCCCCTCGTCTCTCTCTCTCTCCCCCTTCGTCCCTCCACTCTCTCCCTACTCGTCTCTCTCTCTTCCCCCTCGTCCCTCCTCTCTCTCTCTCGCCCCTCGTTCGTCCTCTCTCTCTCTCCCCCCTCGTCTCTCCTCTCTCTCTCTCCCCCCTCGTCTCTCTCTCTCCCCCCTCGTTTCTCTCTCTCTCCACCCTCGTCTCTCTCTCTCTTCCCCCATCTCTCCTCTCTCCCCCTCGTCTCTCTCGCTCCCCCCTCGTCTCTCTCTCTCTCCCCCTTCGTCCCTCCACTCTCTCCCTACTCGTCTCTCTCTCTTCCCGCTCGTCCCTCCTCTCTCTCTCCCACCTCGTCCCGTCTCTCTCTCTCTCCGCCCCGTCCGTCCTCTCTCTCTCTCTCCCCCCTCGTCTCTCCTCTCTCTCTCTCCCCCCTCGTCTCTCTCTCTCCCCCCTCGTCTCTCTCTCTCTCCACCCTCGTCTCTCTCTCTCTTCCCCCGTCTCTCCTCTCTCCCCCTCGTCTCTCTCGCTCCCCCCTCGTCTCTCTCTCTCTCCCCCTTCGTCCCTCCTCTCTCTCCCTACTCGTCTCTCTCTCTTCCCCCTCGTCCCTCCTCTCTCTCTCCCACCTCGTCCCGTCTCTCTCTCTCCGCCCCGTCCGTCCTCTCTCTCTCTCTCTCCCCGTCCCTCCTCTCTCTCTCTCCCTCGTCTCTCCTCTCTCTCTGTCTCCCCTCGTCTCTCCTCTCTCTCTCCCCTCGTCTCTCTCTCTCTCCCCCACTCGTCCCTCTCACTCTCCCCCCTTTGTCCCTTCTCTCTCTCTCCACCCGTCCCTTCTCTGTCTCTCCCCCCTCATCCATCCTCTCCCTCTCCCTCCTCGTCCCTCCTCTCTCTCTCTCTCTCCCCCCTTGTCCATCCTCTCTCTCTTCCCCCCTCGTCTCTCCTCTCTCTCTCTCCCCCTTCGTCTCTCCTCTCTCTCTCTCTCTCCCCCCTCGACTCACTCTCTCCCCCCTCGTCCCTCCTCTCTCTCTCTCCCAGTCCTTCCTCTCTCTCTCCCCCCCTCGTCCCTCCTCCCTCTCTCTCCCCCCGTCCCTACTCTCTCTCTCTCTCCCCCTTGTCCCTCCTCTATCAATCTCCCCCCTCGTCCCTCGTCTCTCTCTCTCTCTCCCCCCTTCGTCCCTCGTCTCTCTCTCTCCCCCCTCGTCTCTCTCTCTCCCCCCTCGCCTCTCCTTTCTCTCTCCCCCCTCATCCCTCCTCTCTCTCTCCCGCTCGTCTCTGTCTCTCCCCCCTCGTCCCTCTCTCTCTCCCAACTTTGTCCCTTCTCTCTCTCTCCCCCCGTCCCTTCTGTGTCTCTCCACCCTCGTCCCTCCTCTCTTTCTCCCCCCTCGTCCCTCCTCTCTCTCTCTTTCCCCCCTTGGCCCTGCTCTCTCTCTCCCCCTTCTCCCTCCTCTCTCTCTCTCCCCCCTCGTCCATCCTCTCTTTCTCTCCCCTCTCGTCTCTCCTCTCTCTCTCTCCCACACTCGTCTCTCCTCTCTCTCTCTCTCTCCCCCCACGACTCTCTCTCTCCCCCCTCGTCTCTCTCTCTCTCCACCCTCGTCTCTCTCTCTCTTCCCCCGTCTCTCCTCTCTCCCCCTCGTCTCTCTCGCTCCCCCCTCGTCTCTCTCTCTCTCCCCCTTCGTCCCTCCACTCTCTCCCTACTCGTCTCTCTCTCTTCCCCCTCGTCCCTCCTCTCTCTCTCTCGCCCCTCGTTCGTCCTCTCTCTCTCTCCCCCCTCGTCTCTCCTCTCTCTCTCTCCCCCCTCGTCTCTCTCTCTCCCCCCTCGTCCCTTCTCTCTCTCTCCCCCTCGACCCTCCTCTCTCTCTCCCCCATCGTCCCTCCTCTCTCTCTCTCCCCGTCCCTCCTCTCTCTCTCCCTCTCGTCCCTCCTCTCTCTCTCCCTCGTCTCTCCTCTCTCTCTCCCCTCGTCTCTCTCTCTCCCCCCCTCGTCCCTCTCACTCTCCCCCCTTTGTCCCTTCTCTCTCTCTCCACCCGTCCCTTCTCTGTCTCTCCCCCCTCATCCATCTTCTCCCTCTCCCTCCTCGTCCCTCCTCTCTCTCTCTCTCTCTCTCCCCCCTCGTCCCTTCTCACTCTCCCCGCCTGGTCCCTTCACTCTCACTCCCCCCTAGTCGCTCCTCAGTGCCTCCCCCTCGTCCCTCCTCTCTCTCTCTCCCCGTCCCTCCCCTCTCTCTCCCGTCCCTCCTCTCTCTCTCCCCCCCTCGTCCCTCCCCTCTCTCTCTCCCCCCGTCCCTACTCTCTCCCTCTCCCCCTTGTCCCTCCTCTATCAATCTCCCCCCTCATCCCTCGTCTCTCTCTCTCTCCCCCCTTCGTCCCTCGTCTCTCTCTCTCCCCCCTCGTCTCTCTCTCTCCCCCCTCGCCTCTCCTTTCTCTCTCCCCCCTCATCCCTCCTCTCTCTCTCTCTTCCCCTCGTCCCACCTCTCTCTCTCTCTCTCTATCCCCCTTAGTCCCTCCTCTCTCTCTCTCCACCCTCGTCCCTCCTCTCTCTCTCTCCCCCCTCGTTCGTCCTCTCTCTCTCCCCCCTCGTCTCTCCTCTCTCTCTCCCCCTCGTCTCTGTCTCTCCCCCCTCGTCCCTCTCTCTCTCCCAACTTTGTCCCTTCTCTCTCTCTCCCCCCGTCCCTTCTGTGTCTCTCCACCCTCGTCCCTCCTCTCTTTCTCCCCCCTCGTCCCTCCTCTCTCTCTCTTTCCCCCCTTGGCCCTGCTCTCTCTCTCCCCCTTCTCCCTCCTCTCTCTCTCTCCCCCCTCGTCCATCCTCTCTTTCTCTCCCCTCTCGTCTCTCCTCTCTCTCTCTCCCCCACTCGTCTCTCCTCTCTCTCTCTCTCTCCCCCCACGACTCTCTCTCTCCCCCTCGTCTCTCTCTCTCTCCACCCTCGTCTCTCTCTCTCTTCCCCCGTCTCTCCTCTCTCCCCCTCGTCTCTCTCGCTCCCCCCTCGTCTCTCTCTCTCTCCCCCTTCTCCCTCCTCTCTCTCTCTCCCCCTTAGTCCCTCCTCTCTCTCTCTCTCCACCCTCGTCCCTCCTCTCTCTCTCTCCCCCCTCGTTCGTCATCTCTCTTTCTCCACCCTCGTCCCTCCTCTCTCTCTCTCTCCCCCCTTTGCCCTGCTCTCTCTCTCCCCCTTCTCCCTCCTCTCTATCTCTCCCCCTCGTCCATCCTCTCTTTCTCTCCCCTCTCGTCTCTCCTCTCTCTCTCTCCCCCACTCGTCTCTCCTCTCTCTCTCTCTCTCCCCCCACGACTCTCTCTCTCCCCCCTCGTCCCTTCTCTCTCTCCCCACCTCGTCCCTTCACTCTCACTCCCCCCTCGTCGCTCCTCACTCCCTCCCCCCTCGTCCCTCCTCTCTCTCAATCCCCCGCCCCTCCTCTCTCTCCCCCCTCGTCCCTCCTCTCTCTCTCCCCCCTCGTCCCTCCTCTCTCTCTCTCTCCCCCTTGTCCCTCCTCTATCACTCTCTCCCCTCGTCCCTCGTCTCTCTCTCTCTCCCTCCGTCGTCTCTCGTCTCTCTCTCTCTCCCCCCTCGTCTCTCTCTCTCCCCCCTCGCCTCTCCTTTCTCTCTCCCCCCTCATCCCTCCTCTCTCTCTCTCTTCCCCTCGTCCCACCTCTCTCTCTCTCTCTCTCTCCCGCTTAGTCCCTCCTCTCTCTCTCTCCACCCTCGTCCCTCCTCTCTCTCTCTCCCCCCTCGTTCGTCCTCTCTCTCTCTCCCCCTCGTCTATCCTCTCTCTCTCCCCCTCGTCTCTGTCTCTCCCCCCTCGTCCCTCTCTCTCTCCCAACTTTGTCCCTTCTCTCTCTCTCCCCCCGTCCCTTCTGTGTCTCTCCACCCTCGTCCCTCCTCTCTTTCTCCCCCCTCGTCCCTCCTCTCTCTCTCTTTCCCCCCTTGGCCCTGCTCTCTCTCTCCCCCTTCTCCCTCCTCTCTCTCTCTCCCCCCTCGTCCATCCTCTCTTTCTCTCCCCTCTCGTCTCTCCTCTCTCTCTCTCCCCCACTCGTCTCTCCTCTCTCTCTCTCTCTCCCCCCACGACTCTCTCTCTCCCCCCTCGTCTCTCTCTCTCTCCACCCTCGTCTCTCTCTCTCTTCCCCCGTCTTTCCTCTCTCCCCCTCGTCTCTCTCGCTCCCCCCTCGTCTCTTTCTCTCTCCCCCTTCGTCCCTCCACTCTCTCCCTACTCGTCTCTCTCTCTTCCCCCTCGTCCCTCCTCTCTCTCTCTCGCCCCTCGTTCGTCCTCTCTCTCTCTCCCCCCTCGTCTCTCCTCTATCTCTCTCCCCCTTCGTCTCTCCTCTCTCTCTCTCTCTGCCCCCTTGACTCTCTCTCTCCCCCCTCGTCCCTCCTCTCTCTCTCTCCCCGTCCCTCCTCTCTCTCTCCCCCCCTCGTCCCTCCTCTCTCTCTCCCCCCGTCCCTACTCTCTATCTCTCTCCCCCTTGTCCCTCCTCTATCAATCTCCCCCCTCGTCCCTCGTCTCTCTCTCTCTCCCCCATTCGTCCCTCGTCTCTCTCTCTCCCCCCTCGTCTCTCTCTCTCCCCCCTCGCCTCTCCTTTCTCTCTCCCCCCTCATCCCTCCTCTCTCTCTCTCTTCCCTTCGTCCCACCTCTCTCTCTCTCTCTCTCTCCCCCTTAGTCCCTCCTCTCTCTCTCTCCACCCTCGTCCCTCCTCTCTCTCTCTCCCCCCTCGTTCGTCCTCTCTCTTTCTCCCCCCTCGTCTCTCCTCTCTCTCTCCCCCTCGTCTCTGTCTCTCCCCCCTCGGCCCTCTCTCTCTCCCAACTTTGTCCCTTCTCTCTCTCTCCCCCCGTCCCTTCTGTGTCTCTCCACCCTCGTACCTCCTCTCTTTCTCCCCCCTCGTCCCTCCTCTCTCTCTCTTTCCCCCTTTGGCCCTGCTCTCTCTCCCCCTTCTCCCTCTTCTCTCTCTCTCCCCCCTCGTCCATCCTCTCTTTCTCTCCCCTCTCGTCTCTCCTCTCTCTCTCTCACCCACTCGTCTCTCCTCTCTCTCTCTCTCTCCCCCCACGACTCTCTCTCTCCCCCCTCGTCTCTCTCTCTCTCCACCCTCGTCTCTCTCTCTCTTCCCCCGTCTCTCCTCTCTCCCCCTCGTCTCTCTCGCTCCCCCCTCGTCTCTCTCTCTCTCCCCCTTCGTCCCTCCACTCTCTCCCTACTCGTCTCTCTGTCTTCCCCCTCGTCCCTCCTCTCTCTCTCTCGCCCCTCGTTCGTCCTCTCTCTCTCTCCCCCCTCGTCTCTCCTCTCTCTCTCTCCCCCCTCGTCTCTCTCTCTCCCCCCTCGTTTCTCTCTCTCTCCACCCTCGTCTCTCTCTCTCTTCCCCCATCTCTCCTCTCTCCCCCTTGTCTCTCTCGCTCCCCCCTCGTCTCTCTCTCTCTCCCCCTTCGTCCCTCCACTCTCTCCCTACTCGTCTCTCTCTCTTCCCGCTCGTCCCTCCTCTCTCTCTCCCACCTCGTCCCGTCTCTCTCTCTCTCCGCCCCGTCCGTCCTCTCTCTCTCTCTCCCCCCTCGTCTCTCCTCTCTCTCTCTCCCCCCTCGTCTCTCTCTCTCCCCCCTCGTCTCTCTCTCTCTCTCCACCCTCGTCTCTCTCTCTCTCCCCCTTCGTCCCTCCTCTCTCTCCCTACTCGTCTCTCTCTCTTCCCCCTCGTCCCTCCTCTCTCTCTCCCCCCTCGTCTCTCCTCTCTCCCCCTCGTCTCTCTCGCTCCCCCCTCGTCTCTCTCTCTCTCCCCCTTCGTCCCTCCTCTCTCTCCCTACTCGTCTCTCTCTCTTCCCCCTCGTCCCTCCTCTCTCTCTCCCACCTCGTCCCGTCTCTCTCTCTCCGCCCCGTCCGTCCTCTCTCTCTCTCTCTCCCCGTCCCTCCTCTCTCTCTCTCCCTCGTCTCTCCTCTCTCTCTGTCTCCCCTCGTCTCTCCTCTCTCTCTCCCCTCGTCTCTCTCTCTCTCCCCCACTCGTCCCTCTCACTCTCCCCCCTTTGTCCCTTCTCTCTCTCTCCACCCGTCCCTTCTCTGTCTCTCCCCCCTCATCCATCCTCTCCCTCTCCCTCCTCGTCCCTCCTCTCTCTCTCTCTCTCTCCCCCCTTGTCCATCCTCTCTCTCTTCCCCCTCGTCTCTCCTCTCTCTCTCTCCCCCTTCGTCTCTCCTCTCTCTCTCTCTCCCCCCTCGACTCACTCTCTCCCCCCTCGTCCCTCCTCTCTCTCTCTCCCAGTCCTTCCTCTCTCTCTCCCCCCCTCGTCCCTCCTCCCTCTCTCTCCCCCCGTCCCTACTCTCTCTCTCTCTCCCCCTTGTCCCTCCTCTATCAATCTCCCCCCTCGTCCCTCGTCTCTCTCTCTCTCTCCCCCCTTCGTCCCTCGTCTCTCTCTCTCCCCCCTCGTCTCTCTCTCTCCCCCCTCGCCTCTCCTTTCTCTCTCCCCCCTCATCCCTCCTCTCTCTCTCCCGCTCGTCTCTGTCTCTCCCCCCTCGTCCCTCTCTCTCTCCCAACTCGTCTCTCTCTCTTCCCCCTCGTCCCTCCTCTCTCTCTCTCGCCCCTCGTTCGTCCTCTCTCTCTCTCCCCCCTCGTCTCTCCTCTCTCTCTCTCCCCCCTCGTCTCTCTCTCTCCCCCCTCGTCCCTTCTCTCTCTCTCCCCCTCGACCCTCCTCTCTCTCTCCCCCATCGTCCCTCCTCTCTCTCTCTCCCCGTCCCTCCTCTCTCTCTCCCTCTCGTCCCTCCTCTCTCTCTCCCTCGTCTCTCCTCTCTCTCTCCCCTCGTCTCTCTCTCTCTCCCCCCCTCGTCCCTCTCACTCTCCCCCCTTTGTCCCTTCTCTCTCTCTCCACCCGTCCCTTCTCTGTCTCTCCCCCCTCATCCATCTTCTCCCTCTCCCTCCTCGTCCCTCCTCTCTCTCTCTCTCTCTCTCCCCCCTCGTCACTTCTCACTCTCCCCGCCTGGTCCCTTCACTCTCACTCCCCCCTAGTCGCTCCTCAGTGCCTCCCCCTCGTCCCTCCTCTCTCTCTCTCCCCGTCCCTCCTCTCTCTCTCCCGTCCCTCCTCTCTCTCTCCCCCCCTCGTCCCTCCCCTCTCTCTCTCCCCCCGTCCCTACTCTCTCCCTCTCCCCCTTGTCCCTCCTCTATCAATCTCCCCCCTCATCCCTCGTCTCTCTCTCTCTCCCCCCTTCGTCCCTCGTCTCTCTCTCTCCCCCCTCGTCTCTCTCTCTCCCCCCTCGCCTCTCCTTTCTCTCTCCCCCCTCATCCCTCTCTCTCTCTCTCTTCCCCTCGTCCCACCTCTCTCTCTCTCTCTCTATCCCCCTTAGTCCCTCCTCTCTCTCTCTCCACCCTCGTCCCTCCTCTCTCTCTCTCCCCCCTCGTTCGTCCTCTCTCTCTCTCCCCCCTCGTCTCTCCTCTCTCTCTCCCGCTCGTCTCTGTCTCTCCCCCCTCGTCCCTCTCTCTCTCCCAACTTTGTCCCTTCTCTCTCTCTCCCCCCGTCCCTTCTGTGTCTCTCCACCCTCGTCCCTCCTCTCTTTCTCCCCCCTCGTCCCTCCTCTCTCTCTCTTTCCCCCCTTGGCCCTGCTCTCTCTCTCCCCCTTCTCCCTCCTCTCTCTCTCTCCCCCTTCGTCCATCCTCTCTTTCTCTCCCCTCTCGTCTCTCCTCTCTCTCTCTCCCCCACTCGTCTCTCCTCTCTCTCTCTCTCTCCCCCCACGACTCTCTCTCTCCCCCTCGTCTCTCTCTCTCTCCACCCTCGTCTCTCTCTCTCTTCCCCCGTCTCTCCTCTCTCCCCCTCGTCTCTCTCGCTCCCCCCTCGTCTCTCTCTCTCTCCCCCTTCTCCCTCCTCTCTCTCTCTCCCCCTTAGTCCCTCCTCTCTCTCTCTCTCCACCCTCGTCCCTCCTCTCTCTCTCTCCCCCCTCGTTCGTCCTCTCTCTTTCTCCACCCTCGTCCCTCCTCTCTCTCTCTCTCCCCCCTTTGCCCTGCTCTCTCTCTCCCCCTTCTCCCTCCTCTCTATCTCTCCCCCTCGTCCATCCTCTCTTTCTCTCCCCTCTCGTCTCTCCTCTCTCTCTCTCCCCCACTCGTCTCTCCTCTCTCTCTCTCTCTCCCCCCACGACTCTCTCTCTCCCCCCTCGTCCCTTCTCTCTCTCCCCACCTCGTCCCTTCACTCTCACTCCCCCCTCGTCGCTCCTCACTCCCTCCCCCCTCGTCCCTCCTCTCTCTCAATCCCCCGCCCCTCCTCTCTCTCCCCCCTCGTCCCTCCTCTCTCTCTCCCCCCTCGTCCCTCCTCTCTCTCTCTCTCTCCCCCTTGTCCCTCCTCTATCACTCTCTCCCCTCGTCCCTCGTCTCTCTCTCTCTCCCTCCGTCGTCTCTCGTCTCTCTCTCTCTCCCCCCTCGTCTCTCTCTCTCCCCCCTCGCCTCTCCTTTCTCTCTCCCCCCTCATCCCTCCTCTCTCTCTCTCTTCCCCTCGTCCCACCTCTCTCTCTCTCTCTCTCTCCCCCTTAGTCCCTCCTCTCTCTCTCTCCACCCTCGTCCCTCCTCTCTCTCTCTCCCCCCTCGTTCGTCCTCTCTCTCTCTCCCCCCTCGTCTATCCTCTCTCTCTCCCCCTCGTCTCTGTCTCTCCCCCGTCGTCCCTCTCTCTCTCCCAACTTTGTCCCTTCTCTCTCTCTCCCCCCGTCCCTTCTGTGTCTCTCCACCCTCATCCCTCCTCTCTTTCTCCCCCCTCGTCCCTCCTCTCTCTCTCTTTCCCCCCTTGGCCCTGCTCTCTCTCTCCCCCTTCTCCCTCCTCTCTCTCTCTCCCCCCTCGTCCATCCTCTCTCTCTCTCCCCCCTCGTTCGTCCTCTCTCTCTCTCTCTCCCCCCACGACTCTCCCTCTCCCCCTCGTCTCTCTCTCTCTCCCCTTCTCCCTCCTCTCTCTCTCTCCCCCTTAGTCCCTCCTCTCTCTCTCTCTCCACCCTCGTCCCTCCTCTCTCTCTCTCCCCCCTCGTTCGTCCTCTCTCTTTCTCCCCCCTCGTCCCTCCTCTCTCTCTCTCTCCCCCCTTTGCCCTGCTCTCTCTCTCCCCCTTCTCCCTCCTCTCTATCTCTCCCCCTCGTCCATCCTCTCTTTCTCTCCCCTCTCGTCTCTCCTCTCTCTCTCTCCCCCACTCGTCTCTCCTCTCTCTCTCTCTCTCCCCCCACGACTCTCTCTCTCCCCCCTCGTCCCTTCTCTCTCTCCCCGCCTCGTCCCTTCACTCTCACTCCCCCCTCGTCGCTCCTCACTCCCTCCCCCCTCGTCCCTCCTCTCTCTCAATCCCCCGCCCCTCCTCTCTCTCCCCCCTCGTCCCTCCTCTCTCTCTCCCCCCTCGTCCCTCCTCTCTCTCTCTCTCTCCCCCTTGTCCCTCCTCTATCACTCTCTCCCCTCGTCCCTCGTCTCTCTCTCTCTCCCTCCGTCGTCTCTCGTCTCTCTCTCTCTCCCCCCTCGTCCCTCCTCTCTCTCTCTCTCTCCCCCTTGTCCCTCCTCTCTCACTCTCCCCCCTCGTCCCTCGTCTCTCTCTCTCTCCCTCCGTCGTCCCTCGTCTCTCTCTCTCTCCCCCCTCGTCTCTCTCTCTCTCCCCCCTCGCCTCTCCTTTCTCTCTCCCCCTCATCCCTCCTCTCGCTCTCTTCCCCTCGTCCCACCTCTCTCTCTCTCTCCCCCTTATTCCCTCCTCTCTCTCCACCCTCGTCCCTCCTCTCTCTCTCCCTCCCCCCTCGTTCGTCCTCTCTCTATCTCCCCCCTTGTCTCTCCTCTCTCTCTCTCCCCCCTCGTCTCTCTCTCTCCCCCCCGTCGCTCTCTCTCCACCCTCGTCTCTTTCTCTCTCCCCTCGTCTCTCTCGCTCACCCCTCGTCTCTCTCTCTCCCCCCTCGTCCCTTCACTCTCTCCCTACTCGTCTATCTCTCTTCCCCCTCGTCCCTCCTCGCTCTCTCTCCCCCCTCGTCCCGTCTCTCTCTCTCTCCGCCCCGTCCCTCCTCTCTCTCTCTCTCCTCCCTCGTCCCTTCTCTCTCTCCCCCCTCGTCCCTCCTCTCTCTCTCTCCCCGTCCCTCCTAACTCTCTCCCTCTCGTCCCTCCTCTCTCTCTCTCTCACTCGCACCTCGTCCCTCCTCCCTGTCTCTCTCCCCCCTCGACCCTCCTCTCTTTCTCCCCCCTCGTCCCTCCTCTCTCTCTCCCCGTCCCTCCTAACTCTCTCCCTCTCGTCCCTCCTCTCTCTCGCACCTCGTCCCTCCTCCCTGTCTCTCTCCCCCCTCGCCCCTCCTCTCTCTCTCTCTCTCACCCTTTGTCCCTTCTCTCTCTCCCCCCCGTCCCTCTCTCTCTCTCCCCCTCGTCCCTCCTCTCTCTCTCCCCCGTCCCTCCTCTCTCTCTCTCCCGCTTGTCCCTACTCTCTCTCTCCCTCCCCGTCCCTCCTCTCTCTGTTTCCCCACTCGTCTATCTCTCTCCACCCTCGTCTCTCCTCTCTCTCTGTCCCTCCGTCTCTCCTCTCTCACTCCCCTCGTCTCTCTCTCTCCCCCCTCGTCTCTCTCTCTCTCTCACCCCTTTCTCTCTGCTCTCTCTCTCACCCCCGTCCCTTCTCTCTCCCTCCCGCTTCTCCCTCCTCTCTCTCTCTCGCCCCTCGTCCATCCTCTCTCACTCTCCCCCCTCATCTCTCTTCTCTCTCTCTCCGGCCTCGTCTTTCTCTCTCTCTCCCCCCTCGTCTCTCCTCTCTCTCTGTCCCTCCGTCTCTCCTCTCTCACTCCCCTCGTCTCTCTCTCTCCCCCCTCGTCTCTCTCTCTCTCTCACCCCTTTCTCTCTGCTCTCTCTCTCCCCCTCGTCCCTTCTCTCTCTCTAACCCCTCTCCTTCTCTCTCTCCCTCTCCCCCTCGTCTCTCCTCTCTCTCTCACCCCCCTCGTCACTCTCTCTCTCCCCCCTCGTCCCTTCTCTCTCTCCCCGCCTCGTCCCTTCACTCTCACTCCCCCCTCGTCGCTCCTCACTCCCTCCCACCTCGTAACTCCTCTCTCTCTCCCCCCTCGTCCCTCCTCTCTCTCTCCCCATCCCTCCTCTCTCTCTCTCCCCCCCTCGTCCCTCCTCTCTCTCTCTCTCTCCCCCTCGTCCCTCCTCCATCACTCTCCCCCCTCGTCCCTTGTCTCTCTCTCTCTGCCCCCTTCGTCCCTCGTCTCTCTCTCTCCCCCCTCGTCTCTCTGTCTCCACCCCTCGTCTCTCTGTCTCCCCCCTCGCCTCTCCTCTCTCTCTCCCCCCGTCCCTTCTCTGTCTCTCCCCCCTCGTCCCTCCTCTCTCTCTCCACCCTCGTCCCTCCACTCTCTCTCCCCCTCGTCCCTCCTCTATCACTCTCCCCCCTCGTCCCTCGTCTCTCTCTCTCTCTCTGCCCCCTTCGTCCCTCGTCTCTCTCTCTCCCCCCTCGTCTCTCTGTCTCCCCCCTCGTCTCTCTCTCTCCCCCCTCGCCTCTCCTCTCTCTCTCTCCCCCCCCCCCCCCGTCCCTTCTCTCTCTCTCCCCCCTCGGCCCTCCTCTCTCTCTCTCCCTCGTATCTCCTCTCTCTCTGTCTCCCCTCGTCTCTCCTCTCTCTCCCCCCTCGTCCCTCCACTCTCTCCCTACTCGTCTCTCTCTCTTCCCCCTCGTCCCTCCTCTCTCTCTCCCCCCTCGTCCCGTCTCTCTCTCTCTCCGCCCCGTCCGTCCTCTCTCTCTCTCTCCCCCCTCGTCCCTCCTCTATCACTCTCCCCCCTCGTCCCTCGTCTCTCTCTCTCTGCCCCCTTCGTCCCTCGTCTCTCTCTCTCCCCCCTCGTCTCTCTGTCTCCCCCCTCGTCTCTCTCTCTCCCCCATCGTCCCTCCTCTCTCTCTCTCTCCCCGTCCCTCCTCTCTCTCTTCCTCTCGTCCCTCCTCTCTCTCTCTCCCTCGTCTCTCCTCTCTCTCTGTCTCCCCACGTCTCTCCTCTCGGAAGAGATAGGAGAGGTCTTGAACAAGTACTTCTCTTCAGTATTTACGAACGAGAGGGACCGTATTGTTGAAGAGGAGAGTGTGAAACGGACTGATAAGCTAGAAGAGATACCTGTTAGGAAGGAAGATGTGTTGGACATTTTGAACAACTTGAGGATACACAAGTCCCCCGGGCCTGACGGGATATATCCTCGGATTATGTGGGAAGCAAGAGAGGACATTGCAGTACCGTTGGCAATGATCTTCTCGTCTTCACTGGCAACGGGGGTGGTACCAGGGGACTGGAGAGTAGCGAATGTTGTGCCCCTGTTCAAAAAAGGGAATAGGGATAACCCCGGGAATTACAGGCCAGTTAGTATTACTTCTGTTGTATATAAAGTAATGGAAAGGGTACTGAGGGATAGGATTTACGAGTATCTGGAAAGACACTGCTTGATTAGGGACAGCCAGCACGGATTTGTGAAGGGTAGGTCTTGCCTTACAAGTCTTATTGAATTCTAAGAAGAGGTGACCAAGCATGTGGATGAGGGTAGAGCAGTGGATGTAGTGTACATGGATTTTAGTAAGGCATTTGATAAGGTTCCCCATGGTAGGCTTATGCGGAAAGTCAGGAGGCATGGGATAGAGGGAAATTTGGCCAATTGGATAGAAAACTGGCTAACCGGTCGAAGGCAGAGAGTGGTGGTAGATGGTAAATATTCAGCATGGAGTCCAGTTACAAGTGGAGTTCCGCAGGGATCAGTTCTGGGTCCTCTGCTGTTTGTAATTTTTATTAATGACTTAGATGAGGGAGTCGAAGGGTGGGTCAGTAAATTTGCAGATGATACAAAGATAGGTGGAGTTGTGGACAGTGAGGAGGGCTGTTGTCGGCTGCAGAGGGACTTAGATATGATGCAGAGCTGGGCTGAGGAGTGGCAGATGGAGTTCAACCCTGCCAAGTGTGAGGTTGTCCATTTTGGAAGAACAAATAAGAATGCGGAATACAGGGTTAATGGTAGGGTTCTTGGTCAGGTCGAGGAACAGAGGGATCTTGGGGTCGATGTACATAGATCTTTGAAGGTTGCCACTCAGGAGGATAGAGTTTGTAAGAAGGCCTATGGAGTATTATCGTTCATTAGCAGAGGGATTGAATTCAAGAGTCGTGAAGTGATGTTGCAGCTGTACAGGACTTTGGTTAGGCCACATTTGGAGTACTGTGTGCAGTTCTGGTCGCCTCACTTTAGGAAAGATGTGGAAGCTTTGGAGAGGGTGCAGAGAAGATTTACCAGGATGTTGCCTGGAATGGAGAGTAGGTCGTACGAGGATAGGTTGAGAGTTCTCGGCCTTTTCTCGTTGGAACGGCGAAGGATGAGGGGGGACTTGATAGAGGTTTATAAGATGATCAGAGGAATAGATAGAGTAGACAGTCAGAAACTTTTTCCCCGGGTACAACAGAGTGTTACAAGGGGACATAAATTTAAGGTGAAGGGTGGAAGGTATAGGGGAGATGTCAGGGGTGGGTTCTTTACCCAGAGAGTGGTGGGGGCATGGAATGCGCTGCCCGTGGGAGTGGTAGAGTCAGATTCATTGGCGACCTTTAAGCGGCATTTGGATAGGTACATGGATGGGTGCTTAATCTAGGATAGAAGTTCGGCACAACATCGTGGGCGGAAGGGCCTGTTCTGTGCTGTTTTGTTCTATGTTCTATGTTCTCTCTCTCCCCTCGTCTCTCTCTCTCTCCCCCCTCGTCCCTCTCACTCTCCCCCCTTTGTCCCTTCTCTCTCTCTCCACCCGTCCATTCTCTGTCTCTCCCCCCTCATCCATCCTCTCTCTCTCCCTCCTCGTCCCTCCTCTCTCTCTCTCTCTCCCTTGTCCCTCCTCTATCACCCTCCCTCCTCGTCCCTCGTCTCTCTCTCTCTCCCTCCGTCGTCCTCGTCTCTCTCTCTCTCCCCCTCGTCCCTCGTCTCTCTCTCTCTCCCCCCTCGTCCCTCCTCTCTCTCTCTCTCCCCTTGTCCCTCCTCTATCACTCTCTCCCATCGTCCCTCGTCTCTCTCTCTCTCCCTCCGTCGTCCTCGTCTCTCTCTCTCTCCCCCCTCGTCTCTCTCTCTCGCCCCCCTCGCCTCTCCTTTCTCTCTCCCCCTCATCCCTCCTCTCGCTCTCTTCCCCTCGTCCCACCTCTCTCTCTCTCTCCCCCTTATTCCCTCCTCTCTCTCCACCCTCGTCCCTCCTCTCTCTCTCTCTCCCCCCTCGTTCGTCCTCTCTCTATCTCCCCCCTTGTCTCTCCTCTCTCTCTCTCCCCCCTCGTCTCTCTCTCTCCCACCTCGTCGCTCTCTCTCCACCCTCGTCTCTCTCTCTCTCCCCTCGTCTCTCTCGCTCACCCCTCGTCTCTCTCTCTCTCCCCCCTCGTCCCTTCACTCTCTCCCTACTCGTCTATCTCTCTTCCCCCTCGTCCCTCCTCTCGCTCTCTCCCCCCTCGTCCCGTCTCTCTCTCTCTCCGCCCCGTCCCTCCTCTCTCTCTCTCTCTCCCCACTCGTGCCATCTCTCTCTCCCCCCCGACCCTCCTCTCTCTCCCCCTCGTCCCTCCTCTCTCTCTCTCCCCGTCCTCCTAACCCTCTCCCTCTCGTCCCTCCTCTCTCTCTCTCTCACTCGCACCTCGTCCCTCCTCCCTGTCTCTCTCACCCCTCGCGCATCCTCTCTCTCTCTCTCTCTCACCTTTTGTCCCTTATCTCTCTCCACCCCCGTCCCTCTCTCTCTCTCTCCCCCCCTCGTCCCTGCTCTCTCTCTCCCCCGTCCCTCCTCTCTCTCTCTTCCGCTTGTCCCTACTCTCTCTCTCTCCCCGTCCCTCCTCTCTCTGTCTCCCCACTCGTCTCTCTCTCTCCACCCTCGTCTCTCCTCTCTCTCTGTCCCCCTCGTCTCTCCTCTCTCACTCCCCTCGTCTCTCTCTCTCTCCCCCCTCGTCTCTCTCTCTCTCTCACCCCTTTGTCTCTGCTCTCTCTCTCACCCCGTCCCTTCTCTCTCCCTCCCCCTTCTCCCTCCTCTCTCTCTCTCGCCCCTCGTCCATCCTCTCTCACTCTCCCCCCTCATCTCTCTTCTCTCTCTCTCCGGCCTCGTCTCTCTCTCTCTCCCCCCTCGTCTCTCTCTCTCCCCCCCCTCGTCCCTCCTCTCTCTCTCTCTCCCCCTCGTCCCTCCTCCATCACTCTCCCCCCCGTCCCTTGTCTCTCTCTCTCTGCCCCCTTCGTCCCTCGTCTCTCTCTCTCTCCCCCCTCGTCTCTCTGTCTCCCCCCCTCGTCTCTCTCTCTCCCCCCTCGCCTCTCCTCTCTCTCTCCCCCCCGTCCATTCTCTGTCTCTCCCCCTCGTCCCTCCTCTCTCTCTCCACCCTCGTCCCTCCACTCTCTCTTCCCCTCGTCCCTCCTCTATCACTCTCCCCCTCGACCCTCGTCTCTCTCTCTCTCTGCCCCCTTCGTCCATCGTCTCTCTCTCTCCCCCTCGTCTCTCTGTCTCCCCCCTCGTCTCTCTCTCTCCCCCCTCGCCTCTCCTCTCTCTCCCCCCCCGTCCCTTCTCTCTCTCTCCCCCCTCGGCCCTCCCTCCTCTCTCTCTCCCCTTCTCCTTCCTCTCTCTCTCTCCCCCCTCGTCCATCCTCTCTCTTTCTCCCCCCGTCTCTCCTCTCTCTCTCTCCCCCCATTGACTCTCTCTCTCCCCCCTCGTCTCTGTCTCTCTCCCCTCGTCTCACTCCCCCGCCTCATCGCTCCTCTCTCTCTCTCTCTCTATCTCCTCCCTCGTCCCTCGTCTCTCACTCTCCCCCTCGTCCCTCCTCTGTCTCTCTAGCCCCTCCTCCCACTTTTCTCTCTCTCCCGCTCATCTGTCTCTCTCCCCCCTCGGCTCTCTCTCTCTCTCTCTCTCTCTCTCTCTCTCTCTCCACTTATCTCTCCTCTCTCCCCCGTCGTCTCGCTCGCTCCCCTCTGGTCTCTCTCTCTCTCCCCTCGTCCCTCCACTCTCTCCCTACTCTTCTCTCTCTCTTCCCCGTCGTCCCTCCTCTTTCTCTCTCCCTCCCTCGTCCCTTTTCTCCCCACCCCTCGTCCCTCCTCTCTCTCTTTCCCACTCGTCCCTCCTCTCTCACTCTCCCCCCTCGTCCCTTGTCTCTCTCTCTTCCCCCTTCATCCCTCGTCTCTCTCTCTCTCCCCCTCGTCTCTCTCTCTCTCCCCCCTCGTCTCTCTCTCTCCCCCTCAACTCTCCTCTCTCTCTCTCCCCCCTCGTCTCTCCTCTCTCTCTCTCCCCCCTTGTCTCTCCTCTCTCTCTCTCTCTCTCGCCTCGTCTCTCTCCCCCCGTCTCTTTCCCCCTCGTCCCACCCCTCTCTCTCTCTCTCCCCCCCCTTAGTCCTTCCTCTCTCTCTCTCCACCCTCGTCCCTCCTCTCTCTCTCTCCCCCCTCGTCTCTCTCTCTCTCCCCCCTCGTCCCTCTCTCACTCCCAACTTTGTCCCTTCTCTCTGTCTCCCCCCGTCCCTTCTGTGTCTCTCCACCCTCGTCCCTCCTCTCTTTCTCCCCCCTCATCCCTCCTCTCTCTCTCTCTCCCCCCTTGGCCCTGCTCTCTCTCTCCCCCTTCTCCCTTCTCTCTCTCTCTCCCCCTCGTCCATCCTCTCTTTCTCTCACCCCTTGTCTCTCCTCTCTCTCTCTCTCGCCTCGTCTCTCCTCTCTCCACCCTCGTCTCTCTCTCTTCCCCCTCGTCTCTCTCTCTACCCCCATGTCTCGCTCTCTCTCTCTCTCTCTCTCCCTCCCTCGTCCCTTCTCTCCCACACCCCTTGTCCCTCCTGTCTCTCTCTCCCCCCGTCCCTTCTCTCTCTCTTCCCCCCTCGTCCCTTTTCTCTCTCTCTCCCCTCGTCCCTCCTCTCTCTCTCTCTCCCCGTCCCTCCTCTCTCTCTCTCCCCCGTCCCTCCTCTCTCTCTCTCTCCGCCCTCGTCTCTCCTCTATCTCTGTCCCCCCTCATCTCTCCTCTCTCTCCCCCCTCGTCTCTCTCTCTCCCCCCCTCGTCTCTCTCCTCTCTCTCTCCCCCACACGTCTCTCTCTCTCTTCCCCTTGTCTCTCTCCCTCTCCAACCTCGTCTCTCTCTCTCTCTCTCCTCTCGTCTCTCTCTCCCCTCTCGTCCCTCATCTCTCTCTCTCAACCCCCTCGTCCCTCCTCTCTCTCTCTCTCCCCCTCGTCTCTCCTCTCCTCTCTCTCTCTCTCCCCACCGTGTTCCTCCTCTCTCTTTCGTCCCTCCTCTCTCTCTCGTCCCTCCTCTCTCTCTCTCTTCCCTCCTTGCTCTCTCTCCCCCCTCGTCTCTCTTTCTCCCCCCCGTCTCTCTCTCGCCCCCTCGTCTCTCTCTCTCTCTCTCCCCCCCCTTCGTCCCGCCTCTCTCTCTCCACCCCCTCTCTCCCCTCGTCCCTCCTCTCTCTCTCTCCCGCCCCTCGTCCCTCCTTTCTCTCCCCCTCGTCTCTCCTGTCTCTCCCCCCTCATCCCTCCTCTCTCTCTACCCCCTCGTCTCTCCACTCCTCTCTCTCTCTCCCCCCTCGTCTCTCCTCTCCTCTCTCCCCTCTCGTCTCTCCTCTCTCTCTCTCCCCCTTCGTCTATCTCTCCCCCCTCTCTCTCCGCCTCTCGTCCCTCCACTCTCTCTCTCCCCCCTCGTCTCTCTCTCTCTTCCCCCCGTCTCTCTCTCTCGCTCTCCCCTCGTCTCTCTCTCTCTCTCTCTCTGCCCCCCGTCCCTCCTCTCTCACTCTCCCCCGTCCCTCCTCTCTCTCTCCCCCTCGTCCCTCCTCTCTCCCCCCTCGTCCCTCCTCTCCTCTCTCTCTCTGCCCCCCTCGTCCCTCCTCTCTCTCTCGTCCCTCCTCTCTCTCTCGTCCCTCCTCTTTCTCTCTCTCTCTCTCTCATCCCTCCTCTCTCTCTCTCTTCATTTCTCTGTCTCTCCCGTCCTCTCTCTCTCTCTCCCCTCATCTCTCTCTCTCTCTCGGCCCGGTCTCTCTCTGTCTCTCACCCCTGGTGCCTCCTCTCTCTCTCTCCCCCCTCGTCCTCCCTCTCTCTCTCTCCCCTCTTTCTCCCCCCTCGTCCCTCCTCTCTCTCTCCCCCACTCATCTCTCTCTCTTCCCCTTGTCTTTCTCTCCCCTCTCGTCCCTCCTCTCTCTCTCTCTCACCCCCCTCGTCCCTCCTCTCTCACTCTCTCCCCCCTCGTCCCTCTCTTCCCCCTCATCCCTCCTCTCTCTCTCCCCCTCGTCCCTCCTCTCTCCCCCTCGTCTCCCTCTCACCCCCCTCGTCTCTCTCTCCCCCCTCGTCCCTCCTCTCTCTCTCACACACCCCTCGTCCTTCCTCTCTCTCTCTCTCTCTCTCCCCTCGTCCCTCTCTCCCCCTCGTCCCTCCTCTCTCTCTATCTCCCCCCTCATCCCTCCCCTCTCTCTCTCTCTCCCCCCTCGTCCCTCCTCTCTCCCGCCTCTCTCTCGCTCCCCCCTCGTCTCTCTCTCTCTCTCTCCCCCTCGTCCCACCTCTCTCTCTCCCCCCTCGTTCCTCCTCTCTCTCTCCCCCCTCGTCCCTCCTCTCTCTCTCCCCCCCTCGTCTCTCCTCTCCACTCTTTCTCTCTCCCCGCCTCGTCCCTCCTCTCTCTTTCGTCCCTCCTTCTCTCTCTCTCGTCCCTCCTCTCTCTCTCGCTCTCTCTCTCGTCCCTCCTCTCTCTCTCGTCCCTTCTCTCTCTCTCTCTTCCTTCCTCTGTCTCTCCCCCCCTCTCTCTCTCTCCCCCCTCGTCTCTCTCTCACTCGCCCCCGTCTCTCTCTCTCTCTCTCCCCCTCGTCCCTCCTCTCTCTCTCTCCCCCCTCGTCTCTCCTCTCCTCTCTTTCTCTCTCCCCACCGTGTTCCTCCTCTCTCTTTCGTCCCTCCTCTCTCTCTCGTCCCTCCTGTCTCTCCCTCTTCCCTCCTTGCTCTCTCTCCCCCCTCGTCTCTCTTTCTCTCCCCCGTCTCTCTCTCGCCCCCCTCGTCTCTCTCTCTCTCTCTCTCCCCCCTTCGAACCTCCTCTCTCTCTCTCTCCCCTCCTCCTTCATCTCTCTCTCTCCCCCGGCTATCTCTCTCCCCCGTCGTCTCTCATCCCTCTCTACCCCTTTCTCTCTCTCTCCCTCCTCGTCTCTCTCTCCCCTCGTCTCTCTGTCTCTCCCGCCTCGTCTCTCTCTCTCTCACCCCTTCTCTCTCTCCCTCCCCCCGTCTCTCTCTCTCTCTCTCTCCCCCCCTCTCTCTCCGCCGCTCGTCCCTCCTCTCTCTCTCTCCCCCATCGTCTGTCTCTCTCTCTCTCTCTTCCCCCTCGTCCATCTCTCTCTCTGCCCCCGTCTCTCTCTCTCTCCCCCCTCGTCCCACCTCTCTCTATCCCCCCTCGTTCCTCCTATCTCTCTCCCCCCTCGTCCCTCCTCTCTCTCTCCCCCCTCGTCTCTCCTCTCCTCTCTTTCTCTCTCCCCGCCTCGTCCCTCCTCTCTCTCTCGTCCCTTCTCTCTCTCTCTCTTCCTTCCTCTGTCTCTCCCCCCCTCTCTCTCTCTCCCCCCTCGTCTCTCTCTCTCACTCGCCCCCGTCCTCTCTCTCTCTCCCCCTCGTCCCTCCTCTCTCTCTCTCCCCCCTCGTCCCTCCTCTCTCTCTCTCCCCCCTCGTCCCCTCCTCCCTCCCTCTCCCCCCAAGCCTCTCGTCTCTCTCTATCCCTCTTCTTTCTCTCTCCCCCTCCTCTCTCTCTTCCCCCTCGTTTCTCTTCTCTCTCTCTTCCCCCTCGTCTCTCTCGCTCTAACCCCTCCTCTCTCTCCCCCCCTCGTTTCTCTTCTCTCCCTCTCCCCCCTCATCTCTCTCTCCTCCCTCGTCTCTCCTCTACCTCTCTCCCCCTCCGGTCGTCTCTCTCTCCCCTAGCCTCTCCTCTCTCGCCCCCCTCGTCTCTCTCTCCCCGTCCCTTCTCTCTCTCTCCCCCCTCGTCCCTCCTCTCTCTCTCTCTCCCCACTCGACTCTCTCTCACTCCCCTCGTCCTCTCTCTCACTCCTCCTCGTCCCTCCTCTCTCTCTCTCCCCCCTCTCTCTCCCCCCTCGTCCCTCCTCTCTCTCTCTCCCCCCTCGTCTCTCTCTCTCTTCCCCTTGTCTCTCTCCCTCTCCCCCCTCGTCTCTCTCTCTCTCTCCCCGTCTCTCTCTATCTCTCCACCTCGTCCCTCCTCTCTCTCTACCCCCTCGTCCCTCCCCTCTCTCTCCCCCCTCGTCCCTCCTCTCTCCCACCTCGTCCCGCCTCTCTCCCCCCTCGTCCCTCCTCTCTCTCTCTCCCCCTCGTCTCTCCTCTCCTCTCTTTCTCTCTCCTCCCCTCATCCCTCCTCTCTCTTTCGTCCTTCCTCTCTCTCTCTTCACTCCTCTCGCTCTCTCCCCCTCGTCTCTCTCTCTCCCCCTCGTCTCTCTCTCTCTCCCCCCGTCTCTCTCTCTCTATCTCTCCACCTCGTCCCTCCTCTCTCTCTCCCCCCCTCGTCCCTCCTCTCTCTCTCCCCCCTCGTCTCTCTCTCTCTTCCCCTTGTCTCTCTCCCCGTCCCCCCTCGTCTCTCTCTCTCTCTCCCCCTGTCCTCTCTCTCTCTCTCCACCTCGTCCCTCCTCTCACTCTCTCCCCCTCGTCCCTCGTCTCTCTCACCCTCGTCCCTCCTCTCTCCCCCCTCGTCCCGCCTCTCTCTCTCCCCTCGTCTCTCCTCTCCTCTCTTTCGCTCTCCCCACCTAGTTCTTCCTCTCTCTTTCGTCCCTCCTCTCTCTCGTCCCTCCTCTCTCTCTCTCGTCCCTCCTCTCTCTCTCTCTCTTCCTTCTTCTGTCTCTCCCCTCCTCTCTCTCTCTCCCCCCTCGTCTCTCTCTCTCTCGCCCCCCGTCTCTCTCTCTCTCTCACCCCTGGTCCCTCCTCTCTCTCTCACTCCCCCCTCGTCCTGCCTCTCTCTCTCTCTCCACCCCTCTCTCTCCCCCTCCTCCCTCCTCTCTCTCTCCCCCACTCGTCTCTCTCCATCTTCCCCTTGTCTCTCTCCCTCTCTTCCCTCCTCTCTCTCTCTCACCCCCTAGTCCTTCCTCTCTCTCTGTCTCACCCCCGTCCCTCTCTCACACCTCGTCCCTCCTCTCTCTCTCCCCCTCGTCCCTCCTCTCTCTCTCACACACCCCTTGTCCCTCCTCTCTCTCTCCACTCATCCCTCCTCTCACTCTCTCGCTCCCCCCTCGTCTGTCTCTCTCTCCCCCCTCGTCTCTAGCTCCCCCCTCTTCTCTCTCTCCTCCCTCTCTCTCCGCCTCTCGTCCCTCCTCTCTCTCTCTCCCCTCTCGTCTCTCACTCTCTCTCTTCCCCCTCGTCTCTCTCTCTCTCCCCCCGTCTCTCTCTCTCTCTCTCCCCCCTCGTCCCTCCTCTCTCTCCCCCTCGTCCTCCCCCTCTCTCCCTCCCCCCTCTCTCTCCCCCCTCGTCCCTCCTCTCTCTCTCTCCCCCTCGTCTCTCTCTCTCTCTCACCCCTCGTCCTCCCTCTCTCTCTCTCTCTCTCCCCCCCTCTCTCTCCCCTTTCGTCCTTCCTCTCTCCCCCCGTCTCTCTCTCTCTCTCTCCCCCACTCGTCTCTCTCTCTCTCCTCCCCTTGTCTCTCTCACTCTCCAACCTCGTCTCTCTCTCTCTCTCCCCCTCGTCTCTCTCTCTCCCCTCTCGTCCCTCCTCTCTCTCTCCCCCTCGTCTCTCTCTCTCTTCCCCTTGTCTCTCTCCCTCTCCCCCCTCGTCTCTCTCTCTCTCCCCCGTCTCTCTCTTTCTCTCTCCACCTCGTCCCTCCTCACTCTCTCTCCCTCGTCTCTCCTCTCTCTCTCCCCCCCCTCGTCCCTCCTCTCTCCCCTCTCGTCCCGCCTCTCTCTCCCCCCTCGTCCCTTTCTCTCTCCCCCCTCGTCCCGCCCCTCTCTCCCCCTTCGTCCCTCCCCTCTCTCTTGTCCCTCCTCTCACTCTCTCGTCACTCCCCTCTCTCTCTCTCTCGTCCCTCCTCTCTCTCTCTCTTCCTTCCTGTCACTGCCCTCCTCTCTCTCTCCCCCCCCCCCGTCTCACTCACTCTCGCCCCCGTCTCTCTCTCTCTCTCTCTCACCCCTGGTCCCTCCTCTCTCTCTCTCTCTCTCCCCCCTCGTCCTCCCTCTCTCTCTCCCCCCACTCTCTCTCCCCCCTCGTCCCTACTCTCTCTCTCCCCCACACGTCTCTCTCTCTCTCTTCCCCTTGTCTCTCTCCCTCTCCAACCTCGACTCTCTCTCTCTCTCCTCTCGTCTCTCTCTCCCTTCTCGTTCCTCATCTCTCTCTCTCAACCCCCTCGTCCCTCCTCTCTCTCTCTCTCTCCCCCTCGTCTCTCCTCTCCTCTCTTTCTCTCTCCCCACCGTGTTCCTCTTCTCTCTTTCGTCCCTCCTCTCTCTCTCGTCCCTCCTGTCTCTCTCTCTTCCCTCCTTGCTCTCTCTCCCCCCTCGTCTCTCTTTCTCCCCGCCATCTCTCTCTCGCCCCCCTCGTCTCTCTCTCTCTCTCTCCCCCTTCGAACCTCCTCTCTCTCTCTCCCCCTCCTTCTTCATCTATCTCTCTGCCCCCGCTATCTCTCTCCCCGTCGTCTCTCCTCCCTCTCTAACCCCTTTCTCTCTCTCTCCCTCCTCGTCTCTCTCTCCCCTCGTCTATCTGTCTCTTCCGCCTCGTCTCTCTCTCCCCCTCCTCTCTCTCCCTCCCCCGTCTCTCTCTCTCTCTCCCCCCCCTCTCTCTCCGCTCTCTTCCCTCCTCTCTCTCTCCCCCCATCGTCTGTCTCTCTCTCTCTCTTCCCCCTCGTCCCTCCGCTCTCTCCCCCCCCCTCCTCCCTCCTCTCTCTCTCCCCTCCTCTCTTATCTACCTCTCTCTCTCCCCCCCCGTCCCTCCTCTCTCTCTCGTCCCTCCTCTCTCCCTCTCTCGTTCCTCCTCTCTCTCTCTTCCTTCATCTGTCTCTCCCCTCCTCTCTCTCTCTCCCCCCTCGTCTCTCTCTCTCTCTCTCGCCCCCCGTCTCTCTCTCTATCTCACCCATGGTCCCTCCTCTCTCCCCCCTCGTATGTCCTCTCTCCCTCTCCCCCCCTTGTCCCTCCTCTGTCTCTCTCCCCCCTCGTCCCTCCTTTCTCTCTTTCCCCCCCGCGTCCCTCCTCTCTCTCTTTCCCCCTCTCTCTCTCTCTCCCACCCTCGTCCCTCCTTTCTCTCCCCCTCGTCTCTCCTCTCTCTCCCCCCCATCCCTCCTCTCTCTCTCCCCACTCGTCTCTACTCTCCTCTCTCCCTCTCGTCTCTCCTCTCTCTCTCTGCCCCCTCGTCTCTCTCTCCCCCTCTCTCTCCGCCTCTCGTCCCTCCTCTCTCTCTCTCCTCCCTCGTCTCTCTCTCTCTCTCTTCCCCCTCGTCTCTCTCTCTCTCTCCCCAGTCTCTCTCGCTCTCTCCCCCCTCGTCCCTCCTCTCTCTCTCTCCCCCGTCCCTCCTCTCTCTCTCTCCCCCCTCGTCCCTACTCTCTCCCCCCACGTCCCTCCTCTCTCTCCCCCCTCATCCCTCCTCTCTCTCCCCCCTCGTCTCTCCTCTCCTCTCTCTCTGCCCCCCTCGTCGCTCATCTCTCTCTCTCATCCCGCCTCTCTCTATCTCTCTCGTCCCTCCTCTCTCTCTCTCTCTCGTCCCTCCTCTCTCTCTCTCTCTTCCTTCCTCTGTCTCTCCCCTCTTCTCTCTCTCTCTCCCCCTCATCTCTCTCTCTGCCTCCCTCGTTTCTCTTCTCTCTCTCTCCCCCCTCATCTCTCCTCTCTCCCCTCTCGTCTCTCTCTCTCTCTCCCCTCGTCTCTCTCTCTCCCCCCCTCGTCCCTCCTCTATCTCTGCCCCCCACTCGTCTCTCTCTCTCCCCCCTTATCTCTCCACTCGCCCACCTCGTGTCTCTCCTCTCCCCCCTCGTCCCTTCTCTCTCTCACTCCGCCTCGTCCCTCCTCTCTCTAACTCCACCC
This sequence comes from Chiloscyllium punctatum, assembly GCF_047496795.1. Taxonomy (NCBI): domain Eukaryota; kingdom Metazoa; phylum Chordata; class Chondrichthyes; order Orectolobiformes; family Hemiscylliidae; genus Chiloscyllium; species Chiloscyllium punctatum. Next base: position 30,691,216 of record NC_092772.1, read on the forward strand.
CTCGTCCCTCTCTCTCTCGCCCCTATCTCTCTCTCTCTCACACACACCTGGTCCCTCCTCTCTCTCTCTCTCTCCCCCCTCGTCCTCCCTCTCTCTCTCTCCCCCTCTCTCTCCCCCCTCGTCCCCTCCTCTCTCTCTCTCCCCCACTCGTCTCTCTCCCTCTTCCCATTGTCTCTCTCCCTCTCCAACCTCGTCTCTCTCTCTCTCCCCTCGTCTCTCTCTCCCCTCTCTTCCCTCCTCTCTCTCTCTCACCCCCCTAGTCCCTCCTCTCTCTCTCTCTCCCCGCCTCGTCCCTCTCTCGCACCTCGTCCCTCGTCTTTCTCTCCCCCCTCGTCCCTCCTCTCTCCCCCTCGTCTCCCTCTCTCCCCCCCTCGTCTCTCTCTCTCTCCCCTCTCGTCCCTCCTCTTTCTCTCTCACACCCCTTGTCCCTCCTCTCTCTCTCTCTTTCTCCCCCCTCGTCCCTCTCTCAGCCTCGTCCCTCCTCTCTCTCTCCCCCTCATCCCTCCTCTCTCTCTATCTCTCTCTCCCCCCTCGTCCCTCCTCTCACCCCCTCCTCTCTCTCGCTCCCCCCTCTTCTCTCTCTCTCCCCGCTCTCTCTCCGACTCTCGTCCCTCCTCTCTCTCTCTCCCCCTTCGTCTCTCACTCTCTCTCTTCCCCCTCGTCTCTCACTCTCTCTCTTCCCCCTTGTCTCTCTCTCTCTCCCCCGTCTCTCTCTCTCTCCCCCCTCGTCCCTCCTCTCTCTCCCCCCTCGTCCCTCCTCGTCTCTCTCCCCCTCATCCCTCCTCTCTCTCCACACTCGTCTCTCCTCTACTCTCTGTCTCTCACCCCACCTCGTCCCTCCTCTCTCTCTCCCCCACTCGTCTCTCTCTCTCTCTTCCCTGGTTTCTATCCCTCGCCAACCTCGTCTCTCTCTCTCTCCCCTCGTCCCTCCTGTCTCTCTCCCCCCTCATCCCTCCTCTCTCTCCCCCTCGTCCCTCCTCTCTCCACCTCCTCTCTCTCGCACCCCCCTCGTCTCTCCTCTTCTCTCTCTCTCTCTCACCCCACCTCGTCCCTCCTCTCTCTCTTCCCCCACTCGTCTCGCTCTCTCTTCGCCTTGTCTCTCTCCCTCTCCAACCTCGTCTCTCTCTCTCTCTCCCCCCGTCTCTCTCTCTCTCTCTCTCCAGCTCGTCCCTCCTCTCTCTCTCCCCCCTCGTCCCTCCTCTCTCTCTCACCCTCGTCCCTCCTCTCTCCCCCCTCGTCCCGCCTCTCTCTCCCCACTCGTCTCTCTCTCTCTCTCGCCCCCGTCTCTCTCTCTCTCTCTCACCCCTCGTCCCTCCTCTCTCTCTCTCCCTCCTCGTCACTCCTCTCTCTCTCTCCCCCACTTGTCTCGCTCTCTCTTCCCCTTGTCTCTCTCCCTCTCCCCCCCGTCTCTCTCACTCCCCCGTCTCTCTCTTTCTCTCTCCACCTCGTCCCTCCTCTCTCTCTGCCCCCTCGTCCCTCCTCTCTCTCTCTCACCCTCGTCCCTCCTCTGTCCCCCCTCGTCCCGCCTCTCTCTCCCCCCTCGTCCCTCCTCTCTCTCTCTCCCCCTCGTCTCTCCTCTCCTCTCTTTCTCTCTCCCCACCTTGTTCCTCCTCTCTCTTTCGTCCCTCCTCTCTCTCTCGTAACTCCTCTCTCTCTCTCGTCACTCCTCTCTCTCTCTCTCGTCCCTCCTCTCTCTCTCTCTCTCTCGTCCCTCCTCTCCCTCTCTCTTCCTTGCTCTGTCTCTCCCTTCCTCTCTCTCTCTCCTCCCTCGTCTCTCTCACTCTCGCCCCCGTCTCTCTCTCTCCCTCTCACCCCTGGTCCCTCCTCTCTCTCTCTCTCCACCCTCGTCCCTCCTCTCTCTCTCCCCCACTCGTCTCTCTCTCTCTTCCCCTTGTCTCTCTTCCTCTCCCCCCTCGTCTCTCTCTCTCCCTCCCGTCTCTCTCTTTCTCTATCCACCTGGTCCCTCCTCACTCTCTCTCCCCTCGTCTCTCGTCTCTCTCTCTCTCACCCTCGTCCCTCCTCTCTCCCCCCTCGTCCCGCCTCTCTCTCCCCCCCGTCCCTCCTCTCTCTCTCTCTCCCCCTCGTCTCTCCTCTCCTCTCTTTCTCACTCCCCACCTTGTTCCTCCTCTCTCTTTCGTCCCTCCTCTCTCTCTCGTCCCTCTTCTCTCTCTCGTCACTCCTCTCTCTCTCTCTCGTCCCTCCTCTCTCTCTCTCTATTGCTTCCTCTGTCTCTCCCCTCCTCTCTCTCTCTCTCACCTCGTCTCTCTCACTCTCGCCCCCGTCTCTCTCTCTCTCTCTCACCCCTGGTCCCTCCTCTCTCTCTCTCTCCCCCCTCGTCCTCCCTCTCTCTCGCCCCCCACTCTCTCTCCCCCCCTCGTCCCTCCTCTCTCTCTCCCCCACACGTCTCTCTCTCTTCCCCTTGTCTCTCTCCCTCTCCAACCTCGTCTCTCTCTCTCTCTCTCCTCTCGTCTCTCTCTCCCCTCTCGTCCCTCATCTCTCTCTCTCAACCCCCTCGTCCCTCCTCTCTCTCTCTCTCCCCCTCGTCTCTCCTCTCCTCTCTTTCTCTCTCCCCACCGTGTTCCTCCTCTCTCTTTCGTCCCTCCTCTCTCTCTCGTCCCTCCTCTCTCTCTCTCTTCCCTCCTTGCTCTCTCTCCCCCCTCGTCTCTCTTTCTCCCCCCCGTCTCTCTCTCGCCCCCCTCGTCTCTCTCTCTCTCTCTCCCCCCTTCGTCCCGCCTCTCTCTCTCCACCCCCTCTCTCCCCTCGTCCCTCCTCTCTCTCTCTCCCGCCCCTCGTCCCTCCTTTCTCTCCCCCTCGTCTCTCCTGTCTCTCCCCCCTCATCCCTCCTCTCTCTCTACCCCCTCGTCTCTCCACTCCTCTCTCTCTCTCCCCCCTCGTCTCTCCTCTCCTCTCTCCCCTCTCGTCTCTCCTCTCTCTCTCTCCCCCTTCGTCTATCTCTCCCCCCTCTCTCTCCGCCTCTCGTCCCTCCACTCTCTCTCTCCCCCCTCGTCTCTCTCTCTCTTCCCCCCGTCTCTCTCTCTCGCTCTCCCCTCGTCTCTCTCTCTCTCTCTCTCTGCCCCCCGTCCCTCCTCTCTCACTCTCCCCCGTCCCTCCTCTCTCTCTCCCCCTCGTCCCTCCTCTCTCCCCCCTCGTCCCTCCTCTCCTCTCTCTCTCTGCCCCCCTCGTCCCTCCTCTCTCTCTCGTCCCTCCTCTCTCTCTCATCCCTCCTCTTTCTCTCTCTCTCTCTCTCATCCCTCCTCTCTCTCTCTCTTCATTTCTCTGTCTCTCCCGTCCTCTCTCTCTCTCTCCCCTCATCTCTCTCTCTCTCTCGGCCCGGTCTCTCTCTGTCTCTCACCCCTGGTGCCTCCTCTCTCTCTCTCCCCCCTCGTCCTCCCTCTCTCTCTCTCCCCTCTTTCTCCCCCCTCGTCCCTCCTCTCTCTCTCCCCCACTCGTCTCTCTCTCTTCCCCTTGTCTTTCTCTCCCCTCTCGTCCCTCCTCTCTCTCTCTCTCTCACCCCCCTCGTCCCTCCTCTCTCACTCTCTCCCCCCTCGTCCCTCTCTTCCCCCTCATCCCTCCTCTCTCTCTCCCCCTCGTCCCTCTTCTCTCCCCCTCGTCTCCCTCTCACCCCCCTCGTCTCTCTCTCTCCCCCCTCGTCCCTCCTCTCTCTCTCTCACACCCCTCGTCCTTCCTCTCTCTCTCTCTCTCTCCCCTCGTCCCTCTCTCCCCCCTCGTCTCTCCTCTCTCTCTATCTCCCCCCTCATCCCTCCCCTCTCTCTCTCTCTCCCCCCTCGTCCCTCCTCTCTCCCCACTCTCTCTCGCTCCCCCTTCGTCTCTCTCTCTCTCTCCCCCTCCCCTCGTCTCTCTCTCCCCCCTCGTCTCTCTCTCTCTCTCCCACCTCGTCCCTCCTCTCTACCCCCCTTCGTCCCTCCTCTCTCCCCCCTCCTCCCTCCTCTGTCTATCTTTTCCCCTTTCGTCCCTCCTCTCTCTCTTCCCCCCCCCTCGTCCCACCTCTCTCTCTCTCTCCCCCCTCGTCCCTCCTTTCTCTCCCCCTCGTCTCTCCTCTCTCTCCCCCTCATCCCTCCAGTCTCTCTCCCCCTCGTCTCTCCTCTCCTCTCTCTCTCCCCCCTCTTCTCTCCTCTCCTCTCTCCCCTCTCTCTCTCACCCCTTGTCTCTCTCTCCCCCCTCGTCCCTCCTCTCTCTCTCTCTCTCTCCCCTCCGTCCCTCCTCTCTCCCCCTCCTCTCTCTTGCTCCCCCCTCGTCTCTCTCTCTCTCTCTCTCCCCCCTCGTCTCTCTCTCAACCCTCGTCTTTCTCTCCCTCCTCGTCTCTCTCTCTCCCACTTCGTCCCTCCTCTCTACACCCCTTCATCTCTCCTCTCTCCCCCCTCGTCCCTTCTCTGTCTATCGTTTCCCCTTTCGTCCCTCCTCTCTCTCTTTCCCACCCTCGACCCACCTCTCTGTCTCTCCCCCCCTCGTCCCTCCTTTCTCTCCCTCTCGTCTCTCCTCCCTCTGCCCCCTCGTCTCTCCTCTCTCTCCCCCCCTCATTCTCCTCTCTCTCTCCCCCCTCATTCTCACCCTCTCTCTCCCCCCTCGTCTCTCCTCTCGTCTCTCTCTCTCTCCCCCTCGTCTCTCCTCTCCTCTCTCCCCTCTCTCTCTCCCCCCTCGTCTCTCTCTCTGCCCCCTCTCTCTCCGCCTCTCGTCCCTCCTCTCTCTCTCTCACCTCTCGTCTCTCTCTCTCTTCCCCCTCGTCTCTCTCTCTCTCTCTACCCCCCCGTCTCTCTCTCTCTCTCTCTCTCTCTACCCCCTCGTCCCTCCTCTCTCTCTCTCCCCGCTCGTCCCTCCTCTCTCTCCCCCCTCGTCCCTCCTCTCTCTCCCCCTCCTTCCTCCTCTCTCTCGCCCCTCGTCTCTCATCTACTCTCTCTCTCTCTCACCCCCTCGTCCCTCCTCTCTCTCTCGTCCCTCCTCTCTCCCTCTCTCGTTCCTCCTCTCTCTCTCTTCCTTCATCTGTCTCTCCCCTCCTCTCTCTCTCTTCCCCCCTCGTCTCTCTCTCTCTCGCCCCCGTCTCTCTCTCTATCTCACCCCTGGTCCCTCCTCTCTCCCCCCTCGTACCTCCTCTCTCCCTCTCCCCCCCTTGTCCCTCCTCTGTCTCTCTCCCCCCTCGTCCCTCCTCTCTCTCTTTCCCCCCTCTCTCTCTCTCCCACCCTCGTCCCTCCTTTCTCTCCCCCTCGTCTCTCCTCTCTCTCCCCCCATCCCTCCTCTCTCTCTCCCCACTCGTCTCTACTCTCCTCTCTCCCCTCTCGTCTCTCCTCTCTCTCTCTGCCCCCTCGTCTCTCTCTCCCCCTCTCTCTCCGCCTCTCGTCCCTCCTCTCTCTCTCCTCCCTCGTCTCTCTCTCTCTCTCTTCCCCTCGTCTCTCTCTCTCTCTCTCCCCCGTCTCTCTCTCTCTCTCCCCCCTCGTCCCTCCTCTCTCTCTCTCCCCCGTCCCTCCTCTCTCTCTCTCCCCCTCGTCCCTACTCTCTCCCCCCACGTCCCTCCTCTCTCTCCCCCCTCATCCCTTCTCTCTCTCCCTCCTCGTCTCTCCTCTCCTCTCTCTCTCTGCCCCCCTCGTCCCTCATCTCTCTCTCTCGTTCCGCCTCTCTCTATCTCTCTCGTCCCTCCTCTCTCTCTCTCTCTCGTCCCTCCTCTCTCTCTCTCTTCCTTCCTCTGTCTCTCCCCTCTTCTCTCTCTCTCTCCCCCTCATCTCTCTCTCTGCCTCCCTCGTTTCTCTTCTCTCTCTCTCCCCCCTCATCTCTCCTCTCTCCCCTCTCCTCTCTCTCTCTCTCCCCTCGTCTCTCTCTCTCCCCCCCCTCGTCCCTCCTCTATCTCTGCCCCCCACTCGTCTCTCTCTCTCCCCCCTTATCTCTCCACTCGCCCACCTCGTGTCTCTCTCTCCCCCTCGTCCCTTCTCTCTCTCACTCCGCCTCGTCCCTCCTCTCTCTCTCTCCACCCCTCGTCCCTCTCTCTCTCGCCCCTATCTCTCTCTCTCTCACACACACCTGGTCCCTCCTCTCTCTCTCTCTCCCCCCTCGTCCTCCCTCTCTCTCTCTCCCCCTCTCTCTCCCCCCTCGTCCCTCCTCTCTCTCTCCCCCACTCGTCTCTCTCCCTCTTCCCATTGTCTCTCTCCCTCTCCAACCTCATCTCTCTCTCTCTCCCCTCGTCTCTCTCTCCCCTCTCTTCCCTCCTCTCTCTCTCTCACCCCCCTAGTCCCTCCTCTCTCTCTCTCTCTCGCCTCGTCCCTCTCTCGCACCTCGTCCCTCGTCTTTCTCTCCCCCCTCGTCCCTCCTCTCTCCCCTTCGTCTCCCTCTCTCCCCCTCGTCTCTCTCTCTCTCCCCCCTCGTCCCTCCTCTCTCTCCCCCTCCTCGCTCCTCTCTCTCGCCCCTCGTCTCTCATCTACTCTCTCTCTCTCACCCCCTCGTCCCTCCTCTCTCTCTCGTCCCTCCTCTCTCCCTCTCTCGTTCCTCCTCTCTCTCTCTTCCTTCATCTGTCTCTCCCCTCCTCTCTCTCTCTCCCCCCTCGTCTCTCTCTCTCTCGCCCCCGTCTCTCTCTCTATCTCACCCCTGGTCCCTCCTCTCTCCCCCTCGCACCTCCTCTCTCCCTCTCCCCCCCTTGTCCCTCCTCTGTCTCTCTTCCCCCTCGTCCCTCCTCTCTCTCTTTCCCCCCTCTCTCTCTCTCCCACCCTCGTCCCTCCTTTCTCTCCCCCTCGTCTCTCCTCTCTCTCCCCCATCCCTCCTCTCTCTCTCCCCACTCGTCTCTACTCTCCTCTCTCCCCTCTCGTCTCTCCTCTCTCTCTCTCTGCCCCCTCGTCTCTCTCTCCCCCTCTCTCTCCGCCTCTCGTCCCTCCTCTCTCTCTCCTCCCTCGTCTCTCTCTCTCTCTCTCTTCCCCCTCGTCTCTCTCTCTCTCCCCCGTCTCTCTCTCTCTCTCCCCCCTCGTCCCTCCTCTCTCTCTCTCCCCGTCCCTCCTCTCTCTCTCTCCCCCTCGTCCCTACTCTCTCCCCCCACGTCCCTCCTCTCTCTCCCCCCTCATCCCTCCTCTGTCTCCCCCCTCGTCTCTCCTCTCCTCTCTCTCTCTGCCCCCCTCTTCCCTCATCTCTCTCTCTCGTTCCGCCTCTCTCTATCTCTCTCGTCGCTCCTCTCTCTCTCTCTCTCGTCCCTCCTCTCTCTCTCTCTTCCTTCCTCTGTCTCTCCCCTCTTCTCTCTCTCTCTCCCCCTCATCTCTCTCTCTGCCCCCCTCGTTTCTCTTCTCTCTCTCTCCCCCCTCATCTCTCCTCTCTCCCCTCTCGTCTCTCTCTCTCGCTCTCCCCCCGTCTCTCTCTCTCTCTCTCTCTGCCCCCCGTCCCTCCTCTCTCACTCTCCCCCGTCCCTCCTCTCTCTCTCCCCCTCGTCCCTCCTCTCTCCCCCCTCGTCCCTCCTCTCCTCTCTCTCTCTGCCCCCCTCGTCCCTCCTCTCTCTCTCGTCCCTCCTCTCTCTCTCGTCCCTCCTCTTTCTCTCTCTCTCTCTCTCATCCCTCCTCTCTCTCTCTCTTCATTTCTCTGTCTCTCCCGTCCTCTCTCTCTCTCTCCCCTCATCTCTCTCTCTCTCTCGGCCCGGTCTCTCTCTGTCTCTCACCCCTTGTGCCTCCTCTCTCTCTCTCTCCCCTCTTTCTCCCCCCTCGTCCCTCCTCTCTCTCTCCCCCACTCGTCTCTCTCTCTTCCCCTTGTCTTTCTCTCCCCTCTCGTCCCTCCTCTCTCTCTCTCTCTCACCCCCCTCGTCCCTCCTCTCTCACTCTCTCCCCCCTCGTCCCTCTCTTCCCCCTCATCCCTCCTCTCTCTCTCCCCCTCGTCCCTCTTCTCTCCCCCTCGTCTCCCTCTCATCCCCCTCGTCTCTCTCTCTCCCCCCTCGTCCCTCCTCTCTCTCTCTCACACCCCTCGTCCTTCCTCTCTCTCTCTCTCTCTCTCCCCTCGTCCCTCTCTCCCCCCTCGTCTCTCCTCTCTCTCTATCTCCCCCCTCATCCCACCCCTCTCTCTCTCTCTCCCCCCTCCCCCCTCGTCCCTCCTCTCTCCCCACTCTCTCTCGCTCCCCCTTCGTCTCTCTCTCTCTCTCCCCCTCCCCTCGTCTCTCTCTCCCCCCTCGTCTCTCTCTCTCTCTCCCCACCTCGTCCCTCCTCTCTACCCCCCCTTCGTCCCTCCTCTCTCCCCCCTCCTCCCTCCTCTGTCTATCTTTTCCCCTTTCGTCCCTCCTCTCTCTCTTCCCCCCCCCTCGTCCCACCTCTCTCTCTCTCTCCCCCCTCGTCCCTCCTTTCTCTCCCCCTCGTCTCTCCTCTCTCTCCCCCTCATCCCTCCAGTCTCTCTCCCCCTCGTCTCTCCTCTCCTCTCTCTCTCCCCCCCTCGTCTCTCCTCTCCTCTCTCCCCTCTCTCTCTCTCACCCCTTGTCTCTCTCTCCCCCCTCGTCCCTCCTCTCTCTCTCTCTCTCTCCCCTCCGTCCCTCCTCTCTCCCCCTCCTCTCTCTTGCTCCCCCCCTCGTCTCTCTCTCTCTCTCTCTCCCCCCTCGTCTCTCTCTCAACCCTCGTCTTTCTCTCCCTCCTCGTCTCTCTCTCTCCCCACTTCGTCCCTCCTCTCTACACCCCTTCGTCTCTCCTCTCTCCCCCCTCGTCCCTTCTCTGTCTATCGTTTCCCCTTTCGTCCCTCCTCTCTCTCTTTCCCACCCTCGACCCACCTCTCTGTCTCTCCCCCCCCCGTCCCTCCTTTCTCTCCCTCTCGTCTCTCCTCCCTCTGCCCCCTCGTCTCTCCTCTCTCTCCCCCCTCATTCTCCCCTCTCTCTCCCCCCTCGTCTCTCCTCTCGTCTCTCTCTCTCTCCCCCTCGTCTCTCCTCTCCTCTCTCCCCCTCTCTCTCTCCCCCCTCGTCTCTCTCTCTGCCCCCTCTCTCTCCGCCTCTCGTCCCTCCTCTCTCTCTCTCACCTCTCGTCTCTCTCTCTCTTCCCCCTCGTCTCTCTCTCTCTCTCTCTAACCCCCCCCCGTCTCTCTCTCTCTCTCTCTCTCTCTACCCCCTCGTCCCTCCTCTCTCTCTCTCCCCGCTCGTCCCTCCTCTCTCTCACCCCTCGTCCCTCCTCTCTCTCCCCCTCCTTCCTCCTCTCTCTCGCCCCTCGTCTCTCAACTACTCTCTCTCTCTCTCACCCCCTCGTCCCTCCTCTCTCTCTCGTCCCTCCTCTCTCCCTCTCTCGTTCCTCCTCTCTCTCTCTTCCTTCATCTGTCTCTCCCCTCCTCTCTCTCTCTCCCCCCTCGTCTCTCTCTCTCTCGCCCCCGTCTCTCTCTCTATCTCACCCCTGGTCCCTCCTCTCTCCCCCCTCGTACCTCCTCTCTCCCTCTCCCCCCCTTGTCCCTCCTCTGTCTCTCTCCCCCCTCGTCCCTCCTCTCTCTCTTTCCCCCCTCTCTCTCTCTCCCACCCTCGTCCCTCCTTTCTCTCCCCCTCGTCTCTCCTCTCTCTCCCCCCATCCCTCCTCTCTCTCTCCCCACTCGTCTCTACTCTCCTCTCTCCCCTCTCGTCTCTCTCTCTCTCTCTTCCCCTCGTCTCTCTCTCTCTCTCCCCCGTCTCTCTCTCTCTCTCCCCCCTCGTCCCTCCTCTCTCTCTCTCCCCCGTCCCTCCTCTCTCTCTCTCCCCCTCGTCCCTACTCTCTCCCCCCACGTCCCTCCTCTCTCTCCCCCCTCATCCCTTCTCTCTCTCCCTCCTCGTCTCTCCTCTCCTCTCTCTCTCTGCCCCCCATCGTCCCTCATCTCTCTCTCTCGTTCCGCCTCTCTCTATCTCTCTCGTCCCTCCTCTCTCTCTCTCTCTCGTCCCTCCTCTCTCTCTCGCTTCCTTCCTCTGTCTCTCCCCTCTTCTCTCTCTCTCTCCCCCTCATCTCTCTCTCTGCCTCCCTCGTTTCTCTTCTCTCTCTCTCCCCCCCTCATCTCTCCTCTCTCCCCTCTCCTCTCTCTCTCTCTCTCTCCCCTCGTCTCTCTCTCTCCCCCCCCCTCGTCCCTCCTCTATCTCTGCCCCCCACTCGTCTCTCTCTCTCCCCCCTTATCTCTCCACTCGCCCACCTCGTGTCTCTCTCTCCCCCTCGTCCCTTCTCTCTCTCACTCCGCCTCGTCCCTCCTCTCTCTCTCTCCACCCCTCGTCCCTCTCTCTCTCGCCCCTATCTCTCTCTCTCTCACACACACCTGGTCCCTCCTCTCTCTCTCTCCCCCCTCGTCCTCCCTCTCTCTCTCTCCCCCTCTCTCTCCCCCCTCGTCCCTCCTCTCTCTCTCCCCCACTCGTCTCTCTCCCTCTTCCCATTGTCTCTCTCCCTCTCCAACCTCATCTCTCTCTCTCTCCCCTCGTCTCTCTCTCCCCTCTCTTCCCTCCTCTCTCTCTCTCACCCCCCTAGTCCCTCCTCTCTCTCTCTCTCCCGCCTCGTCCCTCTCTCGCACCTCGTCCCTCGTCTTTCTCTCCCCCCTCGTCCCTCCTCTCTCCCCTTCGTCTCCCTCTCTCCCCCCTCGTCTCTCTCTCTCTCCCCCCCTCGTCCCTCCTCTCTCTCCCCCTCCTCGCTCCTCTCTCTCGCCCCTCGTCTCTCATCTACTCTCTCTCTCTCACCCCCTCGTCCCTCCTCTCTCTCTCGTCCCTCCTCTCTCCCTCTCTCGTTCCTCCTCTCTCTCTCTTCCTTCATCTGTCTCTCCCCTCCTCTCTCTCTCTCCCCCCTCGTCTCTCTCTCTCTCGCCCCCGTCTCTCTCTCTATCTCCACCCCTGGTCCCTCCTCTCTCCCCCCTCGCACCTCCTCTCTCCCTCTCCCCCCCCTTGTCCCTCCTCTGTCTCTCTCCCCCCTCGTCCCTCCTCTCTCTCTTTCCCCCCTCTCTCTCTCTCCCACCCTCGTCCCTCCTTTCTCTCCCCCTCGTCTCTCCTCTCTCTCCCCCCATCCCCTCCTCTCTCTCTCCCCACTCGTCTCTACTCTCCTCTCTCCCTCTCGTCTCTCCTCTCTCTCTCTCTGCCCCCTCGTCTCTCTCTCCCCCTCTCTCTCCGCCTCTCGTCCCTCCTCTCTCTCTCCTCCCTCGTCTCTCTCTCTCTCTCTTCCCCCTCGTCTCTCTCTCTCTCCCCCGTCTCTCTCTCTCTCTCCCCCCTCGTCCCTCCTCTCTCTCTCTCCCCGTCCCTCCTCTCTCTCTCTCCCCCTCGTCCCTACTCTCTCCCCCCACGTCCCTCCTCTCTCTCCCCCCTCATCCCTCCTCTCTCTCCCCCCTCGTCTCTCCTCTCCTCTCTCTCTCTGCCCCCCTCGTCCCTCATCTCTCTCTCTCGTTCCGCCTCTCTCTATCTCTCTCGTCCCTCCTCTCTCTCTCTCTCTCGTCCCTCCTCTCTCTCTCTCTTCCTTCCTCTGTCTCTCCCCTCTTCTCTCTCTCTCTCCCCCTCATCTCTCTCTCTGCCCCCCTCGTTTCTCTTCTCTCTCTCTCCCCCCTCATCTCTCCTCTCTCCCCTCTCGTCTCTCTCTCTCTCCCCTCGTCTCTCTCTCTCCCCCCCTCGTCCCTCCTCTATCTCTCCCCCCCACTCGTCTCTCTCTCTCCCCCCCTTGTCTCTCCTTTCGCCCACCTCGTGTCTCTCTCCCCCTCGTCCCTTCTCTCTCTCACCCTGCCTCGTCCCTCCTCTCTCTCTCTCTCTCTCCCCTCCTCTCTCTCTCTACCCCCCTCGTCTCTCTCTCTCTCTCTCGCCCCCATCTCTCTCTCTCTCTCTCTCACACCTGGTCCCTCTCTCAGCCTCGTCCCTCCTCTCTCTCTCTCTCTCTCTCCCCCTCTCTCTCCCCCCTCGTCCCTCCTCTCTCTCTCCCCGACTCGTCTCTCTCTCCCTCTTCCCCTTGTCTCTCTCCCTCTCCAACCTCGTCTCTCTCTCTCTCCCCTCGTCTCTCTCTCCCCTCTCTTCCCTCCTCTCTCTCTCTCACCCCGCTAGTCCCTCCTCTCTCTCTCTCTCTCCCGCCTCGTCCCTCTCTCGCACCTCGTCTCTCGTCTTTCTCTCCCCCCTCGTCCCTCCTCTCTCCCCCTCGTCTCCCTCTCTCCCCCCTCGTCTCTCTCTCTCTCCCCCCTCGTCCCTCCTCTTTCTGTCTCACACCCCTTGTCCCTCCCTCTCTCTCTCTCTTTCTCCCCCCTCGTCCCTCTCTCAGCCTCGTCCCTCCTCTCTCTCTCTCCCCCCTCATCCCTCCTCTCTCTCTCCCCCCTCGTCCCTCCTCTCTCCCCCTCGTCTCTCGCTCCCCCCCTCTTTCTCTCTCTCCCCCCTCTCTCTCCGCCTCTCGTCCCTCCTCTCTCTCTCCCCCCCCTCGTCTCTCACTCTCTCTCTTCCCCCTCGTCTCTCTCTCTCTCCCCCGTCTCTCTCTCTCTCCCCCCCTCGTCCCTCCTCTCTCTCCCGCCCTCGTCCCTCCTCTCTCTCCCCCTCATCCCTCCTCTCTCTCCCCACTCGTCTCTCCTCTACTCTCTCTCTCACCCCACCTCGTCCCTCCTCTCTCTCTCCCCCACTCTTCTCTCTCTCTCTTCCCCTTGTCTCTATCCCTCGCCAACGTCGTCTCACTCTCTCTCCCCTCGTCTCTCTCTCCTCTCTCTTCCCTCCTCTCTCTCTCACCCCCCTAGTCCCTCCTCTCTCTCTCTCGCTCCCCCCTCGTCTCTCTCTCTCTCCCCCCTCGTCTCTCGCTCGCCACTCTTCTCTCTCTCCCCCTCTCTCTTCGCCTCTCGTCCCTCCTCTCTCTCTCTCCCCCCTCGTCTCTCGCTCGCCACTCTTCTCTCTCTCCCCCTCTCTCTTCGCCTCTCGTCCCTCCTCTCTCTCTCTCCCCCCTCGTCTCTCACTCTCTCTCTTCCCCCTCGTCTCTCTCTCTCTCCCCCGTCTCTCTCTCTCTCTCTCCCCCCCTCGTCCCTCCTCTCTCCCCACCCCCTCGTCCCTCCTCTCTCTCCCCCTCATCCCTCCTCTCTCTCCCCCCTCGTCTCTCCTCTACTCTCTTCTCTCTCACCCCACCTCGTCCCTACTCTCTCTCTCCCCACTCGTCTCTCTCTCTCTTCCCCTTGTCTCTCTCCCTCTCCAACCTCGTCTCTCTCTCTCTCCCCCGTCTCTCTCTCTCTCTCTCTCTCCAGCTCGTCCCTCCTCTCTCTCATTCCCCCCCCCGTCCCACTTCTCTCTCTCACCCTCGTCCCTCCTCTCTCCCCCCTCGTCCCGCCTCTCTCTCCCCCCTCGCCTCTCTCTCTCTCGCCCCCGTCTCTCTCTCTCTCTCACACCCCTCGTCCCTCCTCTCTCTCTCTCCCTCCTCGTCACTCCTCTCTCTCTCTCCCCCCTCTCTCACTCCCCTCATCCCTCCTCTCTCTCTCTCCCCCCCGTCTCTCTCTCTACCCCCGTCTCTCTCTTTCTCTCTCCTCCTCGTCCCTCCTCTCTCTCTCCCCCCTCGTCCCTCCTCTCTCTCTCTCACCCTCGTCCCTCCTCTCTCCCCCCTCGTCCCGCCTCTCTCTCCCCCCTCGTCCCTCCTCTCCTCTCTTTCTCTCTCCCCACCTTGTTCCTCCTCTCTCTTTCGTCCCTCCTCTCTCTCTCGTCCCTCCTCTCTCTCTCTCGTCACTCCTCTCTCTCTCTCTCTCTCGTCCCTCCTCTCTCTCTCTCTCTCTCTTCCCTCCTTGCTCTCTCTCCCCCCTCGTCTCTTTTTCTCCCCCCGTCTCTCTCTCGCCCCCCTCGTCTCTCTCTCTCTCTCCCCGCTTCGTCCCTCCTCTCTCTCTCTCCCCCTCCTCCCTCATCTATCTCTCGCCCACCGCTATCTCTCTCCCCCGTCGTCTCTCCTTCCTCTCTACCCCTTTCTCTCTCTCTCCCTCCTCGTCTCTCTCTCTCCCCTCGTCTCTCTGTCTCTCCCCGCTTCTCTCTCTCCCTCCCCGTCTCTCTCTCTCTCTCTCTCCCCCCTCTCTCTCCGCCTCTCGTCCCTCCTCTCTCTCTCTCCCCCATCGTCTGTCTCTCTCTCTCTCTTCCCCCTCGTCCCTCTCTCTCTCTGCCCCCGTCTCTCTCTCTCTCTCTCCCCCCTCGTCCCACCTCTCTCTCTCCCCCCTCGACCCTCCTCTCTCTCTCCCCCCTCGTCCCTCCTCTCTCTCTCTCCCCCTCGTCTCTCCTCTCCTCTCTTTCTCTCTCCCCGCCTCGTCCCTACTCTCTCTTTCGTCCCTCTCTCTCTCTCTCTCTCGTCCATCCTCTCTCTCTCTCTCTCGTCCCTCCTCTCTCTCTCTCTCTTCCTTCCTCTGTCTCTCTCCCCCTCTCTCTCTCTCCCCCCTCGTCTCTCTCTCACTTGCCCCCGTCTCTCTCTCTCTCTCTCTCTCTCTCTCTCCCCCTGGTCCCTCCTCTCTCTCTCTCTCTCTCTCTCTCCCCTCGTCCCTCCTCTCTCTCTCTCTCCCCACTCGACTCTCTCTCTCTCTCCCCTCGTCTCTCTCTCTCCCTCGTCCCTCCTCTCTCTCTCCCCCCTCGTCTCTCTCTCTCTTCCCCTTGTCTCTCTCCCTGGCCCCCTTCGTCTCTCTCTCTCTCCCCGTCTCTCTCTATCTCTCCACCTCGTCCCTCCTCTCTCTCTACCCCCTCGTCCCTCCCCTCTCTCTCCCCCCTCGTCCCTCCTCTCTCACACCTCGTCCCGCCTCTCTCCCCCCTCGTCCCTCCTCTCCTCTCTTTCTCTCTCCTCCCCTCTTCCCTCCTCTCTCTTTCGTCCTTCCTCTCTCTCTCTTCCCTCCTCTCGCTCTCTCCCCCCTCGTCTCTCTCTCTCCCCCTCGTCTCTCTCTCTCTCCCCCCGTCTCTCTCTCTCTCTCTCTCTCCACCTCGTCCCTCCTCTCTCTCTCCCCCCTCATCCCTCCTCTCTCTCTCTCTCTCCCCCCTCGTCCCTCCTCTCTCCCCCTCCTCTCTCTCGCTCCCCCCTCGTCTCTCTATCTCTCCCCCTCGTCTCTCTCTCCCCCCCCTCGTCTTACTCTCCCTCCTCGTCTCTCTCTCCCCCCCTCGTCTCTCTCTCAATTTCCCCTCTCATCCCTCTCTCTCTGCCCCCGTCTCTCTCTCTCCCCCCACGTCCCTCCTCTCTCTCTCCCCCCTCCTCCTTCCTCTATCTCTCTCCCCCCGCTCTCTCTCTCCCCCGTCGTCTCTCCTCTCTCTCTATCCCTTTCTCTCTCTGTACCTCCTCGTCTCTCTCTCCCCTCGTCTCTCTGTCTCTCCCGCCTCGTCTCTCTCGCCCCCCCTTCTCTGTCTGCCTCCCCCGTCTCTCTCTCTCTCTCCCCCCTCTCTCTCCGCCTCTCGTCCCTCCTCTATCTCTCTCCCCCATCGTCTGTCTCTCTCTCTCTCTTCCCCCTCGTCCCTCTCTCTCTCTGCCCCCGTCTCTCTCTCTCTCTACCCCCCTCGTCCCTCCTCTCTCTCTCCCCCCTCGTCTCTCCTCTCTCTCCCTCCCCCCTCATCTCTCTCTCTCCCCCCTCGTCTCTCTCTCAATTTCCCCCCTCGTCCCTCCTCTCTCTCTCCCCCCTCGTCCATCCTCTCTCTCTCCCCCCTCGTCCCTCCTCTCTCCCCCCCGATCCCTCCTCTCTCTCTCCCCCTGATCTCTCCTCTCCTCTCTGTCTCTCCCTTCTCGTCCCTCCTCTTTCTCTCTCGTCCCTGCTCTCTCTCTCTCTCTCCCCCCGTCTCTCTCTCTCTCTCTACCCCCTCCCTCGTCCCCCCCCCCCCCGTCTCTCTCTATCTCTCCGCTCTCTCTCCCTCTCCCCCCTCGTCCCTCCTCTGTCTCTCTCCCCCTCGTCTCTCTCTCTCTCCCCACTCGTCTCTCTCTCTCTCCCCTCGTCCCTCCTCTCTCCCCCTCGTCCCTCTTCTCTCCCTCTCCCCCCTTGTCCCTCCTCTATATCTCTCCCCCCTCGTCACTCCTCTCTCTCATTCCTCCCCTCGTCCCGCCTCTTTCTCTCTCCCGCCCCTCGTCCCTCCTTTCACTCCCCCTCGTCTCTCCTCTCTCTCCCCCCTCGTCTCTCTCTCTCCCCCCATCTCTGTCTCTCTCTCCCCCCGTCTCTCTCTCTCTCTCTCTCTCTCTCTCCCCCCCGTCTCTCTCTCTCTCTCTCTCCCCCCCTCGTCCCCCCCTCTCCCCCCCTCTCTCCCTCTGCCCCCTCGTCCCTCCCCTCTCTCTCCCCCCGTCTCTCTCTCTCTCCCCAACGTCCCTCCTTTCTCTCTCTCGCCCCTCGTCCCTCCTCTCTCTCTCTCCCCTCGCTCTCTCTCTCCCATCGTCTCTCCTCTCTCTCTCTACCGCTTTCTCTCTCTCTCCGCCCTCGTCTCTCTCTCCCCTCGTCTCTGTGTCTCTCCCCCTCGTCTCTCTCTCCCCCCTTCTCTGTCTCTATCTCCCCCCGTCTCTCTCTCTCTCTCTCTCCCCCGTCTCTGTCTTTCTCTCTCTCTACTCCCCCACTCGTCCCCCCCCTCTCTCCCCCTCTCTCTCTATCTCTCCCCTCTCTCTCCCTCTCCCCCCTCGTCCTTCCTCTCTCCCTCTCCCCGTCGTCTCTCTCTCTCTCCCGCTCGTCTCTCTCTCTCTCCCCACTCGTCTCTCTCTCTCCCCTCGTCTCTCTCTCTCTCTCCCCTCTTCCCTCCTCTCTCCCCCTCGTCCCTCTTCTCTCCCTCTCCCCCCTTGTCCCTCCTCTGTATCTCTCCCCCCTCGTCACTCCTCTCTCTCATTCCTCCCCTCGTCCCGCCTCTTTCTCTCTTCCGCCCCTCGTCCCTCCTTTCTCTCCCCCTCGTCTCTCCTCTCTCTCCCCCCTCGTCTCTCTCTCTCCCCCCCTTCTCTGTCTCTCTCTCCCCCCGTCTCTCTCTCTCTCTCTCCCCCGTCTCTCTCTGTCCCCCCCCGTCCGCCCCTCTCCCACCCTCTCTCTCTCCCCTCTCTCTCCCTCTGCTCCCTCGTCCCTCCCCTTTCTCTCCCCCTCCTCTCTCTCTCTCTCCCCAACGTCCCTCCTTTCTCTCTCTCGCCCATCGTCCCTCCTCTATCTCTCTCCCCCCGCTCTCTCTCTCCCCTCGTCTCTCCTCTCTCTCTCTACCGCTTTCTCTCTCTCTCCGCCCTCGTCTCTCTCTCCCCTCGTCTCTGTGTCTCTCCCCTCGTCTCTCTCTCCCCCCCTTCTCTGTCTCTATCTCCCCCCGTCTCTCTCTCTACACCCCCTCGTCCCCCCCTCTCTCCCCTCCTCTCTCTCTATCTCTCCCCTCTCTCTCCCTCTCCCCCCTCGTCCCTCCTCTCTCTCTCTCCCCCTCGTCTCTCTCTCTCTCCCCCTCGTCTCTATCTCTCTCCCCACTCGTCTCTCTCTCTCTCCCCTCGTCTCTCTCTCTCTCCCCTCGTCCCTCCTCTCTCCCCCTCGTCCCTCTTCTCTCCCTCTCCCCCCTTGTCACTCCTCTGTATCTCTCCCCCCCATCACTCCTCTCTCTCATTCCTCCCCTCGTCCCGCGTCTTTCTCTCTCCCGCCCCTCGTCTCTCCTTTCTCTCCCCCTCGTCTCTCCTCTCTCTCCCCCCTCGTCTCTGTGTCTCTCCCCCTCGTCTCTCTCTCCCCCCCTTCTCTGTCTCTCTCTCCCCCCGTCTCTCTCTCTCTCACTCCCCCGTCTCTCTCTCTCTCTCCCCCCTCTTCCCCCCCTCTCCCCCCCCTCTCTCCTCTCTCTCTCCCTCTGCCCCCTCGTCCCTCCCCTCTCTCTCCCCCTCGTCTCACTCTCTCTCCCCCTTGTCTCTCTCTCTCTCCCCACTCGTCTCTCTCTCTCTCCCCTCGTCTCTCTCTCTCTCTCCCCTCGTCTCTCTCTCCCTCTCCCCCCTCGTCCCTCCACTCTCCCCCGTCCCTCCTCTCTCCCCCTCGTCCCTCCTCTCTCCCTCGCCCCCCTTGTCCCTCCTCTGTCTCTCTCCCCCCTCGTCCCTCCTCTCTCTCATTCCCCACCTCGTCCCGCCTCTCTCTCTCTTCCCGCCCCTCGTCCCTCCTTTCTCACCCCGTCGTCTTCGTCTCTCCTCTCTCTCTCCCCCACGTCTCTCCTCTCCTCTCTCTCTCTCTTCCCCCTCGTCTCTCTCTCTCTCTCTCTCTTCCCCCTCGTCTTTCTCTCTCTCTCAATCTCTCCCCCCGTCTCTCTCTCTCTCTCTCTCCCCCCCGTCCCTCCTCTCTCACTCTCCCCCGTCCCTCCTCTCTGTCCCCCCATCCCTCCTCTCTCTCCCCCCTCTTCTCTCCTCTCCTCTCTCTCTCTGCCCCCCGTCCCTCCTCTCTCTCTCTCTTCCCTCCTCTCACTCTCTCTCTCTCGTCCCTCCTCTCTCTCTCTCTCGTCCCTCCTCTTCTCTCTCTCTTCCTTCCTCTGTCTCTCCCCTCCTCTCTCTCTCGCCCCCGTCTCTCTCTCTCTCGCCCCCGGCTCTCTCTCTCTCTCACACCTGGTCCCTCCGCTCTCTCTCTCTCCCCCCCTCGTCCTCCCCCTCTCTCTCTCCCCCCTCTCTCTCCCCCCTCGTCCCTCCTCTCTCTCTCCCCCACTCGTCTCTCTCTCTTCCCCTTGTCTCTCTCCCTCTCCAACCTCGTCTCTCTCTCTCCCCGTCTCTCTCTCTCTCCATCTCGTCCCTCCTCTCTCTCTCCCTCCTCGTCCCTCCCCTCTCTCTCTCCCCCCTCGTCACTCCTCTCTCCCCCCTCCTCCCGCCTCTCTCTCCCCCCTCGTCCCTCCTCTCTCTCTCCCCGTCGTCTCTCCTCTCCTCTCTTTCTCTCTCCTCCCGTCCCTCCTCTCTCTCTCTCTCCACCTCGTCCCTCCTCTCTCTCTCCCCCCCTCGTCCCTCCCGTCTCTCTCCTCCTCGTCCCTCCTCTCTCCCCCCTCGGCCCGCCTCTCTCTGCCCCCTCGTCCCTCCTCTCTCTCTCTCCCCCTCGTCTCTCCTCTCCTCTTTTTCTCTCTCCCCCCTCGTCCTTCCTTTCTCTCCCTCGTCCCTCCTCTCTCTCTCTCTCGTCCCTCCACTCTCTCTCTCTCTCTCGTCCCTCCTCTCTCTCTCTCTTCCTACCACTGTCTCTCCCCTCCTCTCTCTCTCTCCCCCCTCGTCTCTCTCTCTCTCGCCCCTGTCTCTCTCTCTCTCTCTCTCTCCTGGTCCCTCCTCTCTCTCTCTCTCCCTCCTCGTCCTTCCTCACTCTCTCTCTCCCCCTCTCTCTCCCTCCTCGTCCCTTCTCTCTCTCTACCCCCTTCTCCGTCTCTCTCTCCCCCCGTCTCTCTCTCTCTCCCCGTCTCTCTCTCTCTCTCCCCCCTCGTCCCCCCCTCTATCTCCCCTCTCTCTCCCTCACCCGCTCGTCCCTCCTCTCTCTCTCTTTCTCTCCCCCTCGTCTCTCTCTCTCTCGCCCTCGTCTCTCTCTCTCTCCCCACTCGTCTCTCTCTCTCTCCCCTCGTCTCTCTCTCTCTCTCTCTCTCCCCTCGTCTCTCTCTCCCTCTCCCCCCTCGTCCCTCCTCTCTCTCTCCCCCTCGTCTCTCCTCCCCTCTCTTTCTCACTCCCCACCTTGTTCCTACTCTCTCTTTCGTCCCTCCTCTCTCTCTCATCCCTCCTCTCTCTCTCTTCCCTCCTCGCTCTCTCTCCCCACTCGTCTCTCTTTCTCACCCCACCGTCTCTCTCTCACCCCCCTCTTCTCTCTCTCCCTCCCCTTCGTCCCTCCTCTCTCTCTCTCCCCCTCCTCCCTCCTCTATCTCTCTCCCCCGCTCTCTCTCTCCCCCCTCCTCCCTCCTCTATCTCTCTCCCCCGCTCTCTCTCTCCCTCCTCGTCTCTCTCTACCCTCGTCTCTCTGTCTCTCCCGCCTCGTCTCTCTCTCTCTCCCCCTTCTCTGTCTCTCTCCCCCCGTCTCTCTCTCTCTCTCCCCCCCCTCTCTCTCGGTCGCTCGTCCCTCCTCTCTCTCTCTCCACGATCGTCTGTCTCTGTCTCTCTTCCCCCTCGTCCCTCCTCTCTCTCTCCCGCCTCGTCTCTCCTCTCTCTCTCTCTCTCCCCCCTCGTCTCTCCTCTCTCTCTCCCCCCTCATCTCTCTCTCTTCCCCCTCGTCTCTCTCTCTCCCTCCCCCTCATCACTCTCTCTCCCCCCCTCGTCTCTCTCTCAATTTCCCCCCTCATCCCTCTCTCTCTCTGCCCCCGTCTCTCTCTCTCTCTCCCCGTCCCTCCTCTTTCTCTCCCCTCTCGTCCCGCCTCTCTCTCTCTCCCCCCTCGTCCCTCCTCTCTCTCTCCCCTCTCGTCCCGCCACTCTCTCTCTCCCCCATCCCTCCTCTCTCTCTCCCCCTCATCTCTCCTCTCCTCTCTGTCTCTCCCTTCTCGTCCCTCCTCTTTCTTTCTCGTCCCTCCTCTCTCTCTCTCTCGTCCCTCCTCTCTCTCTTTCTCTCTCGTCCCTCCTCTCTCTCTCTCTTCCTTCCTCTGTCTCCCCCCTCCTCTCTCTCTCACCCCTCGTCTCTCTCTCTCTCGCCACCGTCTCTCTCTCTCTCTCGCACCTGGTCCCTCCACTCTGTCTCTCTCCCCCCTCGTACTCCCCCTCTCTCTCTCCCCCCCTCTCTCTCACCCCTCGTCACTCCTCTCTCTCTCCCACACTCGTCTCTCTCTCTTCCCCTAGTCTCTCTCCCTCTCCAACCTCGTCTCTCTCTCTCTCTCCCCCTGTCTCTCTCTCTCTCTCCACCTCGTCCCTCCTCTCTCTCTCCCCCCTCGTCCCTCCCCTCTCTCTCTCCCCCCTCGTCCCTCCTCTCTCCGCCCTCGTTCCGCCTCTCTCTCCCCCCTCGTCCCTCCTCTCTCTCTCTCCCCCCTCGTCTCTCTCTCTCTCTTCCCCCACGTCTCTCTCTCTCTCTCTCTCCCCCGTCTCTCTCTCTCTCTCCCCCCTTCTCGTCCCTCCTCTCTCACTCTCCCCCGTCCCTCCTCTCTCTCTCGCCCTAGTCCCTCCTCCCTCCCCACCTCCTCCCTCCTCCCTCTCCCCCCTCATCCCTCCTCTCTCTCCCCCCTCGTCTCTCCTCTCCTCTCTCTCTCTGCCCCCCGTCCCTCCTCTCTCTCTTTCGTCCCTCCTCTCTCTCTCTCTCGTCCCTCCTCTCTCTCTCTCGTCCCTCCTCTCTCTCTCTCTTCCTTCCTCTGTCTCTCCCCTCCTCTCTCTCTCCCCCCTCGTCTCTCTCTCTCGCCCCCGTCTCTCTCTCTCTCTCTCCCCCCTCGTCCCTCCTCTCTCCCCCTCCTCTCTCTCGCGCCCCCCTCGTCTCTCTCTCTCTCCCCCCTCGTCTCTCGCTCCCCCCTCTTCTCTCTCTCCCCCTCTCTCTTCGCCTCTCATCCCTCCTCTCTCTCTCCCCCCTCGTCTCTCACTCTCTCTCTTCCCCCTCATCTCTCTCTCTCTCCCCCCCCGTCTCTGTCTCTCTCTCTCCCCCCTCGTCCCTCCTCTCTCTCCGCCCCTCGTCCCTCCTCTCTCTCCCCCTCATCCCTCCTCTCTCTCCCCCCTCGTCTCTCCTCTACTCTCTCTCTCTCTCACCCCACCTCGTCCCTCCTCTCTCTCTTCCCCCACTCGTCTCGCTCTCTCTTCGCCTTGTCTCTCTCCCTCTCCAACCTCGTCTCTCTCTCTCTCCCCCCGTCTCTCTCTCTCTCTCTCTCCAGCTCGTCCCTCCTCTCTCTCTCCCCCCTCGTCCCTCCTCTCTCTCTCACCCTCGTCCCTCCTCTCTCCCCCCTCGTCCCGCCTCTCTCTCCCCCCCTCGTCTCTCTCTCTCTCTCGCCCCCGTCTCTCTCTCTCTCTCTCTCACCCCTCGTCCCTCCTCTCTCTCTCTCCCTCCTCGTCACTCCTCTCTCTCTCTCCCCCACTCGTCTCGCTCTCTCTTCCCCTTGTCTCTCTCCCTCTCCCCCCCATCTCTCTCTCTCCCCCGTCTCTCTCTTTCTCTCTCCTCCTCGTCCCTCCTCTCTCTCTGCCCCCTCGTCCCTCCTCTCTCTCTCTCACCCTCGTCCCTCCTCTGTCCCCCCTCCTCCCGCCTCTCTCTCCCCCCTCGTCCCTCCTCTCTCTCTCTCCCCCTCGTCTCTCCTCTCCTCTCTTTCTCTCTCCCCACCTTGTTCCTCCTCTCTCTTTCGTCCCTCCTCTCTCTCTCGTCCCTCCTCTCTCTCTCTCGTCACTCCTCTCTCTCTCTCTCGTCCCTCCTCTCTCTCTCTCTCTCGTACCTCCTCTCTCTCTCTCTTCCTTGCTCTGTATCTCCCCTCCTCTCTCTCTCTCTCCTCCCTCGTCTCTCTCACTCTCGCCCCCGTCTCTCTCTCTCCCTCTCACCCCTGGTCCCTCCTCTCTCTCTCTCTCCCCCCTCGTCCTACCTCTCTCTCTCTCCCCCCACTCTCTCTCCCCCCTCGTCCCTCCTCTCTCTCTCCCCCACTCGTCTCTCTCTCTCTTCCCCTTGTCTCTCTTCCTCTCCCCCCTCGTCTCTCTCTCTCCCTCCCGTCTCTCTCTTTCTCTCTCCACCTGGTCCCTCCTCACTCTCTCTCCCCTCGTCTCTCCTCTCTCTCTCTCTCACCCTCGTCCCTCCTCTCTCCCCCCTCGTCCCGCCTCTCTCTCCCCCCCGTCCCTCCTCTCTCTCTCTCCCCCTCGTCTCTCCTCTCCTCTCTTTCTCACTCCCCACCTTGTTCCTCCTCTCTCTTTCGTCCCTCCTCTCTCTCTCTCTATTGCTTCCTCTGTCTCTCCCCTCCTCTCTCTCTCTCTCACCTCGTCTCTCTCACTCTCGCCCCCGTCTCTCTCTCTCTCTCTCTCACCCCTGGTCCCTCCTCTCTCTCTCTCTCCCCCCTCGTCCTCCCTCTCTCTCGCCCCCCACTCTCTCTCCCCCCTCGTCCCTCCTCTCTCTCTCCCCCACACGTCTCTCTCTCTCTTCCCCTTGTCTCTCTCCCTCTCCAACCTCGTCTCTCTCTCTCCTCTCGTCTCTCTCTCCCCTCTCGTCCCTCATCTCTCTCTCTCAACCCCCGCGTTCCTCCTCTCTCTCTCTCTCCCCCTCGTCTCTCCTCTCCTCTCTTTCTCTCTCCCCACCGTGTTCCTCCTCTCTCTTTCGTCCCTCCTCTCTCTCTCGTCCCTCCTCTCTCTCTCTCTTCCCTCCTTGCTCTCTCTCCCCCCTCGTCTCTCTTTCTCCCCCCGTCTCTCTCTCTACACCCCCTCGTCCCCCCCTCTCTCCCCTCCTCTCTCTCTATCTCTCCCCTCTCTCTCCCTCTCCCCCCTCGTCCCTCCTCTCTCTCTCTCCCCCTCGTCTCTCTCTCTCTCCCCCTCGTCTCTATCTCTCTCCCCACTCGTCTCTCTCTCTCTCCCCTCGTCTCTCTCTCTCTCCCCTCGTCCCTCCTCTCTCCCCCTCGTCCCTCTTCTCTCCCTCTCCCCCCTTGTCACTCCTCTGTATCTCTCCCCCCTCATCACTCCTCTCTCTCATTCCTCCCCTCGTCCCGCGTCTTTCTCTCTCCCGCCCCTCGTCTCTCCTTTCTCTCCCCCTCGTCTCTCCTCTCTCTCCCCCCTCGTCTCTGTGTCTCTCCCCCTCGTCTCTCTCTCCCCCCCTTCTCTGTCTCTCTCTCCCCCCGTCTCTCTCTCTCTCACTCCCCCGTCTCTCTCTCTCTCTCCCCCCTCTTCCCCCCCTCTCCCCCCCCTCTCTCCTCTCTCTCTCCCTCTGCCCCCTCGTCCCTCCCCTCTCTCTCCCCCTCGTCTCACTCTCTCTCCCCCTTGTCTCTCTCTCTCTCCCCACTCGTCTCTCTCTCTCTCCCCTCGTCTCTCTCTCTCTCTCCCCTCGTCTCTCTCTCCCTCTCCCCCCTCGTCCCTCCACTCTCCCCCGTCCCTCCTCTCTCCCCCTCGTCCCTCCTCTCTCCCTCGCCCCCCTTGTCCCTCCTCTGTCTCTCTCCCCCCTCGTCCCTCCTCTCTCTCATTCCCCACCTCGTCCCGCCTCTCTCTCTCTTCCCGCCCCTCGTCCCTCCTTTCTCACCCCGTCGTCTCTCCTCTCTCTCTCCCCCTCGTCTCTCCTCTCCTCTCTCTCTCTCTTCCCCCTGGTCTCTCTCTCTCTCTCTCTTCCCCCTCGTCTTTCTCTCTCTCTCAATCTCTCCCCCCCGTCTCTCTCTCTCTCTCTCCCCCCCGTCCCTCCTCTCTCACTCTCCCCCGTCCCTCCTCTCTGTCCCCCCATCCCTCCTCTCTCTCCCCCCCTCTTCTCTCCTCTCCTCTCTCTCTCTGCCCCCCGTCCCTCCTCTCTCTCTCTCTTCCCTCCTCTCACTCTCTCTCTCTCGTCCCTCCTCTCTCTCTCTCTCGTCCCTCCTCTTCTCTCTCTCTTCCTTCCTCTGTCTCTCCCCTCCTCTCTCTCTCGCCCCCGTCTCTCTCTCTCTCGCCCCCGGCTCTCTCTCTCTCTCACACCTGGTCCCTCCGCTCTCTCTCTCTCCCCCCTCGTCCTCCCCCCTCTCTCTCTCCCCCCTCTCTCTCCCCCCACGTCCCTCCTCTCTCTCTCCCCCACTCGTCTCTCTCTCTTCCCCTTGTCTCTCTCCCTCTCCAACCTCGTCTCTCTCTCTCCCCGTCTCTCTCTCTCTCCATCTCGTCCCTCCTCTCTCTCTCCCTCCTCGTCCCTCCCCTCTCTCTCTCCCCCCTCGTCACTCCTCTCTCCCCCCTCCTCCCGCCTCTCTCTCCCCCCTCGTCCCTCCTATCTCTCTCCCCGTCGTCTCTCCTCTCCTCTCTTTCTCTCTCCTCCCGTCCCTCCTCTCTCTCTCTCTCCACCTCGTCCCTCCTCTCTCTCTCCCCCCCTCGTCCCTCCCGTCTCTCTCCTCCTCGTCCCTCCTCTCTCCCCCCTCGGCCCGCCTCTCTCTGCCCCCTCGTCCCTCCTCTCTCTCTCTCCCCCTCGTCTCTCCTCTCCTCTTTTTCTCTCTCCCCCCTCGTCCTTCCTTTCTCTCCCTCGTCCCTCCTCTCTCTCTCTCTCGTCCCTCCACTCTCTCTCTCTCTCTCGTCCCTCCTCTCTCTCTCTCTTCCTACCACTGTCTCTCCCCTCCTCTCTCTCTCTCCCCCCTCGTCTCTCTCTCTCTCGCCCCTGTCTCTCTCTCTCTCTCTCTCTCCTGGTCCCTCCTCTCTCTCTCTCTCCCTCCTCGTCCTTCCTCACTCTCTCTCTCCCCCTCTCTCTCCCTCCTCGTCCCTTCTCTCTCTCTACCCCCTTCTCCGTCTCTCTCTCCCCCCGTCTCTCTCTCTCTCCCCGTCTCTCTCTCTCTCTCCCCCCTC
Source organism: Chiloscyllium punctatum (assembly GCF_047496795.1). Taxonomy (NCBI): domain Eukaryota; kingdom Metazoa; phylum Chordata; class Chondrichthyes; order Orectolobiformes; family Hemiscylliidae; genus Chiloscyllium; species Chiloscyllium punctatum. The sequence goes on from NC_092772.1 coordinate 30,716,364, forward strand.
GTCCCCCCCTCTATCTCCCCTCTCTCTCCCTCACCCGCTCGTCCCTCCTCTCTCTCTCTTTCTCTCCCCCTCGTCTCTCTCTCTCTCGCCCTCGTCTCTCTCTCTCTCCCCACTCGTCTCTCTCTCTCTCCCCTCGTCTCTCTCTCTCTCTCTCTCTCCCCTCGTCTCTCTCTCCCTCTCCCCCCTCGTCCCTCCTCTCTCTCTCCCCCTCGTCTCTCCTCCCCTCTCTTTCTCACTCCCCACCTTGTTCCTACTCTCTCTTTCGTCCCTCCTCTCTCTCTCATCCCTCCTCTCTCTCTCTTCCCTCCTCGCTCTCTCTCCCCACTCGTCTCTCTTTCTCACCCCACCGTCTCTCTCTCACCCCCCTCTTCTCTCTCTCCCTCCCCTTCGTCCCTCCTCTCTCTCTCTCCCCCTCCTCCCTCCTCTATCTCTCTCCCCCGCTCTCTCTCTCCCCCCTCCTCCCTCCTCTATCTCTCTCCCCCGCTCTCTCTCTCCCTCCTCGTCTCTCTCTACCCTCGTCTCTCTGTCTCTCCCGCCTCGTCTCTCTCTCTCTCCCCCTTCTCTGTCTCTCTCCCCCCGTCTCTCTCTCTCTCTCCCCCCCCTCTCTCTCGGTCGCTCGTCCCTCCTCTCTCTCTCTCCACGATCGTCTGTCTCTGTCTCTCTTCCCCCTCGTCCCTCCTCTCTCTCTCCCGCCTCGTCTCTCCTCTCTCTCTCTCTCTCCCCCCTCGTCTCTCCTCTCTCTCTCCCCCCTCATCTCTCTCTCTTCCCCCTCGTCTCTCTCTCTCCCTCCCCCTCATCACTCTCTCTCCCCCCCTCGTCTCTCTCTCAATTTCCCCCCTCATCCCTCTCTCTCTCTGCCCCCGTCTCTCTCTCTCTCTCCCCGTCCCTCCTCTTTCTCTCCCCTCTCGTCCCGCCTCTCTCTCTCTCCCCCCTCGTCCCTCCTCTCTCTCTCCCCTCTCGTCCCGCCACTCTCTCTCTCCCCCATCCCTCCTCTCTCTCTCCCCCCTCATCTCTCCTCTCCTCTCTGTCTCTCCCTTCTCGTCCCTCCTCTTTCTTTCTCGTCCCTCCTCTCTCTCTCTCTCGTCCCTCCTCTCTCTCTTTCTCTCTCGTCCCTCCTCTCTCTCTCTCTTCCTTCCTCTGTCTCCCCCCTCCTCTCTCTCTCACCCCTCGTCTCTCTCTCTCTCGCCACCGTCTCTCTCTCTCTCTCGCACCTGGTCCCTCCACTCTGTCTCTCTCCCCCCTCGTACTCCCCCTCTCTCTCTCCCCCCTCTCTCTCACCCCTCGTCACTCCTCTCTCTCTCCCACACTCGTCTCTCTCTCTTCCCCTAGTCTCTCTCCCTCTCCAACCTCGTCTCTCTCTCTCTCTCCCCCTGTCTCTCTCTCTCTCTCCACCTCGTCCCTCCTCTCTCTCTCCCCCCTCGTCCCTCCCCTCTCTCTCTCCCCCCCTCGTCCCTCCTCTCTCCGCCCTCGTTCCGCCTCTCTCTCCCCCCTCGTCCCTCCTCTCTCTCTCTCCCCCCTCGTCTCTCTCTCTCTCTTCCCCCACGTCTCTCTCTCTCTCTCTCTCCCCCGTCTCTCTCTCTCTCTCCCCCCTTCTCGTCCCTCCTCTCTCACTCTCCCCCGTCCCTCCTCTCTCTCTCGCCCTAGTCCCTCCTCCCTCCCCACCTCCTCCCTCCTCCCTCTCCCCCCTCATCCCTCCTCTCTCTCCCCCCTCGTCTCTCCTCTCCTCTCTCTCTCTGCCCCCCGTCCCTCCTCTCTCTCTTTCGTCCCTCCTCTCTCTCTCTCTCGTCCCTCCTCTCTCTCTCTCGTCCCTCCTCTCTCTCTCTCTTCCTTCCTCTGTCTCTCCCCCTCCTCTCTCTCTCCCCCCTCGTCTCTCTCTCTCGCCCCCGTCTCTCTCTCTCTCTCTCCCCCCTCGTCCCTCCTCTCTCCCCCTCCTCTCTCTCGCGCCCCCCTCGTCTCTCTCTCTCTCCCCCTCGTCTCTCGCTCCCCCCTCTTCTCTCTCTCCCCCTCTCTCTTCGCCTCTCATCCCTCCTCTCTCTCTCCCCCCTCGTCTCTCACTCTCTCTCTTCCCCCTCATCTCTCTCTCTCTCCCCCCCGTCTCTGTCTCTCTCTCTCCCCCCTCGTCCCTCCTCTCTCTCCGCCCCTCGTCCCTCCTCTCTCTCCCCCTCATCCCTCCTCTCTCTCCCCCCTCGTCTCTCCTCTACTCTCTCTCTCTCTCACCCCACCTCGTCCCTCCTCTCTCTCTTCCCCCACTCGTCTCGCTCTCTCTTCGCCTTGTCTCTCTCCCTCTCCAACCTCGTCTCTCTCTCTCTCCCCCCGTCTCTCTCTCTCTCTCTCTCCAGCTCGTCCCTCCTCTCTCTCTCCCCCCTCGTCCCTCCTCTCTCTCTCACCCTCGTCCCTCCTCTCTCCCCCCTCGTCCCGCCTCTCTCTCCCCCCTCGTCTCTCTCTCTCTCTCGCCCCCGTCTCTCTCTCTCTCTCTCTCACCCCTCGTCCCTCCTCTCTCTCTCTCCCTCCTCGTCACTCCTCTCTCTCTCTCCCCCACTCGTCTCGCTCTCTCTTCCCCTTGTCTCTCTCCCTCTCCCCCCCATCTCTCTCTCTCCCCCGTCTCTCTCTTTCTCTCTCCTCCTCGTCCCTCCTCTCTCTCTGCCCCCTCGTCCCTCCTCTCTCTCTCTCACCCTCGTCCCTCCTCTGTCCCCCCTCCTCCCGCCTCTCTCTCCCCCCTCGTCCCTCCTCTCTCTCTCTCCCCCTCGTCTCTCCTCTCCTCTCTTTCTCTCTCCCCACCTTGTTCCTCCTCTCTCTTTCGTCCCTCCTCTCTCTCTCGTCCCTCCTCTCTCTCTCTCGTCACTCCTCTCTCTCTCTCTCGTCCCTCCTCTCTCTCTCTCTCTCGTACCTCCTCTCTCTCTCTCTTCCTTGCTCTGTATCTCCCCTCCTCTCTCTCTCTCTCCTCCCTCGTCTCTCTCACTCTCGCCCCCGTCTCTCTCTCTCCCTCTCACCCCTGGTCCCTCCTCTCTCTCTCTCTCCCCCCTCGTCCTACCTCTCTCTCTCTCCCCCCACTCTCTCTCCCCCCTCGTCCCTCCTCTCTCTCTCCCCCACTCGTCTCTCTCTCTCTTCCCCTTGTCTCTCTTCCTCTCCCCCCTCGTCTCTCTCTCTCCCTCCCGTCTCTCTCTTTCTCTCTCCACCTGGTCCCTCCTCACTCTCTCTCCCCTCGTCTCTCCTCTCTCTCTCTCTCACCCTCGTCCCTCCTCTCTCCCCCCTCGTCCCGCCTCTCTCTCCCCCCCGTCCCTCCTCTCTCTCTCTCCCCCTCGTCTCTCCTCTCCTCTCTTTCTCACTCCCCACCTTGTTCCTCCTCTCTCTTTCGTCCCTCCTCTCTCTCTCTCTATTGCTTCCTCTGTCTCTCCCCTCCTCTCTCTCTCTCTCACCTCGTCTCTCTCACTCTCGCCCCCGTCTCTCTCTCTCTCTCTCTCACCCCTGGTCCCTCCTCTCTCTCTCTCTCCCCCCTCGTCCTCCCTCTCTCTCGCCCCCCACTCTCTCTCCCCCCTCGTCCCTCCTCTCTCTCTCCCCCACACGTCTCTCTCTCTCTTCCCCTTGTCTCTCTCCCTCTCCAACCTCGTCTCTCTCTCTCCTCTCGTCTCTCTCTCCCCTCTCGTCCCTCATCTCTCTCTCTCAACCCCCGCGTTCCTCCTCTCTCTCTCTCTCCCCCTCGTCTCTCCTCTCCTCTCTTTCTCTCTCCCCACCGTGTTCCTCCTCTCTCTTTCGTCCCTCCTCTCTCTCTCGTCCCTCCTCTCTCTCTCTCTTCCCTCCTTGCTCTCTCTCCCCCCTCGTCTCTCTTTCTCCCCCCGTCTCTCTCTCTACACCCCCTCGTCCCCCCCTCTCTCCCCTCCTCTCTCTCTATCTCTCCCCTCTCTCTCCCTCTCCCCCCTCGTCCCTCCTCTCTCTCTCTCCCCCTCGTCTCTCTCTCTCTCCCCCTCGTCTCTATCTCTCTCCCCACTCGTCTCTCTCTCTCTCCCCTCGTCTCTCTCTCTCTCCCCTCGTCCCTCCTCTCTCCCCCTCGTCCCTCTTCTCTCCCTCTCCCCCCTTGTCACTCCTCTGTATCTCTCCCCCCTCATCACTCCTCTCTCTCATTCCTCCCCTCGTCCCGCGTCTTTCTCTCTCCCGCCCCTCGTCTCTCCTTTCTCTCCCCCTCGTCTCTCCTCTCTCTCCCCCCTCGTCTCTGTGTCTCTCCCCCTCGTCTCTCTCTCCCCCCCTTCTCTGTCTCTCTCTCCCCCCGTCTCTCTCTCTCTCACTCCCCCGTCTCTCTCTCTCTCTCCCCCCTCTTCCCCCCCTCTCCCCCCCCTCTCTCCTCTCTCTCTCCCTCTGCCCCCTCGTCCCTCCCCTCTCTCTCCCCCTCGTCTCACTCTCTCTCCCCCTTGTCTCTCTCTCTCTCCCCACTCGTCTCTCTCTCTCTCCCCTCGTCTCTCTCTCTCTCTCCCCTCGTCTCTCTCTCCCTCTCCCCCCTCGTCCCTCCACTCTCCCCCGTCCCTCCTCTCTCCCCCTCGTCCCTCCTCTCTCCCTCGCCCCCCTTGTCCCTCCTCTGTCTCTCTCCCCCCTCGTCCCTCCTCTCTCTCATTCCCCACCTCGTCCCGCCTCTCTCTCTCTTCCCGCCCCTCGTCCCTCCTTTCTCACCCCGTCGTCTCTCCTCTCTCTCTCCCCCTCGTCTCTCCTCTCCTCTCTCTCTCTCTTCCCCCTCGTCTCTCTCTCTCTCTCTCTCTTCCCCCTCGTCTTTCTCTCTCTCTCAATCTCTCCCCCCCCGTCTCTCTCTCTCTCTCTCCCCCCCGTCCCTCCTCTCTCACTCTCCCCCGTCCCTCCTCTCTGTCCCCCCATCCCTCCTCTCTCTCCCCCCTCTTCTCTCCTCTCCTCTCTCTCTCTGCCCCCCGTCCCTCCTCTCTCTCTCTCTTCCCTCCTCTCACTCTCTCTCTCTCGTCCCTCCTCTCTCTCTCTCTCGTCCCTCCTCTTCTCTCTCTCTTCCTTCCTCTGTCTCTCCCCTCCTCTCTCTCTCGCCCCCGTCTCTCTCTCTCTCGCCCCCGGCTCTCTCTCTCTCTCACACCTGGTCCCTCCGCTCTCTCTCTCTCCCCCCTCGTCCTCCCCCTCTCTCTCTCCCCCCTCTCTCTCCCCCCACGTCCCTCCTCTCTCTCTCCCCCACTCGTCTCTCTCTCTTCCCCTTGTCTCTCTCCCTCTCCAACCTCGTCTCTCTCTCTCCCCGTCTCTCTCTCTCTCCATCTCGTCCCTCCTCTCTCTCTCCCTCCTCGTCCCTCCCCTCTCTCTCTCCCCCCTCGTCACTCCTCTCTCCCCCCTCCTCCCGCCTCTCTCTCCCCCCTCGTCCCTCCTCTCTCTCTCCCCGTCGTCTCTCCTCTCCTCTCTTTCTCTCTCCTCCCGTCCCTCCTCTCTCTCTCTCTCCACCTCGTCCCTCCTCTCTCTCTCCCCCCCTCGTCCCTCCCGTCTCTCTCCTCCTCGTCCCTCCTCTCTCCCCCCTCGGCCCGCCTCTCTCTGCCCCCTCGTCCCTCCTCTCTCTCTCTCCCCCTCGTCTCTCCTCTCCTCTTTTTCTCTCTCCCCCCTCGTCCTTCCTTTCTCTCCCTCGTCCCTCCTCTCTCTCTCTCTCTCGTCCCTCCACTCTCTCTCTCTCTCTCGTCCCTCCTCTCTCTCTCTCTTCCTACCACTGTCTCTCCCCTCCTCTCTCTCTCTCTCTCTCCCCCCCTTCTCTGTCTCTCTCTCCCCCCGTCTCTCTCTCTCTCACTCCCCCGTCTCTCTCTCTCTCTCCCCCCTCTTCCCCCCCTCTCCTCTCTCTCTCTCTTCCCTCCTTGCTCTCTCTCCCCCCTCGTCTCTCTTTCTCCCCCCGTCTCTCTCTCGCCCCCCTCGTCTCTCTCTCTCTCTCTCCCCCCTCGTCCCGCCTCTCTCTCACCCCCGTCCCTCCTCTCTCTCTCTCCCCCTCGTCTCTCCTCTCCTCTCTTTCTCACTCCCCACCTTGTTCCTCCTCTCTCTTTCGTCCCTCCTCTCTCTCTCGTCCCTCTTCTCTCTCTCGTCACTCCTCTCTCTCTCTCTCGTCCCTCCTCTCTCTCTCTCTATTGCTTCCTCTGTCTCTCCCCTCCTCTCTCTCTCTCTCACCTCGTCTCTCTCACTCTCGCCCCCGTCTCTCTCTCTCTCTCTCACCCCTGGTCCCTCATCTCTCTCTCTCTCCCCCCTCGTCCTCCCTCTCTCTCGCCCCCCACTCTCTCTCCCCCCTCGTCCCTCCTCTCTCTCTCCCCCACACGTCTCTCTCTCTCTTCCCCTTGTCTCTCTCCCTCTCCAACCTCGTCTCTCTCTCTCTCTCTCCTCTCGTCTCTCTCTCCCCTCTCGTCCCTCATCTCTCTCTCTCAACCCCCGCGTTCCTCCTCTCTCTCTCTCTCCCCCTCGTCTCTCCTCTCCTCTCTTTCTCTCTCCCCACCGTGTTCCTCCTCTCTCTTTCGTCCCTCCTCTCTCTCTCGTCCCTCCTCTCTCTCTCTCTTCCCTCCTTGCTCTCTCCCCCCCTTCGTCTCTCTTTCTCCCCCCGTCTCTCTCTCGCCCCCCTCGTCTCTCTCTCTCTCTCTCCCCCCTTCGTCCCGCCTCTCTCTCTCCACCCCCTCTCTCCCCTCGTCCCTCCTCTCTCTCTCTCCCGCCCCTCGTCCCTCCTTTCTCTCCCCCTCGTCTCTCCTGTCTCTCCCCCCTCATCCCTCCTCTCTCTCTACCCCCTCGTCTCTCCACTCCTCTCTCTCTCTCCCCCCTCGTCTCTCCTCTCCTCTCTCCCCTCTCGTCTCTCCTCTCTCTCTCTCCCCCTTCGTCTATCTCTCCCCCCTCTCTCTCCGCCTCTCGTCCCTCCACTCTCTCTCTCCCCCCTCGTCTCTCTCTCTCTTCCCCCCGTCTCTCTCTCTCGCTCTCCCCCCGTCTCTCTCTCTCTCTCTCTGCCCCTCGTCCCTCCTCTCTCACTCTCCCCCGTCCCTCCTCTCTCTCTCCCCCTCGTCCCTCCTCTCTCCCCCTCGTCCCTCCTCTCCTCTCTCTCTCTGCCCCCCTCGTCCCTCCTCTCTCTCTCGTCCCTCCTCTCTCTCTCGTCCCTCCTCTTTCTCTCTCTCTCTCTCTCATCCCTCCTCTCTCTCTCTCTTCATTTCTCTGTCTCTCCCGTCCTCTCTCTCTCTCTCCCCTCATCTCTCTCTCTCTCTCGGCCCGGTCTCTCTCTGTCTCTCACCCCTGGTGCCTCCTCTCTCTCTCTCCCCCCTCGTCCTCCCTCTCTCTCTCTCCCCTCTTTCTCCCCCCTCGTCCCTCCTCTCTCTCTCCCCCACTCGTCTCTCTCTCTTCCCCTTGTCTTTCTCTCCCCTCTCGTCCCTCCTCTCTCTCTCTCTCACCCCCCTCGTCCCTCCTCTCTCACTCTCTCCCCCCTCGTCCCTCTCTTCCCCCTCATCCCTCCTCTCTCTCTCCCCCTCGTCCCTCCTCTCTCCCCCTCGTCTCCCTCTCACCCCCCTCGTCTCTCTCTCTCCCCCCTCGTCCCTCCTCTCTCTCTCTCACACCCCTCTTCCTTCCTCTCTCTCTCTCTCTCTCTCTCCCCTCGTCCCTCTCTCCCCCCTCGTCTCTCTCTCTCTCTCCCCCTCCCCTCGTCGCTCTCTCCCCCCTCGTCTCTCTCTCCCCCCTCGTCTCTCTCTCTCTCCCACCTCGTCCCTCCTCTCTACCCCCCTTCGTCCCTCCTCTCTCCCCCCTCCTCCCTCCTCTGTCTATCTTTTCCCCTTTCGTCCCTCCTCTCTCTCTTTCCGCCCCCCTCGTCCCAACTCTCTCTCTCTCTCCCCCCTCGTCCCTCCTTTCTCTCCCCCTCGTCTCACCTCTCTCTCCCCCTCATCCCTCCAGTCTCTCTCCCCCTCGTCTCTCCTCTCCTCTCTCTCTCCTCCCCTCGTCTCTCCTCTCCTCTCTCCCCTCTCTCTCTCAGCCCTTGTCTCTCTCTCCCCCCTCGCCCCTCCTCTCTCTCTCTCTCCCCCTCATCCCTCCTCTCTATCTCTCTCTCTCCCCTCCGTCCCTCCTCTCTCCCCCTCCTCTCTCTTGCTCCCCCCTCGTCTCTCTCTCTCTCTCCCCCCTCGTCTCTCTCTCAACCCTCGTCTTTCTCTCCCTCCTCGTCTCTCTCTCTCCCACTTCGTCCCTCCTCTCTACACCCCTTCGTCTCTCCTCTCTCCCCCCTCGTCCCTTCTCTGTCTATCGTTTCCCCTTTCGTCCCTCCTCTCTCTCTTTCCCACCCTCGACCCACCTCTCTGTCTCTCCCCCCCTCGTCCCTCCTTTCTCTCCCTCTCGTCTCTCCTCCCTCTGCCCCCTCGTCTCTCCTCTCTCTCCCCCCTCATTCTCCTCTCTCTCTCCCCCCTCGTCTCTCCTCTCTCTCTCCCCCCTCGTCTCTCCTCTCGTCTCTCTCTCTCTCCCCCTCATCTCTCCTCTCCTCTCTCCCCTCTCTCTCTCCCCCCTCGTCTCTCTCTCTGCCCCCTCTCTCTCCGCCTCTCGTCCCTCCTCTCTCTCTCTCACCTCTCGTCTCTCTCTCTCTTCCCCCTCGTCTCTCTCTCTCTCGCTACCCCCCTGTCTCTCTCTCTCTCTCTCTCTCTACCCCCTCGTCCCTCCTCTCTCTCTCTCCCCGCTCGTCCCTCCTCTCTCTCCCCCCTCGTCCCTCCTCTCTCTCCCCTCCCCCCTCCTCTCTCTCGCCCCTCGTCTCTCATCTACTCTCTCTCTCTCACCCCCTCGTCCCTCCTCTCTCTCTCGTCCCTCCTCTCTCCCTCTCTCGTTCCTCCTCTCTCTCTCTTCCTTCATCTGTCTCTCCCCTCCTCTCTCTCTCTCCCCCCTCGTCTCTCTCTCTCTCGCCCCCGTCTCTCTCTCTCTCTATCTCACCCCTGGTCCCTCCTCTCTCCCCACTCGTACCTCCTCTCTCCCTCTCCCCCCCTTGTCCCTCCTCTGTCTCTCTCCCGCCTCGTCCCTCCTCTCTCTCTTTCCCCCCTATCTCTCTCTCCCACCCTCGTCCCTCCTTTCTCTCCCCCTCGTCTCTCCTCTCTCTCCCCCATCCCTCCTCTCTCTCTCCCCACTCGTCTCTACTCTCCTCTCTCCCCTCTCGTCTCTCCTCTCTCTCTCTGCCCCCTCGTCTCTCTCTCCCCCTCTCTCTCCGCCTCTCGTCCCTCCTCTCTCTCTCCTCCCTCGTCTCTCTCTCTCTCTCTTCCCCCTCGTCTCTCTCTCTCTCTCCCCCGTCTCTCTCTCTCTCTCCCCCCTCGTCCCTCCTCTCTCTCTCTCCCCCGTCCCTCCTCTATCTCTCTCCCCCTCGTCCCTACTCTCTCCCCCCACGTCCCTCCTCTCTCTTCCCCCTCATCCCTCCTCTCTCTCCCCCCTCGTCTCTCCTCTCCTCTCTCTCTCTGCCCCCCTCGTCCCTCATCTCTCTCTCTCTCTCGTTCTGCCTCTCTCTATCTCTCGCGTCCCTCCTCTCTCTCTCTCTCTCTCGTCCCTCCTCTCTCTCTCTCTTCCTTCCTCTGTCTCTCCCCTCTTCTCTCTCTCTCTCCCCCTCATCTCTCTCTCTGCCCCCCTCGTTTCTCTTCTCTCTCTCTCCCCCCTCATCTCTCCTCTCTCCCCTCTCGTCTCTCTCTCTCTCTCCCCTCGTCTCTCTCTCTCCCCCCCTCGTCCCTCCTCTATCTCTCCCCCCCCCCACTCGTCTCTCTCTCTCCCCCCTTGTCTCTCCTTTCGCCCACCTCGTGTCTCTCTCCCCCTCGTCCCTTCTCTCTCTCACCCTGCCTCGTCCCTCCTCTCTCTCTCTCTCTCCCCTCCTCTCTCTCTCTCCCCCCCTCGTCTCTCTCTCTCTCGCCCCCATCTCTCTCTCTCTCTCTCTCACACCTGGTCCCTCTCTCAGCCTCGTCCCTCCTCTCTCTCTCTCTCTCCCCCTCTCTCTCCCCCCTTGTCCCTCCTCTCTCTCTCCCCGACTCGTCTCTCTCCCTCTTCCCCTTGTCTCTCTCCCTCTCTAACCTCGTCTCTCTCTCTCTCCCCTCGTCTCTCTCTCCCCTCTCTTCCCTCCTCTCTCTCTCTCTCACCCCGCTAGTCCCTCCTCTCTCTCTCTCTCCCGCCTCGTCCCTCTCTCGCACCTCGTCTCTCGTCTTTCTCTCCCCCCTCGTCCCTCCTCACTCCCCCTCGTCTCCCTCTCTCCCCCCTCGTCTCTCTCTCTCTCCCCCCCTCGTCCCTCCTCTTTCTGTCTCACACCCCTTGTCCCTCCTCTCTCTCTCTCTTTCTCCCCCCTCGTCCCTCTCTCAGCCTCGTCCCTCCTCTCTCTCTCTCCCCCCTCATCCCTCCTCTCTCTCTCTCTCCCCCCTCGTCCCTCCTCTCTCCCCCTCGTCTCTCGCTCCCCCCCTCTTCTCTCTCTCCCCCCTCTCTCTCCGCCTCTCGTCCCTCCTCTCTCTCTCTCTCCCCCTCGTCTCTCACTCTCTCTCTTCCCCCTCGTCTCTCTCTCTCTCTCCCCCCGTCTCTCTCTCTCTCTCTCCCCCCTCGTCCCTCCTCTCTCTCCCGCCCTCGTCCCTCCTCTCTCTCCCCCTCATCCCTCCTCTCTCTCCCCACTCGTCTCTCCTCTACTCTCTCTCTCACCCCACCTCGTCCCTCCTCTCTCTCTCCCCCACTCGTCTCTCTCTCTCTTCCCCTTGTCTCTATCCCTCGCCAACGTCGTCTCTCTCTCTCTCTCCCCTCGTCTCTCTCTCGTCTCTCTTCCCTCCTCTCTCTCTCACACCCCTAGTCCCTCCTCTCTCTCTCTCGCTCCCCCCTCGTCTCTCTCTCTCTCTCCCCCCTCGTCTCTCGCTCGCCACTCTTCTCTCTCTCCCCCTCTCTCTTCGCCTCTCGTCCCTCCTCTCTCTCTCCCCCCTCGTCTCTCACTCTCTCTCTTCCCCCTCGTCTCTCTCTCTCTCCCCCCGTCTCTCTCTCTCTCTCTCCCCCCTCGTCCCTCCTCTCTCCCCACCCCTCGTCCCTCCTCTCTCTCCCCCTCATCCCTCCTCTCTCTCCCCCCTCGTCTCTCCTCTACTCTCTCTCTCTCACCCCACCTCGTCCCTCCTCTCTCTCTCCCCCACTCGTCTCTCTCTCTCTTCCCCTTGTCTCTCTCCCTCTCCAACCTCGTCTCTCTCTCTCTCCCCCGTCTCTCTCTCTCTCTCTCTCCAGCTCGTCCCTCCTCTCTCTCTCCCCCCCCGTCCCACCTCTCTCTCTCACCCTCGTCCCTCCTCTCTCCCCCCTCGTCCCGCCTCTCTCTCCCCCCTCGTCTCTCTCTCTCTCGCCCCCGTCTCTCTCTCTCTCTCTCACCCCTCATCCCTCCTCTCTCTCTCTCCCTCCTCGTCACTCCTCTCTCTCTCTCCCCCCTCTCTCACTCCCCTCATCCCTCCTCTCTCTCTCCCCCCCGTCTCTCTCTCTACCCCCGTCTCTCTCTTTCTCTCTCCTCCTCGTCCCTCCTCTCTCTCTCCCCCCTCGTCCCTCCTCTCTCTCTCTCACCCTCGTCCCTCCTCTCTCCCCCCTCGTCCCGCCTCTCTCTCCCTCCTCGTCCCTCCTCTCTCTCTCTCCCCCTCGTCTCTCCTCTCCTCTCTTTCTCTCTCCCCACCTTGTTCCTCCTCTCTCTTTCGTCCCTCCTCTCTCTCTCGTCCCTCCTCTCTCTCTCTCGTCACTCCTCTCTCTCTCTCTCTCTCTCTCGTCCCTCCTCTCTCTCTCCTCCTTGCTCTCTCTCCCCCCTCGTCTCTTTTTCTTCCCCCCGTCTCTCTCTCGCCCCCCTCGTCTCTCTCTCTCTCTCCCCGCTTCGTCCCTCCTCTCTCTCTCTCCCCCTCCTCCCTCATCTATCTCTCGCCCCCCGCTATCTCTCTCCCCCGTCGTCTCTCCTCCCTCTCTACCCCTTTCTCTCTCTCTCCCTCCTCGTCTCTCTCTCCCCTCGTCTCTCTGTCTCTCCCCGCTTCTCTCTCTCCCTCCCCCGTCTCTCTCTCTCTCTCTCCCCCCTCTCTCTCCGCCTCTTGTCCCTCCTCTCTCTCTCTCCCCCATCGTCTGTCTCTCTCTCTCTCTTCCCCCTCGTCCCTCTCTCTCTCTGCCCCCGTCTCTCTCTCTCTCTCTCCCCCCTCGTCCCACCTCTCGCTCTCCCCCCTCGTCCCTCCTCTCTCTCTCCCCCCTCGTCCCTCCTCTCTCTCTCTCCCCCTCGTCTCTCCTCTCCTCTCTTTCTCTCTCCCCGCCTCGTCCCTCCTCTCTCTTTCGTCCCTCTCTCTCTCTCTCTCTCTCTCGTCCATCCTCTCTCTCTCTCTCTCGTCCCTCCTCTCTCTCTCTCTCTTCCTTCCTCTGTCTCTCTCCCCCTCTCTCTCTCTCTCCCCCCCTCGTCTCTCTCTCACTTGCCCCCGTCTCTCTCTCTCTCTCTCCCCCCCGGTCCCTCCTCTCTCTCTCTCTCTCTCTCTCTCCCCTCGTCCCTCCTCTCTCTCTCTCCCCCCTCGTCCCTCCTCTCTCTCTCTCCCCCCTCGTCCCTCCTCTCTCTCTCTCCCCCTCGTCCCTCCTCCCTCCCTCTCCCCCCAAGCCTCTCGTCTCTCTGTATCCCTCTTCTTTGTCTCTGCCCCTCCTCTCTCTCTCCCCCCTCGTTTCTCTTCTCTCTCTCTCCCCCCTCGTCTCTCTCGCTCTAACCCCTCCTCTCTCTCCACCCCTCGTTTCTCTTCTCTCCCTCTCCCCCCTCATCTCTCTCTCTCCTCCCTCGTCTCTCCTCTACCTCTCTCCCCCTCCGCTCGTCTCTCTCTCTCCCCCTAGCCTCTCCTCTCGCCCCCCTCGTCTCTCTCTCCCCCGTCCCTTCTCTCTCTCTCACCCCTCGTCCCTCCTCTCTCTCTCTCTCCCCACTCGACTCTCTCTCTCTCCCCTCGTCTCTCTCTCTCTCCTCCTCGTCCCTCCTCTCTCTCTCTCCCCCCTCTCTCTCCCCCCTCGTCCCTCCTCTCTCTCTCCCCCCTCGTCTCTCTCTCTCTTCCCCTTGTCTCTCTCCCTGGCCCCCTTCGTCTCTCTCTCTCTCCCCGTCTCTCTCTATCTCTCCACCTCGTCCCTCCTCTCTCTCTACCCCCTCGTCCCTCCCCTCTCTCTCCCCCCTCGTCCCTCCTCTCTCACACCTCGTCCCGCCTCTCTCCCCCCTCGTCCCTCCTCTCCTCTCTTTCTCTCTCCTCCCCTCGTCCCTCCTCTCTCTTTCGTCCTTCCTCTCTCTCTCTTCCCTCCTCTCGCTCTCTCCCCCCTCGTCTCTCTCTCTCCCCCTCGTCTCTCTCTCTCTCCCCCCGTCTCTCTCTCTCTCTCTCTCTCCACCTCGTCCCTCCTCTCTCTCTCCCCCCTCATCCCTCCTCTCTCTCTCTCTCTCTCCCCCCTCGTCCCTCCTCTCTCCCCCTCCTCTCTCTCGCTCCCCCCTCGTCTCTCTATCTCTCCCCCTCGTCCCTCTCTACCCCCCTCGTCTTACTCTCCCTCCTCGTCTCTCTCTCTCTCTCCCACCTCGTCCCTCCTCTCTCTCTCCCCCCTCGTCCCTCCTCTGTCTATCGTTTCCCCTTTCCTCCCTCCTCTCTCTCTTTCCCCACCTCATCCCACCTCTCTCTCTCTCCCCCCCTCGTCCCTCCTTTCTCTCCCTCTCATCTCTCCTCTATCTGCCCCCTCGTCTCTCCTCTCTTTCCCCGCCTCATCCCTCCTCTCTCTCTCTCTCTCGTCCCTCCTCTCTCTCTCTCTTCCTTCCTCTGTCTCTCCCCTCCTCTCTCTCTCCCCCCTCGTCTCTCTCTCTCTCGCCCCCGTCTCTATCTCTCTCTCTCACCCCTGGTCCCTCCTCTCTCTCTCTCTCCCCCCTCGTCCTCCCTCTCTGTCACTCCCCCCTCTCTCTCCTCCCTCCTCCCTCCTCTCTCTCTCTCCACCCGCTCTCTCTCTCTCCCCCGTCGTCTCTCCTCTCTCTCTACCCCTTTCTCTCTCTCTCCCTCCTCGTCTCTCTCTCCCCTCGTCTCTCTGTCTGTCCCGCCTCATCTCTCTCTCTCCCCCCTTCTCTGTCTCCATCCCCCGTCTCTCTATCTCTCTCTCCCCCTCACTCTCCGCCTCTCGTCACTCCTCTCTCTCTCCGCCATCGTCTGTCTCTCTCTGTCTCTCTCTCTCTCTTCCCCCTCCTCCCTCTCTCTCTCTCTGCCCCCGTCTCTCTCTCTCTCCCCCTCGTCCCTCCTCTCTCTCTCCCACCCTCGTCCCTCCTCTCTCTCTACCCCCTCGTCTCTCCTCTCTCTCTCTCTCCCCCCTCGTCTCTCCTCTCTCTCTCTCCCCCTCATCTCTCTCTCTTCCCCCTCGTCTCTCTCTCTCCCTCGCCCCTCATCTCTCTCTCCCCCCCTCGTCTCTCTCTCAATTTCCCCTCTTGTCCCTCTCTCTCTGCCCCCGTCTCTCTCTCTCTCCCCCCACGTCCCTCCTCTCTCTCTCCTCCCTCCTCCCTCCTCTCTCTCTCTCCACCCGCTCTCTCTCTCCCCCGTCGTCTCTCCTCTCTCTCTACCCCTTTCTCTCTCCCTCCTCGTCTCTCTCTCCCCTCGTCTCTCTGTCTGTCCCGCCTCATCTCTCTCTCTCCCCCCTTCTCTGTCTCCATCCCCCGTCTCTCTATCTCTCTCTCCCCCTCTCTCTCCGCCTCTCGTCACTCCTCTCTCTCTCCGCCATCGTCTGTCTCTCTCTCTCTCTCTCTCTTCCCCCTCGTCCCTCTCTCTCTCTGCCCCCGTCTCTCTCTCTCTCCCCCTCGTCCCTCCTCTCTCTCTCCCACCCTCGTCCCTCCTCTCTCTCTACCCCCTCGTCTCTCCTCTCTCTCTCTCTCCCCCCTCGTCTCTCCTCTCTCTCTCTCCCCCTCATCTCTCTCTCTTCCCCCTCGTCTCTCACTCTCCCTTGCCCCTCATCTCTCTCTCTCCCCACCTCGTCTCTCTCTCAATTTCCCCTCTCGTCCCTCTCTCTCTGCCCCCGTCTCTCTCTCTCTCCCCCCACGTCCCTCCTCTCTCTCTCCCCCCTCCTCCCTCCTCTATCTCTCTCCCCCCGCTCTCTCTCTCCCCCGTCGTCTCTCCTCTCTCTCTACCCCTTTCTCTCTCTGTACCTCCTTGTCTCTCTCTCCCTTCGTCTCTCTGTCTCTCCCGCCTCGTCTCTCTCGCCCCCCCCTCTCTGTCTCCCTCCCCCGTCTCTCTCTCTCTCTCCCCCCTCTCTCTCCGCCTCTCGTCCCTCCTCTATCTCTCTCCCCCATCGTCTGTCTCTCTCTCTCTCTTCCCCCTCGTCCCTCTCTCTCTCTGCCCCCGTCTCTCTCTCTCTCTACCCCCCTCGTCCCTCCTCTCTCTCTCCCCCCTCGTCTCTCCTCTCTCTCCCTCCCCCCTCATCTCTCTCTCTCCCCCCTCGTCTCTCTCTCAATTTCCCCCCTCGTCCCTCCTCTCTCTCTCCCCCCTCGTCCATCCTCTCTCTCTCCCCCCTCGTCCCTCCTCTCTCCCCCCCGATCCCTCCTCTCTCTCTCCCCCTGATCTCTCCTCTCCTCTCTGTCTCTCCCTTCTCGTCCCTCCTCTTTCTCTCTCGTCCCTGCTCTCTCTCTCTCTCTCTCCCCCGTCTCTCTCTCTCTCTCTACCCCCTCCCTCGTCCCCACCCTCCCCGTCTCTCTCTATCTCTCCGCTCTCTCTCCCTCTCCCCCCTCGTCCCTCCTCTCTCTCTCTCCCCCTCGTCTCTCTCTCTCTCCCCCTCGTCCCTCCTCTCTCTCTCCCACCCTCGTCCCTCCTCTCTCTCTACCCCCTCGTCTCTCCTCTCTCTCTCTCTCCCCCCTCGTCCCTCCTCTCTCCCCCTCGTCCCTCTTCTCTCCCTCTCCCCCCTTGTCCCTCCTCTGTATCTCTCCCCCCTCGTCACTCCTCTCTCTCATTCCTCCCCTCGTCCCACCTCTTTCTCTCTCCCGCCCCTCGTCCCTCCTTTCACTCCCCCTCGTCTCTCCTCTCTCTCCCCCCTCGTCTCTCTCTCTCCCCCTTCTCTGTCTCTCTCTCCCCCCGTCTCTCTCTCTCTCTCTCTCTCTCTCTCTCTCCCCCCCGTCTCTCTCTCTCTCTCTCCCCCCCTCGTCCCCCCTCTCCCCCCCTCTCTCTCCCTCTGCCCCCTCGTCCCTCCCCTCTCTCTCCCCCCGTCTCTCTCTCTCTCCCCAACGTCCCTCCTTTCTCTCTCTCGCCCCTCGTCCCTCCTCTATCTCTCTCCCCTCGCTCTCTCTCTCCCCTCGTCTTTCCTCTCTCTCTCTACCGCTTTCTCTCTCTCTCCGCCCTCGTCTCTCTCTCCCCTCGTCTCTGTGTCTCTCCCCCTCGTCTCTCTCTCCCCCCTTCTCTGTCTCTATCTCCCCCCGTCTCTCTCTCTCTCTCTCCCCCGTCTCTGTCTTTCTCTCTCTCTACTCCCCCACTCGCCCCCCCCTCTCTCCCCCTCTCTCTCTATCTCTCCCCTCTCTCTCCCTCTCCCCCCTCGTCCCTCCTCTCTCCCTCTCCCCCTCGTCTCTCTCTCTCTCCCGCTCGTCTCTCTCTCTCTCCCCACTCGTCTCTCTCTCTCTCCCCTCGTCTCTCTCTCTCTCCCCTCGTCCATCCTCTCTCCCCCTCGTCCCTCTTCTCTCCCTCTCCCCCCTTGTCCCTCCTTTGTATCTCTCCCCCCTCGTCACTCCTCTCTCTCATTCCTCCCCTTGTCCCGCCTCTTTCTCTCTTCCGCCCCTCGTCCCTCCTTTCTCTCCCCCTCGTCTCTCTCTCTCCCCCCTTCTCTGTCTCTCTCTCCCCCCGTCTCTCTCTCTCTTTCTCTCCCCCGTCTCTCTCTCTCCCCCCCCGTCCGCCCCTCTCCCACCCTCTCTCTCTCCCCTCTCTCTCACTCTGCCCCCTCGTCCCTCCCCTCTCTCTCCCCCTCGTCTCTCTCTCTCTCCCCAACGTCCCTCCTTTCTCTCTCTCGCCCCCCGTCCCTCCTCTATCTCTCTCCCCCCGCTCTCTCTCTCCCCTCGTCTCTCCTCTCTCTCTCTCTACCGCTTTCTCTCTCTCTCCGCCCTCGTCTCTCTCTCCCCTCGTCTCTGTGTCTCTCCCCTCGTCTCTCTCTCCCCCCCTTCTCTGTCTCTATCTCCCCCCGTCTCTCTCTCTCCCCCCCCTCATCCCCCCTCTCTCCCCTCCTCTCTCTCTATCTCTCCCCTCTCTCTCCCTCTCCCCCCTTGTCACTGCTCTGTATCTCTCCCACCTCGTCACTCCTCTCTCTCATTCCTCCCCTCGTCCCGCCTCTTTCTCTCTCCCGCCCCTCGTCTCTCCTTTCTCTCCCCCTCGTCTCTCCTCTCTCTCCCCCCTCGTCTCTGTGTCTCTCCCCCTCGTCTCTCTCTCCCCCCCTTCTCTGTCTCTCTCTCCCCCCATCTCTCTCTCTCTCTCTCTCCCCCGTCTCTCTCTCTCTCTCCCCCCTCTTCCCCCCCTCTCCCCCCCTCTCTCTCCTCTCTCTCTCCCTCTGCCCCCTCGTCCCTCCCCTCTCTCTCCCCCTCGTCTCACTCTCTCTCCCCCTTGTCTCTCTCTCTCTCCCCACTCGTCTCTCTCTCTCTCCCCTCGTCTCTCTCTCTCTCTCCCCTCGTCTCTCTCTCCTTCTCCCCCCTCGTCCCTCCACTCTCCCCCTCGTCCCTCCTCTCTCCCCCTCGTCCCTCCTCTCTCCCTCGCCCCCCTTGTCCCTCCTCTGTCTCTCTCCCCCCTCGTCCCTCCTCTCTCTCATTCCCCACCTCGTCCCGCCTCTCTCTCTCTTCCCGCACCTCGTCCCTCCTTTCTCACCCCGTCGTCTCTCCTCTCTCTCTCCCCCTCGTCTCTCCTCTCGTCTCTCTCTCTCTTCCCCCTCGTCTCTCTTTCTCTCTCTCTCTCTCTCTTCCCCCTCGTCTTTCTCTCTCTCTCAATCTCTCCCCCACGTCTCTCTCTCTCTCTCCCCCCCTCGTCCCTCCTCTCTCACTCTCCCCCGTCCCTCCTCTCTCTCCCCCCATCCCTCCTCTCTCTCCCCCCTCTTCTCTCCTCTCCTCTCTCTCTCTGCCCCCCGTCCCTCCTCTCTCTCTCTCTTCCCTCCTCTCACTCTCTCTCTCTCGTCCCTCCTCTCTCTCTCTCTCGTCCCTCCTCTCTCTCTCTCTCTCTCTCTCTCGTCCCTCCTCTCTCTCTCTCTTCCTACCACTGTCTCTCCCCTCCTCTCTCTCTCTCCCCCCTCGTCTCTCTCTCTCTCGCCCCTGTCTCTCTCTCTCTCTCTCCTGGTCCCTCCTCTCTCTCTCTCCCTCCTCGTCCTTCCTCACTCTCTCTCTCCCCCTCTCTCTCCCTCCTCGTCCCTTCTCTCTCTCTACCCCCTTCTCCGTCTCTCTCTCCCCCCGTCTCTCTCTCTCTCCCCGTCTCTCTCTCTCTCTCTCCCCCCTCGTCCCCCCCTCTATCTCCCCTCTCTCTCCCTCACCCGCTCGTCCCTCCTCTCTCTCTCTTTCTCTCCCCCTCGTCTCTCTCTCTCTCGCCCTCGTCTCTCTCTCTCTCCCCACTCGTCTCTCTCTCTCTCCCCTCGTCTCTCTCTCTCTCTCTCTCCCCTCGTCTCTCTCTCCCTCTACCCCCTCGTCCCTCCTCTCTCTCTCCCCCTCGTCTCTCCTCCCCTCTCTTTCTCACTCCCCACCTTGTTCCTACTCTCTCTTTCGTCCCTCCTCTCTCTCTCATCCCTCCTCTCTCTCTCTTCCCTCCTCGCTCTCTCTCCCCACTCGTCTCTCTTTCTCACCCCCCCGTCTCTCTCTCACCCCCCTCTTCTCTCTCTCTCTCTCCCCCCTTCGTCCCTCCTCTCTCTCTCTCCCCCTCCTCCCTCCTCTATCTCTCTCCCCCGCTCTCTCTCTCCCCCCTCGTCTCTCCTCTCTCTCTACCCCTTTCTCTCTCTCTCTCCCTCCTCGTCTCTCTCTCCCCTCGTCTCTCTGTCTCTCCCGCCTCGTCTCTCTCTCTCTCCCCCTTCTCTGTCTCTCTCCCCCCGTCTCTCTCTCTCTCTCCCCCCCCCTCTCTCTCGGTCGCTCGTCCCTCCTCTCTCTCTCTCCACGATCGTCTGTCTCTGTCTCTCTTCCCCCTCGTCACTCTCTCTCTCTGCCCCCGTCTCTCTCTCTCTCTCCCCCCTCGTCCCTCCTCTCTCTCTCCCCCCTCGTCCCTTCTCTCTCTCTCCCGCCTCGTCTCTCCTCTCTCTCTCTCTCTCCCCCCTCGTCTCTCCTCTCTCTCTCTCCCCCCTCATCTCTCTCTCTTCCCCCTCATCTCTCTCTCCCCCCCCCTCGTCTCTCTCTCAATTTCCCCCCTCGTCCCTCTCTCTTTCTGCCCCCGTCTCTCTCTCTCTCTCCCCGTCCCTCCTCTTTCTCTCCCCTCTTGTCCCGCCTCTCTCTCTCTCCCCCCTCGTCCCTCCTCTCTCTCTCCCCTCTCGTCCCGCCTCTCTCTCTCTCCCCATCCCTCCTCTCTCTCTCCCCCCTCATCTCTCCTCTCCTCTCTGTCTCTCCCTTCTCGTCCCTCCTCTTTCTTTCTCGTCCCTCCTCTCTCTCTCTCTCGTCCCTCCTCTCTCTCTTTCTCTCTCGTCCCTCCTCTCTCTCTCTCTTCCTTCCTCTGTCTCCCCCCTCCTCTCTCTCTCACCCCTCGTCTCTCTCTCTCTCGCCACCGTCTCTCTCTCTCTCTCGCACCTGGTCCCTCCACTCTGTCTCTCTCCCCCCTCGTACTCCTCCTCTCTCTCTCCCCCCTCTCTCTCACCCCTCGTCACTCCTCTCTCTCTCCCCCACTCGTCTCTCTCTCTTCCCCTAGTCTCTCTCCCTCTCCAACCTCGTCTCTCTCTCTCTCCCCCCTGTCTCTCTCTCTCTCTCCACCTCGTCCCTCCTCTCTCTCTCCCCCCTCGTCCCTCCCCTCTCTCTCTCCCCCCTCGTCCCTCCTCTCTCCGCCCTCGTTCCGCCTCTCTCTCCCCCCTCGTCCCTCCTCTCTCTCTCTCCCCCCTCGTCTCTCTCTCTCTCTCCCCCCACGTCTCTCTCTCTCTCTCTCTCCCCCGTCTCTCTCTCTCTCTCCCCCCTCTCGTCCCTCCTCTCTCACTCTCCCCCGTCCCTCCTCTCTCTCTCGCCCTCGTCCCTCCTCCTCCCCACCTCGTCCCTCCTCCCTCTCCCCCCTCATCCCTCCTCTCTCTCCCACCTCGTCTCTCCTCTCCTCTCTCTCTCTGCCCCCCCGTCCCTCCTCTCTCTCTCTCGTCCCTCCTCTCTCTCTCTCTCGTCCCTCCTCTCTCTCTCTCTCGTCCCTCCTCTCTCTCTCTCTTCCTTCCTCTGTCTCTCCCCTCCTCTCTCTCTCCCCCCTCGTCTCTCTCTCTCTCGCCCCCGTCTCTCTCTCTCTCTCTCACCCCTGGTCCCTCCTCTCTCTCTCTCTCTCTCCCCTCGTCCTCCCCCTCTCTCTCTCCCCCCTCTCTCTCCCCCCTTGTCCCTCCTCTCTCTCTTCCCCACTCGTCTCTCTCTCTTCCCCTTGTCTCTCTCCCTCTCCAACCTCGTCTCTCTCTGTCTCCCCCCGTCTCTCTCTCTCTCTCTCCCCCTCGTCTCTCCTCTCCTCTTTCTCTCTCCCCCCTCGTCCCTCCTTCCTCTTTCGTCCCTCCTCTCTCTCTCTTCCCTCCTCGCTCTCTCTCCCCCCTCGTCTCTCTCTCTCCCCCCTCGTCCCTCCTCTCTCTCTCCCCCTCGTCTCTCCTCTCCTCTCTTTCTCTCTGCCCCCCTCGTCCCTCCTCTCTCTCTCGTCCCTCCTCTCTCTCTCTCGTCTCTCCTCTCTCTCTCTCTCTTCCCTCCTCGCTCTCTCACCCCGCTCGTCTCTCTCTCTCTCTCTCCCCCCTTCGTCCCTCCTCTCTCTCTCTCTCCGCCCACTTCCCTCCTCTATATCTCTCCCCCCGCTCTCTCTCCCCCCTTGTCTCTCCTCTCTCTCTCTACCGCTTTCTCTCTCTCTCTCTCCGCCCTCGTCTCTCTCTCCCCTCGTCTCTCTGTCTCTCCCCCCTCGTCTCTCTCTCTCTCCCCCTTCTCTGTCTGTCTCCCCCAGTCTCTCTCTCTACCCCGTCTCTCTCTCTCCCCCCACCCCCCCCCTCTCTCTCCCCCTCTCTCTCTCTCCCCCTCTCTCCCTCTCCCCCCTCGTCCCTCCTCTCTCTCTCTCTCTCTTCCCCCCAGTCCCTCCTCTCTCTCCCCCTCGTCTCTCCTCTCTCTCCCCCCTCGTATCTCCTCTCTCTCTCTCCCGCCCCTCGTCTCTCCTCTCCTCTCTCCCTTCTCGTCTCTCCTCTCTCTCTCTCCCCCCCTCGTCCCTCATCTCTCTCTCTCGCCCCTCGTCTCTCTCTCTCCTCCCTCGTCTCTCTCTCTCCCCCTCGTCTCTCATCTCTCCTCCCTCGTCTCTCTCTCTCCCCCTCGTCGCTCTCTCTCTCTCTCCACCCTCGTCTCTCCTCTCTCTCTCCCCCCTCGTCTCATTCTCTCCCCCCTCCTCTCTCTCTCCCCCGTCTCTCTCTCTCCCCTCGTCTCTCTCTTCCCTCTCGTCCCTCCTCTCTCTCTCTCACCCCCCTCGTCCCTCCTCTCTCTCTCTCTCTCTCCCCCCTCGTCCCTCTCTCCCCCCTCGTCCCTCCTCTCTCTCTCTCGCCCCTCGTCTCTCCTCTCCTCTCTCCCTTCTCGTCTCTCCTCTCTCTCTCTCCCCCCTCGTCCCTCATCTCTCTCTCTCGCCCCTCGTCTCTCTCTCTCTCCCCGCTCGTCTCTCTCTCTCCTCCCTTGTCTCTCTCTCACACCCCTCGTCTCTCTCTCTCCCCCTCGTCTCTCATCTCTCCTCCCTCGTCTCTCTCTCTCCCCCTCGTCTCTCTCTCTCTCTCTCCCCCCTCGTCCCTCCTCTCTCTCTCTCCGCCCCTCGTCCCTCCTCTCTCCCTCTCCCCCTCATCCATCCTCTCTCTCTCCCCCCTCCTCCCTCCTCTCTCTCTCTCCCCCCTCGTCTCTCCTCTCTCTCTCCCCCCTCGTCTCATTCTCTCCCCCCTCCTCTCTCTCTCCCCCGTCTCTCTCTCTCTCCCCTCGTCTCTCTCTTCCCTCTCGTCCCTCCTCTCTCTCTCTCACCCCCCTCGTCCCTCCTCTCTCTCTCTCTCCCCCCCTCGTCCCTCTCTACCCCCTCGTCCCTCCTCTCTCTCCCCCCTCGTCCCTCCTCTCTCCCCCTCGTCTCCCTTTCTCCACACTCGTCTCTCTCTCTCTCCCCCCCGTCCCTCCTCTATCTCTCTCTCACCCCCCTCGTCCCTTCTCTCTCTCTCCCCCCCCTCGTCCCTCTCTCCCCCTCGTCCCTCCTCTCTCTCTCTCTCCGCCCTCATCCCTCCTCTCTCTCTCTCTCACCCCTCGACTCTCTATCCCCCATCGTCTCTCGCTCCCCCCCTCGTCTCTCTCTCTCCCACCTCGTCACTCCTCTCTACACCCCTTCGTCCCTCCTCTCTCCCCCTCGTCCCTCCTCTGTCTATCTTTTCCCCTTTCGTCCCTCCTCTCTCTCTTTCCCCCCTCGACCCTCCTCTCTCTCTCTCCCCCCTCGTCACTCCTTTCTCTCCCCCTCGTCTCTCCTCTCTCTCCCCCTCTTCTCTCCTCTCTCTCACCCCCTCATCCCTCCTCTCTCTATCTCCCCTCGTCTCTCCTATCCTCTCTCTCTCCCCGCCGTCGTCTCTCTCTTCCCCCTCTCTCTCCGCCTCTCGTCCCTCCTCTCTCTCTCTCCCCGCTCGACTCTCTCTCTCTCTCTCTTCCCCCTCGTCTCTCTCTCTCTCCCCGTCTCTCTCTCTCTCTCTCTACCCCCTCGTCCCTCCTCTCTCTCTCTCTCCCCCCTCGTCCCTCCTCTCTCTCTCCCCCCTCCTCCCTCCTCTCTCTCTCTCCCCCCTCGTCTCTCCTCTCTCTCTCCCCCCTCGTCTCATTCTCTCCCCCCTCCTCTCTCTCTCCCCCGTCTCTATCTCTCCCCTCGTCTCTCTCTTCCCTCTCGTCCCTCCTCTCTCTCTCTCACCCCCCTCGTCTCTCCTCTCTCTCTCACTCTCCCCCCTCGTCTCTCTCTACCCCCTCGTCCCTCCTCTCTCTCTCCCCCTTCGTCCCTCCTCTCTCCCCCTCATCTCCCTCTCTCCACACTCGTCTCTCTCTCTCTCCCCCCCGTCCCTCCTCTATCTCTCTCTCACCCCCCTCGTCCCTTCTCTCTCTCTCTCTCTCTCCCCCCTCGTCCCTCTCTCCCCCCTCGTCCCTCCTCTCTCTCTCTCTCCGCCCTCATCCCTCCTCTCTCTCTCTCTCTCCCCCCTCGACTCTCTATCCCCCATCGTCTCTCGCTCCCCCCCTCGTCTCTCTCTCTCCCACCTCGTCACTCCTCTCTATCCCCCTTCGTCCCTCCTCTCTCCCCCTTGTCCCTCCTCTGTCTATCTTTTCCCCTTTCGTACCTCCTCTCTCTCTTTCCCCCCTCGACCCTCCTCTCTCTCTCTCTCCCCCCTCGTCACTCCTTTCTCTCCCCCTCGTCTCTCCTCTCTCCCCCCCTCTTCTCTACTCTCTCTCACCCCCTCATCCCTCCTCTCTCTCTCTCCCCTCGTCTCTCCTATCCTCTCTCTCTCTGTCCACCCTCGTCCCTCCTCTCTCTCTTCCCCCTCTCTCTCCGCCTCTCGTCCCTCCTCTCTCTCTCTCTCCCCCCTCGTCTCTCCTCTCTCTCTCCCCCCTCGTCTCATTCTCTCCCCCCTCCTCTCTCTCTCCCCCGTCTCTCTCTCTCCCCGCATCTCTCTCTTCCCTCTCGTCCCTCCTCTCTCTCTCTCACCCCCCTCGTCCCTCCTCTCTCTCTCTCCCCCCTCGTCCCTCTCTCCCCCCTCGTCCCTCCTCTCTCTCTCCCCCCTCGTCCCTCCTCTCTCCGCCTCGTCTCCCTCTCTCCACACTCGTCTCTCTCTCTCTCCCCCCCGTCCCTCCTCTATCTCTCTCTCACCCCCCACATCCCTCCTCTCTCTCTCTCTCTCCCCCCTCTTCCCTCTCTCCCCCCTCGTCCCTCCTCTCTCTCTCTCTCCGCCCTCATCCCTCCTCTCTCTCTCTCTCCCCCCTCGACTCTCTATCCCCCATCGTCTCTCGCTCCCCCCCTCGTCTCTCTCTCTCCCACCTCGTCACTCCTCTCTACCCCTCTTCGTCCCTCCTCTCTCCCCCTTGTCCCTCCTCTGTCTATCTTTTCCCCTTTCGTACCTCCTCTCTCTCTTTCCCCCCTCGACCCTCCTCTCTCTCTCTCTCCCCCCTCGTCACTCCTTTCTCTCCCCCTCGTCTCTCCTCTCTCCCCCCCTCTTCTCTACTCTCTCTCACCCCCTCATCCCTCCTCTCTCTCTCTCCCCTCGTCTCTCCTATCCTCTCTCTCTCTGTACACCCTCGTCCCTCCTCTCTCTCTTCCCCCTCTCTCTCCGCCTCTCGTCCCTCCTCTCTCTCTCTCCCCCCTCGTCTCTCCTCTCTCTCTCCCCCCTCGTCTCATTCTCTCCCCCCTCCTCTCTCTCTCCCCCGTCTCTCTCTCTCCCCTCATCTCTCTCTTCCCTCTCGTCCCTCCTCTCTCTCTCTCACCCCCCTCGTCCCTCCTCTCTCTCTCTCCCCCCCTCGTCCCTCATCTCTCTCTCTCGCCCCTCGTCTCTCTCTCTCCTCCCTCGTCTCTCTCTCTCCCCCTCGTCTCTCATCTCTCCTCCCTCGTCTCTCTCTCTCCCCCTCGTCTCTCTCTCTCTCTCTCCACCCTCGTCTCTCCTCTCTCTCTCCCCCCTCGTCTCATTCTCTCCCCCCTCCTCTCTCTCTCCCCCGTCTCTCTCTCTCCCCTCGTCTCTCTCTTCCCTCTCGTCCCTCCTCTCTCTCTCTCACCCCCCTCGTCCCTCCTCTCTCTCTCTCTCTCCCCCCTCGTCCCTCTCTCCCCCCTCGTCCCTCCTCTCTCTCTCTCGCCCCTCGTCTCTCCTCTCCTCTCTCCCTTCTCCTATCTCCTCTCTCTCTCTCTCGCCCCTCGTCTCTCCTCTCCTCTCTCCCTT
Organism: Chiloscyllium punctatum; assembly: GCF_047496795.1. Classification (NCBI taxonomy): domain Eukaryota; kingdom Metazoa; phylum Chordata; class Chondrichthyes; order Orectolobiformes; family Hemiscylliidae; genus Chiloscyllium; species Chiloscyllium punctatum. The sequence goes on from NC_092772.1 coordinate 30,741,339, forward strand.
CTCGTCTCTCCTCTCTCTCTCTCTCCCCCCTCGTCCCTCATCTCTCTCTCTCGCCCTTCGTCTCTCTCTCTCTCCCCGCTCGTCTCTCTCTCTCCTCCCTTGTCTCTCTCTCACACCCCTCGTCTCTCTCTCTCCCCCTCGTCTCTCATCTCTCCTCCCTCGTCTCTCTCTCTCCCCCTCGTCTCTCTCTCTCTCTCTCCCCCCTAGTCCCTCCTCTCTCTCTCTCCGCCCCTCGTCCCTCCTCTCTCCCTCTCCCCCTCATCCCTCCTCTCTCTCTCCCCCCTCCTCCCTCCTCTCTCTCTCTCCCCCCTCGTCTCTCCTCTCTCTCTCCCCCCTCGTCTCATTCTCTCCCCCCTCCTCTCTCTCTCCCCCGTCTCTCTCTATCCCCTCGTCTCTCTCTTCCCTCTCGTCCCTCCTCTCTCTCTCTCACCCCCCCGTCCCTCCTCTCTCTCTCTCTCCCCCCCTCGTCCCTCTCTACCCCCTCGTCCCTCCTCTCTCTCCGCCCTCGTCCCTCCTCTCTCCCCCTCGTCTCCCTTTCTCCACACTCGTCTCTCTCTCTCTCCCCCCCGTCCCTCCTCTATCTCTCTCTCACCCCCCTCGTTCCTTCTCTCTCTCTCTCTCTCCCCCCTCGTCCCTCTCTCCCCCTCGTCCCTCCTCTCTCTCTCTCTCCGCCCTCATCCCTCCCCTCTCTCTCTCTCACCCCTCGACTCTCTATCCCCCATCGTCTCTCGCTCCCCCCCTCGTCTCTCTCTCTCCCACCTCGTCACTCCTCTCTACACCCCTTCGTCCCTCCTCTCTCCCCCTCGTCCCTCCTCTGTCTATCTTTTCCCCTTTCGTCCCTCCTCTCTCTCTTTCCCCCCTCGACCCTCCTCTCTCTCTCTCCCCCCTCGTCACTCCTTTCTCTCCCCCTCGTCTCTCCTCTCTCTCCCCCTCTTCTCTCCTCTCTCTCACCCCCTCATCCCTCCTCTCTCTATCTCCCCTCGTCTCTCCTATCCTCTCTCTCTCCCCGCCGTCGTCTCTCTCTTCCCCCTCTCTCTCCGCCTCTCGTCCCTCCTCTCTCTCTCTCCCCGCTCGACTCTCTCTCTCTCTCTCTTCCCCCTCGTCTCTCTCTCTCTCCCCGTCTCTCTCTCTCTCTCTCTACCCCCTCGTCCCTCCTCTCTCTCTCTCTCCCCCCTCGTCCCTCCTCTCTCTCTCCCCCCTCCTCCCTCCTCTCTCTCTCTCCCCCCTCGTCTCTCCTCTCTCTCTCCCCCCTCGTCTCATTCTCTCCCCCCTCCTCTCTCTCTCCCCCGTCTCTATCTCTCCCCTCGTCTCTCTCTTCCCTCTCGTCCCTCCTCTCTCTCTCTCACCCCCCTCGTCTCTCCTCTCTCTCTCACTCTCCCCCCTCGTCTCTCTCTACCCCCTCGTCCCTCCTCTCTCTCTCCCCCTTCGTCCCTCCTCTCTCCCCCTCATCTCCCTCTCTCCACACTCGTCTCTCTCTCTCTCCCCCCCGTCCCTCCTCTATCTCTCTCTCACCCCCCTCGTCCCTTCTCTCTCTCTCTCTCTCTCCCCCCTCGTCCCTCTCTCCCCCCTCGTCCCTCCTCTCTCTCTCTCTCCGCCCTCATCCCTCCTCTCTCTCTCTCTCTCCCCCCTCGACTCTCTATCCCCCATCGTCTCTCGCTCCCCCCCTCGTCTCTCTCTCTCCCACCTCGTCACTCCTCTCTATCCCCCTTCGTCCCTCCTCTCTCCCCCTTGTCCCTCCTCTGTCTATCTTTTCCCCTTTCGTACCTCCTCTCTCTCTTTCCCCCCTCGACCCTCCTCTCTCTCTCTCTCCCCCCTCGTCACTCCTTTCTCTCCCCCTCGTCTCTCCTCTCTCCCCCCCTCTTCTCTACTCTCTCTCACCCCCTCATCCCTCCTCTCTCTCTCTCCCCTCGTCTCTCCTATCCTCTCTCTCTCTGTCCACCCTCGTCCCTCCTCTCTCTCTTCCCCCTCTCTCTCCGCCTCTCGTCCCTCCTCTCTCTCTCTCTCCCCCCTCGTCTCTCCTCTCTCTCTCCCCCCTCGTCTCATTCTCTCCCCCCTCCTCTCTCTCTCCCCCGTCTCTCTCTCTCCCCGCATCTCTCTCTTCCCTCTCGTCCCTCCTCTCTCTCTCTCACCCCCCTCGTCCCTCCTCTCTCTCTCTCCCCCCTCGTCCCTCTCTCCCCCCTCGTCCCTCCTCTCTCTCTCCCCCCTCGTCCCTCCTCTCTCCGCCTCGTCTCCCTCTCTCCACACTCGTCTCTCTCTCTCTCCCCCCCGTCCCTCCTCTATCTCTCTCTCACCCCCCACATCCCTCCTCTCTCTCTCTCTCTCCCCCCTCTTCCCTCTCTCCCCCCTCGTCCCTCCTCTCTCTCTCTCTCCGCCCTCATCCCTCCTCTCTCTCTCTCTCCCCCCTCGACTCTCTATCCCCCATCGTCTCTCGCTCCCCCCCTCGTCTCTCTCTCTCCCACCTCGTCACTCCTCTCTACCCCTCTTCGTCCCTCCTCTCTCCCCCTTGTCCCTCCTCTGTCTATCTTTTCCCCTTTCGTACCTCCTCTCTCTCTTTCCCCCCTCGACCCTCCTCTCTCTCTCTCTCCCCCCTCGTCACTCCTTTCTCTCCCCCTCGTCTCTCCTCTCTCCCCCCCTCTTCTCTACTCTCTCTCACCCCCTCATCCCTCCTCTCTCTCTCTCCCCTCGTCTCTCCTATCCTCTCTCTCTCTGTACACCCTCGTCCCTCCTCTCTCTCTTCCCCCTCTCTCTCCGCCTCTCGTCCCTCCTCTCTCTCTCTCCCCCCTCGTCTCTCCTCTCTCTCTCCCCCCTCGTCTCATTCTCTCCCCCCTCCTCTCTCTCTCCCCCGTCTCTCTCTCTCCCCTCATCTCTCTCTTCCCTCTCGTCCCTCCTCTCTCTCTCTCACCCCCCTCGTCCCTCCTCTCTCTCTCTCCCCCCCTCGTCCCTCATCTCTCTCTCTCGCCCCTCGTCTCTCTCTCTCCTCCCTCGTCTCTCTCTCTCCCCCTCGTCTCTCATCTCTCCTCCCTCGTCTCTCTCTCTCCCCCTCGTCTCTCTCTCTCTCTCTCCACCCTCGTCTCTCCTCTCTCTCTCCCCCCTCGTCTCATTCTCTCCCCCCTCCTCTCTCTCTCCCCCGTCTCTCTCTCTCCCCTCGTCTCTCTCTTCCCTCTCGTCCCTCCTCTCTCTCTCTCACCCCCCTCGTCCCTCCTCTCTCTCTCTCTCTCCCCCCTCGTCCCTCTCTCCCCCCTCGTCCCTCCTCTCTCTCTCTCGCCCCTCGTCTCTCCTCTCCTCTCTCCCTTCTCCTATCTCCTCTCTCTCTCTCTCGCCCCTCGTCTCTCCTCTCCTCTCTCCCTTCTCGTCTCTCCTCTCTCTCTCTCTCCCCCCTCGTCCCTCATCTCTCTCTCTCGCCCTTCGTCTCTCTCTCTCTCCCCGCTCGTCTCTCTCTCTCCTCCCTTGTCTCTCTCTCACACCCCTCGTCTCTCTCTCTCCCCCTCGTCTCTCATCTCTCCTCCCTCGTCTCTCTCTCTCCCCCTCGTCTCTCTCTCTCTCTCTCCCCCCTAGTCCCTCCTCTCTCTCTCTCCGCCCCTCGTCCCTCCTCTCTCCCTCTCCCCCTCATCCCTCCTCTCTCTCTCCCCCCTCCTCCCTCCTCTCTCTCTCTCCCCCCTCGTCTCTCCTCTCTCTCTCCCCCCTCGTCTCATTCTCTCCCCCCTCCTCTCTCTCTCCCCCGTCTCTCTCTATCCCCTCGTCTCTCTCTTCCCTCTCGTCCCTCCTCTCTCTCTCTCACCCCCCCGTCCCTCCTCTCTCTCTCTCTCCCCCCCTCGTCCCTCTCTACCCCCTCGTCCCTCCTCTCTCTCCGCCCTCGTCCCTCCTCTCTCCCCCTCGTCTCCCTTTCTCCACACTCGTCTCTCTCTCTCTCCCCCCCGTCCCTCCTCTATCTCTCTCTCACCCCCCTCGTTCCTTCTCTCTCTCTCTCTCTCCCCCCTCGTCCCTCTCTCCCCCTCGTCCCTCCTCTCTCTCTCTCTCCGCCCTCATCCCTCCCCTCTCTCTCTCTCCCCCCTCGACTCTCTATCCCCCATCGTCTCTCGCTTCCCCCCTCGTCTCTCTCTCTCCCACCTCGTCACTCCTCTCTACCCCCCTTCGTCCCTCCTCTTTCCCCCTCGTCCCTCCTCTGTCTATCTTTTCCCCTTTCGTCCCTCCTCTCTCTCTTTCCCCCCGTCGACCCTCCTCTCTCTCTCTCCCCCCCTCGTCACTCCTATCTCTCCCCCTCGTCTCTCCTCTCTCTCCCCCTCTTCTCTCCTCTCTCTCACCCCCTCATCCCTCCTCTCTCTATCTCCCCTCGTCTCTCCTATCCTCTCTATCTCCCCCCCCTCGTCTCTCTCTTCCCCCTCTCTCTCCGCCTCTCGTCCCTCCTCTCTCTCTCTCCCCGCTCGACTCTCTCTCTCTCTCTCTTCCCCCTCGTCTGTCTCTCTCTCCCCGTCTCTCTCTCTCTCTCTCTCTACCCCCTCGTCCCTCCTCTCTCTCTCTCTCCCCCCTCGTCCCTCCTCTCTCTCTCCCCCCTCCTCCCTCCTCTCTCTCTCTCCCCCCTCGTCTCTCCTCTCTCTCTCCCCCCTCGTCTCATTCTCTCCCCCCTCCTCTCTCTCTCCCCCGTCTCTATCTCTCCCCTCGTCTCTCTCTACCCTCTCGTCCCTCCTCTCTCTCTCTCACCCCCCTCGTCTCTCCTCTCTCTCTCACTCTCCCCCCTCGTCTCTCTCTACCCCCTCGTCCCTCCTCTCTCTCTCCCCCCTCGTCCCTCCTCTCTCCCCCTCATCTCCCTCTCTCCACACTCGTCTCTCTCACTCTCCCCCCCGTCCCTCCTCTATCTCTCTCTCACCCCCCTCGTCCCTTCTCTCTCTCTCTCTCTCCCCCCTCGTCCCTCTCTCCCCCCTCGTCCCTCCTCTCTCTCTCTCTCCGCCCTCATCCCTCCTCTCTCTCTCTCTCCCCCTCGACTCTCTATCCCCCATCGTCTCTCGCTCCCCCCCTCGTCTCTCTCTCTCCCACCTCGTCACTCCTCTCTACGCCCCTTCGTCCCTCCTCTCTCCCCCTTGTCCCTCCTCTGTCTATCTTTTCCCCTTTCGTCCCTCCTCTCTCTCTTTCCCCCCCTCGACCCTCCTCTCTCTCTCTCCCCCCTCGTCACTCCTTTCTCTCCCCCTCGTCTCTCCTCTCTCTCCCCCTCTTCTCTCCTCTCTCTCACCACCTCATCCCTCCTCTCTCTATCTCCCCTCGACTCTCCTATCCTCTCTCTCTCTCTCTCCCCCCTCGTCTCTCTCTTCCCCCTCTCTCTCCGCCTCTCGTCCCTCCTCTCTCTCTCTCCCCCCTCGACACTCTCTCTCTCTCTCTCTTCCCCCTCGTCTCTCTCTCTCTCTCTCCCCGTCTCTCTCTCTCTCTCTCTACCCCCTCGTCCCTCCTCTCTCTCTCTCTCCCCCCTCGTCCCTCCTCTCTGTCTCCCCCCTCATCCCTCCTCTCCCTCCCCCTCGTCTCTCTTCTCTTCTCTCTCTTTCCCCCCTCGTCCCTTCTCTCTCTCTCTCGTCCCTCCTCTCTCTCTCTCGTCCCTCCTCTCTCTCTCTCTTCCTTCATCTGTCTCTCCCCTCCTCTCCCTCTCCTCCCTCGTCTCTCTCTCTCTCTCGCCCCCGTCTCTCTCTCTCTCTCACCCCTGGTCCCTCCTCTCTCTCTCTCCCTCCTCGTCCCTCCTCTCTCTCACACCCCCCTCTCTCTCTCCCCTCATCACTCCTCTCTCTCTCCCCCTCGTCTCTCTCTCTCTTCCCCTTGTCTCTCTCCCTCTCCCCCTGTCTCTCTCTCTCTCTCCCCGTCTCTCTCTGTCTCTCTCCACCTCGTCCCTACTCTCTCTCTCTCCCCCCTCGTCCCTCCTCTCTCCCCCCTCGTCCCACCTCTCTGTCCCCCCTCGTCCTTCCTCTCTCTCTCTCTCCCCCTCGTCTCTCCTCTCCTCTCTTTCTCACTCCCCACCTTGTTCCTACTCTCTCTTTCGTCCCTCCTCTCTCTCTCATCCCTCCTCTCTCTCTCGTCCCTCCTCTCTCTCTCTCTCTTCCCTCCTCGCTCTCTCTCCCCCCTCGTCTCTCTTTCTCACCCCCCTCTCTCTCTCTCAACCCCCCCTCTCTCTCTGCCCCCCTCTCTCCGCCGCTCGTCCCTCCTCTCTCTCTCTCTCCCCGATCGTCTGTCTCTGTCTCTCTTCCCCCTCGTCCCTCTCTGTCTCTGCCCCCGTCTCTCTCTCTCTCTCCCCCCTCGTCCCTCCTCTCTCTCTCCCCCCTCGTCCCTCTTCTCTCTCTCCCCCCTCGTCTCTCCTCACTCTCTTTCTCCCCCCTCGTCTGTCCTCTCTCTCTCTCCCCCTCATCTCTCTCTCTTCCCCCTCGTCTCTCTCTCTCCCTCCCCCTCATCTCTCTCTCTCCCCCCTCGTCTCTCTCTCAATTTCCCCCCTCGTCCCTCTCTCTCTCTGCCCCCGTCTCTCTCTCTCCCCCCGTCCCTCCTCTTTCTCTCCCCTCTCGTCCCGCCTCTCTCTCTCCCCCCTCGTCCCTCCTCTCTCTCTCCCCCCTCGTCCCTCCTCTCTCCCCCCTCGTCCCTCCTCTCTCTCTCACCCCTCATCTCTCCTCTCCTCTCTGTCTCTCCCTTCTCGTCCCTCCTCTTTCTTTCTCGTCCCTCCTCTCTCTCTCTCTCGTCCCTCCTCTCTCTCTCTCTGTCTCTCTCTCGTCCCTCCTCTCTCTCTCTTCCTTCCTCTGTCTCTCCCCTCCTCTGTCTCTCCCCCCTCGTCTCTCTCTCTCTCGCCCCCGTCTCTCTCTCTCTCTCCCCCCTGGTCCCTCCTCTCTCTCTCTCTCCACCCTCCTCCCTCCTCTCTCTCTCCCCCCTCTCTCTCCACTCGTCCCTCCTCACTCTCTCTCTCCCTCGTCTCTCTCTCTCTCCCCTTGTCTCTCTCCCTCTCCCCCCTCGTCTCTCGCTCTCTCCCCCGTCTCTCTCTCTCTCTCTCTACCTCGTCCCTGCTCTCACTCTCTCCCCCTCGTCCCTCCTCTCTCTCTCCCCCTCGTTTCTCCTCTCCTCTCTTTCTCTCTTCCCCCCTCGTCCCTCCTCTCTCTCTCTCACCCCTCCTCTCTCTCTCTCTCTCTCGTCCCTCCTATCTCTCTCTCTCGTCCCTCCTCTCTCTTTCTCTCTTCCCTCCTCGCTCTCTCACACCCCTCGTCTCTCTCTCTCTCCCCTTCGTACCTCCTCTCTCTCTCTCGCCCCTCGTCCCTCCTCTATCTCTCTCCCCCCGCTCTCTCTCCCCTCGTCTCTCCTCTCTCTCTCTACCGCTTTCTCTCTCTCTCCGCCCTCGTCTCTCTCTCCCCTCGTCTCTCTGTCTCTCCCCCTCGTCTCTCTCTCTCCCCCGTCTCTCTCTCTCTCCCCCACTCGTCCCCCTCTCTCTCCCCCTCTCTCTCTCTCCCCTCTCTCTCCCTCTCCCCCGTCCCTCCTCTCTCTCTCTCTCTCTCTCTCTCCCCCTCGTCTCTCTCTCTCTCTCGCCCTCGTCTCTGTCTCTCTCCCCACTCGTCTCATTCTCTCTCCCCTCCTGTCTCTCTCTCTCTCTCCCCTCGTCTCTTTCTCCCTCTCCCCCGTCGTCCCTCCTCTCTCCCCCCGTCCTTCCTCTCTCTCATTCCCCCCCTCCTCCCTCCTCGCTCTCTCTCCCCCCGTCCCTCCTTTCTCTCCCCCTCGTCCCTCCTCTCTCTCTCACGTCCCTCCTCTCTCTCTCTCTCGTCCCTCCTCTCTCTCTCTCTTCCTTCATCTCTCTCTCTCCCCTCCACTCTCTCTCTCTCTCTCGCCCCCGTCTCTCTCTCTCTCTCACCCCTGGTCCCTCCTCTCTCTCTCTCCCTCCTCGTTTCTCCTCTCTCTCACTCCCCCCTCTCTATCTCCCCCATCCCTCCTCTCTACCCCCCACGTCTCTCTCTCTCTTCCCCTTGTCTCTCTCCCTCTCCGCCCTCGTCTCTCTCTCTCTCTCTGTCTCTCTCTCTCTCTCTCTCTCTGCACCTCGTCCCTCCTCTCTCTCTCCCGCCCTCGTCCCTCCACTCTCTCTCCCCCCTCGTCCCTCCTCTCTCTCCCCCTCGTCTCTCCTCTTTCTCTCCCCTCGTCTCTCCTCTCTCTCTCTCTCGCCCCTCGTCTCTCCTCTCCTCTCTCCCCCCTCGTCTCTCCTCTCTCTCTCCCCCCTCGTCTCATTCTCTCCCCCCTCCTCTCTCTCTCCCCCGTCTCTCTCTCTCCCCTCGTCTCTCTCTTCCCTCTCGTCCCTCCTCTCTCTCTCTCACCCCCCTCGTCCCTCCTCTCTCTCTCTCTCTCCCCCCTCGTCCCTCTCTCCCCCCTCGTCCCTCCTCTCTCTCTCCCCCCTCGTCCCTCCTCTCTCCGCCTCGTCTCCCTCTCTCCACACTCGTCTCTCTCTCTCTCCCCCCCGTCCCTCCTCTATCTCTCTCTCACCCCCGACATCCCTCCTCTCTCTCTCTCTCTCCCCCCTCGTCCCTCTCTCCCCCCTCGTCCCTCCTCTCTCTCTCTCTCCGCCCTCATCCCTCCTCTCTCTCTCTCTCCCCCCTCGACTCTCTATCCCCCATCGTCTCTCGCTCCCCCCCTCGTCTCTCTCTCTCTCCCACCTCGTCACTCCTCTCTACCCCCCTTCGTCCCTCCTCTCTCCCCCTTGTCCCTCCTCTGTCTATCTTTTCCCCTTTCGTACCTCCTCTCTCTCTTTCCCCCCTCGACCCTCCTCTCTCTCTCTCCCCCCTCGTCACTCCTTTCTCTCCCCCTCGTCTCTCCTCTCTCTCCCCCTCTTCTCTACTCTCTCTCACCCCCTCATCCCTCCTCTCTCTCTCTCCCCTCGTCTCTCCTATCCTCTCTCTCTCTCTCCCCCCACCTCGTCTCTCTCTTCCCCCTCTCTCTCCGCCTCTCGTCCCTCCTCTCTCTCTCTCCCCCCTCGACGCTCTCTCTCTTCCCCCTCGTCTCTCTATCTCTCCCCGTCTCTCTCTCCCTCTCTACTCCCTCGTCCCTCCTCTCTCTCTCTCTCCCCACTCGTCCCTCCTCTCTGTCTCCCCCCTCATCCCTCCTCTCTCCCCCCCTCGTCTCTCCTCTCCTCTCTCTCTTTCCCCCCCTCGTCCCTTCTCTCTCTCTCTCGTCCCTCCTCTCTCTCTCTCTCGTCCCTTCTCTCTCTCTCTCTTCCTTCATCTGTCTCTCCCCTCCTCTCCCTCTCCTCCCTCGTCTCTCTCTCTCTCGCCCCCGTCTCTCTCTCTCTCTCTCACACCCCTGGTCCCTCCACTCTCTCTCTCTCCCTCCTCGTCCCTCCACTCTCTCACTCCCCCCTCTCTCTCTCCCGTCATCCCTCCTCTCTCTCTCCCCCTCGTCCCTCTCTCTCTTCCCCTTGTCTCTCTCCCTCTCCCCCTGTCTCTCTCTCTCTCCCCGTCTCTTTCTGTCTCTCTCCACCTCGGCCCTCCTCTCTCTCTCCCCCCTCGTCCCTCCTCTCTCCCCCCTCGTCCCACCTGTCTCTCCCCCCTCGTCCTTCCTCTCTCTCTCTCCCCCTCGTCTCTCCTCTCCTCTCTTTCTCACTCCCCACCTTGTTCCTACTCTCTCTTTCGTCCCTCCTCTCTCTCTCATCCCTCCTCTCTCTCTCGTCCCTCCTCTCTCTCTCTCTCTTCCCTCCTCGCTCTCTCTCCCCCCTCGTCTCTCTTTCTCACCCCCCCGTCTCTCTCTCACACTCCTCTCTCTCTCTCCCCCCCTCTCTCCGCCGCTCGTCCCTCCACTCTCTCTCACCCCGATCCTCTGTCTCTCTCTTTCTCCCCCTCGTCCCTCCTCTCTCTCTACCCCCCCGTCCCTCCTCTCTCTCTCTCCCCCCTCGTCTCTCCTCTCTCTCTCTTTCCCCCCTCGTCTCTCCTCTCTCTCTCTCTCCCCCTCATCTCTGTCTCTTCCCCCTCGTCTCTCTCTCTCCCTCCCCCCTTATCTCTCTCTTTCCCCCCCTCGTCTCTCTCTCAATTTCCCCCCTCGTCCCTCTCTCTCTCTGCCTCCGTCTCTCTCTCTCTCTCCCCCCGTCCCTCCTCTTTCTCTCCCCTCTCGTCCGGCCTCTCTCTCTCCCCCCTCGTCCCTCCTCTCTCTCTCCCCCCTCGTCCCTCCTCTCTCCCCCCTCGTCCCTCCTCTCTCTCCCCATCTCTCCTCTCTCTCTCCCCCCTCATCTCTCCTCTCCTCTCTGTCTCTCCCTTCTCGTCCCTCCTCTTTCTTTCTCGTCCCTCCTCTTTCTCTCTCGTCCCTCCTCTCTCTCTCTCTCTCTCTCTCTCTCTTCCTTCCTCTGTCTCTCCCCTCCTCTCTCTCCCCCCTCGTCTCTCTCTCTCTCGCCCCCGTCTCTCTCTCTCCCCCCTGATCCCTCCTCTCTCTCTCTCTTCCTTCCTCTGTCTGTCCCCTCCTCTCTCTCCGCACTCGTCTCATTCTCTCTCCCCTCGTGTCTCTCTCTCTCTCCCCTCGTTTCTCTCTCCCTCTCCCCCGTCGTTCCTCCTCTCTCCCCCCGTCCTTCCTCTCTCTCATTCCCCCCTCCTCCCTCCTCGCTCTCTCTCCCCCGTCCCTCCTTTCTCTCCCCCTCGTCCCTCCTCTCTCTCTCACGTCCCTCCTCTCTCTCTCTCGTCCCTCCTCTCTCTCTCTCTTCCTTCATCTCTCTCTCCTCTCCTCTCTCTCTCTCCCCCCTCGTCTCTCTCTCTCTCTCTCGCCCCGTCTCTCTCTCTCACCCCTGGTCCCTCGTCTCTCTCTCTCTCTCTCTCTCCCCTCCTCTCTCTCTCCCCCCTCGTCTCTCTCTCTCTCCCCTTGTCTCTCTCTCTCTCTCCCCTCCTCTCTCTCTCCCCCCTCGTCTCTCTCTCTCTCCCCCTGGTCCCTCCTCTCTCTCTCTCCACCCTCCTCCCTCCTCTCTCTCTCCCCCTCTCTCTCCCCTCGTCCCTCCTCACTCTCTCTCTCCCTCGTCTCTCTCTCTCTCCCCTTGTCTCTCTCCCTCTCCCCCCTCGTCTCTCGCTCTCTCCCCCGTCTCTCTCTCTCTCTCTCTCTACCTCGTCCCTGCTCTCTCTCTCTCCCCCTCGTCCCTCCTCTCTCTCTCCCCCCTCGTCCCTCCTCTCTCCCCCTCGCCCCGCCTCTCTCTCCCCCCTCGTCCCTCCTCTCTCTCTCCCCCTCGTTTCTCCTCTCCTCTCTTTCTCTCTTCCCCCCTCGCTCTCTCACACCCCTCGTCTCTCTCTCTCTCCCCTTGGTCCCTCCTCTCTCTCTCTCGCCCCTCATCCCTCCTCTATCTCTCTCCCCCCGCTCTCTCCCCTCGTCTCTACTCTCTCTCTCTACCGCTTTCTCTCTCTCTCCGCCCTCGTCTCTCTCTCCCCTCGTCTCTCTGTCTCTCCCCCCTCGTCTCTCTCTCTCCCCCCTTCTCTGTCTCTCTCTCCCCCCGTCTCTCTCTCTCTCTCTCTCCCCCGTCTCTCTCTCTCTCTCTCCCCCCCACTCGTCCCCCCTCTCTCCTCCCTCTCTCTCTCCCCTCTCTCTCCCTCTCCCCCCCGTCCCTCCTCTCTCTCTCTCTCTCTCTCTCCCCCTCGTCTCTCTCTCGCCCTCGTCTCTGTCTCTCTCCCCACTCGTCTCATTCTCTCTCCCCTTGTCTCTCTCTCTCTCCCCGCTCGTCTCTCTCTCTACTCCCTTGTGTCTCTCTCTCTCCCCTCGTCTCTACTCTCTCTCTCTACCGCTTTCTCTCTCTCTCCGCCCTCGTCTCTCTGTCTCTCCCCCCTCGTCTCTCTCTCTCCCCCCTTCTCTGTCTCTCTCTCCCCCGTCTCTCTCTCTCTCTCTCTCTCCCCCGTCTCTCTCTCTCTCCCCCACTCGTCCCCCCCTCTCTCCCCCCTCTCTCTCTCCCCTCTCTCTCCCTCTTCCCCCTGTCCCTCCTCTCTCTCTCTCTCTCCCCCTCGTCTCTCTCCCTCTCGCCCTCGTCTCTGTCTCTCTCCCCACTCGTCTCATTCTCTCTCCCCTCGTGTCTCTCTCTCTCTCTCCCCTCGTCTCTCCTCTCTCTCTCCCCCCTCGTCCCTCGTCTCTCATCTCTCCTCCCTCGTCTCTCTCTCTCCCCCCTCGTCCCTCCTCTCCCTCTCTCCGCCCCTCGTCCCTCCTCTCTCCCTCTCCCCCTCATCCCTCCTCTCTCTCTCCCCCCTCCTCCCTCCTCTCTCTCTCTCCCCCCTCGTCTCTCCTCTCTCTCTCCCCCCTCGTCTCATTCTCTCCCCCCTCCTCTCTCTCTCCCCGTCTCTCTCTCTCCCCTCGTCTCTCTCTTCCCTCTCGCCCCTCCTCTCTCTCTCTCACCCCCCTCGTCCCTCTTCTCTCCCCCTCGTCTCCCTCTCTCCCCACTCGTCTCTCTCTCTCTCCCCCCGTCCCTCCTCTCTCACTCTCTCACCACCTCGTCCCTCTCTCCCCCCTCGTCCCTCCTCTCTCTCTCTCTCTCTCTCCGCCCTCATCCCTCCTCTCTCTCTCTCCCCCCTCGACTCACTCTCCCCCATCGTCTCTCGCTCCCCCCATCGTCTCTCTCTCCCACCTCGTCCCTCCTCTCTTCCCCCCCCCTCGTCTCTCCTCTCTCCTCCCCCTCTTCTCTCCTCTCTCTCACCCCCTCATCCCTCCTCTCTCTCTCTCCCCTCGTCTCTCCTCTCCTCTCTTCCCCCTCTCTCTCCCCCCTCGTCTCTCTCTTCCCCCTCTCTCTCCACCTCTCGTCCCTCCTCTCTCTCTTCTCCCCCCTCGACTCTCTCTCTCTCTTCCCCCTCGTCTCTCTCTCTCTCTCCCCGTCTCTCTCTCTCTCTCTCTCTACCCCCTCGTCCCTCCTCTCTCTCTCCCCCCTCGTCCCTCCTCTCTGTCTCCCCCCTCGTCCCTCCTCTCTCTCTCCCCCTCATCCCTCCTCTCTCTCCCCCTTGTCTCTCCTCTCCTCTCTCTCTTTCCCCCCCTCGTCCCTCCTCTCTCTCTCTCGCTCTTCCTCTCTCTCTCTCTCTCGTCCCTCCTCTCTCTCTCTCTTCCTTCATCTGTCTCTCCCCTCCTCTCCCTCTCCTCCCTCGTCCCTCTCTCTCTCTCTCACCCCCGTCTCTCTCTCTCTCTCTCACCCCTGGTCCCTCCTCTCTCTCTCTCTCCATCCTCGTCCCTCCTCTCTCTCACTCCCGCCTCTCTCTCTCCCCTCATCCCTCCTCTCTCTCTCCCCTCGTCTCTCTCTCTCTCTCTTCCCCTTGTCTCTCTCCCCTCTCCCCCTGTCTCTCTCTCTCTCCCCCGTCTCTCTCTGTCTCTCTCCACCTCGTCCCTCCTCTCTCTCTCCCCCCTCGTCCCTCCTCTCTCCCCCCTCGTCCCGCCTCTCTCTCCCCCCCTCGTCCCTCCTCTCTCTCTCTCCCCCTCGTCTCTCCTCTCCTCTCTTTCTCACTCCCCACCTTGTTCCTACTCTCTCTTTCGTCCCTCCTCTCTCTCTCATCCCTCCTCTCTCTCTCGTCACTCCTCTCTCACTCTCTCTTCCCTCCTCGCTCTCTCTCCCCCCTCGTCTCTCTTTCTCACCCCCCGTCTCTCTCTCACCCCACTCTCTCTCTCCCCCCTCTCTCTCCGAAGCTCGTCCCTCCTCTCTCTCTCTCCCCGATCGTCCGTCTCTCTCTCTCTCCCCCCTCGTCCCTCCTCTCTCTCTCCCCCCTCGTCCCTCCTCTCTCTCTCTCTCTCTCCCCCCTCGTCTCTCCTCTCTCTCTCTCTCTCCCCCCTCATCTCTCTCTCTCTTCCCCCTCGTCTCTCTCTCTCCCTCCCCCCTCATCTCTCTCTCTCTCCCCCTCGTCTCTCTCTCAATTTCCCCCCTCGTCCCTCTCTCTCTCTGCCCCCATCCCTCCTCTCTCTCTCCCCCTCATCTCTCCTCTCCTCTCTGTCTCTCCCTTCTCGTCCCTCCTCTTTCTTTCTCGTCCCTCCTCTCTCTCTCTCTCTCGTCCCTCCTCTCTCTCTCTCTCTTCCTTCCTCTGTCTCTCCCCTCCTCTCTCTCTCTCCACTCGTCCCTCCTCACTCTCTCTCTCCCCCGTCTCTCTCTCTCTCTCACTCTCCAACTCGTTTCGGCTCTCTCTCTCCCCCCCGTCCCTCCTCTCTCTCTCCCCCCTCGTCCCTCCTCTCTCCCCCTCGCCCCGCCTCTCTCTCCCCCCTCGTCGCTCCTCTCTCTCTCCCCCTCGTTTCTCCTCTCCTCTCTTTCTCTCTTCCCCCCTCGTCCCTCCTCTCTCTCTCTCATCCCTCGTCTCTCTCTCTCTCTCGTCCCTCCTCTCTCTCTCTCTCGTCCCTCCTCTCTCTTTCTCTCTTCCCTCCTCGCTCTCTCTCACCCTCGACTCTCTCTCTCTCCCCTTCGTCCCTCCTCTCTCTCTCTCGCCCCTTGTCCCTCCTCTATCTCTCTCTCCCCGCTCTCTCTCTCCCCTCGTCTCTCCTCTCTCTCTCTACCGCTTTCTCTCTCTCTCTGCCCTCGTCTCTCTCTCCCCTCGTCTCTCGGTCTCTCCCCCCTCGTCTCTCTCTCTCTCCCCCCCTTCTCTGTCTCTCTCTCCCGCCGTCTCTCTCTCTCTCTCGCCCTCGTCTCTCTCTCTCTCTCACCCCTGTTCCCTCCTCTCTCTCTCTCCCTCCTCGTTTCTCCTCTCTCTTACTCCCCCCTCTCTATCTCCCCTCATCCCTCCTCTCTCTCACCCCCTCGTCTCCCTCTCTCTTCCCCTTTTCTCTCTCCCTCTCCGCCCTCGTTTCTCTCTCTCTCTCCCCGTCTCTCTCTCTCTCTCTGCTCCTCGTCCCGCCTCTCTCTCCCCCCTCGTCCCTCCTCTCTCTCTCTCCCCCTCGTCTCTCCTCTCCTCTCTTTCTCACTCCCCACCTTGTTCCTACTCTCTCTTTCGTCCCTCCTCTCTCTCTCATTCCTCCTCTCTCTCTCGTCCCTCCTCTCTCTCTCTCTCTTCCCTTCTCGCTCTCTCTCCCCCGTCGTCTCTCTTTCTCACCCCCCCCGTCTCTCTCTCACCCCCCCCCTCTCTCTCCCCCTCTCTCTCCGCCGCTCGTCCCTCCTCTCTCTCTCTCCCCGATCGTCTGTCTCTGTCTCTCTCTCCCCGTCGTCCCTCCTCTCTCTCTCCCCCCTCGTCTCTCCTCTCTCTCTCTCTCCCCCTCGTCTCTCCTCTCTCTCTCCCCCCTCATCTCTCTCTCTTCCCCCTCGTCTCTCTCTCTCCCTCCCCCTCATCTCTCTCTCTCCCCTCCTCTCTCTCTCTCGTCCCTCCTCTCTCTCTCTCTCGTCCCTCCTCTCTCTCTCTCTCGTCCCTCCTCTCTCTCTCTCTTCCTTCCTCTGTCTCTCCCCTCCTCTCTCTCTACCCTCTCGTCTCTCTCTCTCTCGCCCCCATCTCTCTCTCTCTCTCCACCCCGTCCCTCCTCTCTCTCTCTCTCCACCCTCCTCCCTCCTCTCTCTCTCTCTACCGCTTTCTCTCTCTCTCCGCCCTCGTCTCTCTCTCCCCTCGTCTCTCTGTCTCTCCCCCCTCGTCTATCTCTCCACCCCCTTCTCTGTCTCTCTCTCCCCCCGTCTCTCTCTCTCCCCTACTCGTCGCCCCTCTCTCTCCCCCTCTCTCTCTCCCCTCTCTCTCCCTCTCCCCCCCGTCCCTCCTCTCTCCCTACTCGTCTCATTCTCTCTCCCCTCGTGTCTCTCTCTCTCTCTCTCCCCTCGTCTCTCTCTGTCTCTCGTCCCTCCTCTCTCTCTCTCTCGTCCCTCCTCTCTCTTTCTCTCTTCCCTCCTCGCTCTCTCACCGCCCTCGTCTCTCTCTCTCTCCCCTTCGTCCCTCCTCTCTGTCTCTCGCCCCTCGTCCCTCCTCTATATCTCTCCCCCCACTCTCTCTCTCCCCTCGTGTCTCCTCTCTCTCTCTACCGCTTTCACTCTCTCTCCGCCCTCGTCTCTCTCGCCCTTCGTCTCTCTCTGTCTCTCCCCTCTCGTCTCTCTCTCTCCCCCCTTCTCTGTCTCTCTCTCGCCCCCTCGTCTCTCTCTCTCTTCCCCTTGTCTCTCTCCCTCTCCGCCCTCGTCTCTCTCTCTCTCCCCGTCTCTCTCTCTCTCTCTCTGCACCTCGTCCCTCCTCTCTCTCTCCCCCCTCGTCCCTCCACTCTCTCTCCCCCCTCGTCCCTCCTCTCTCCTCCCTCGTCCCGCCTCTCTCTCCCACCTCCTCCCTGCTCTCTCTCTCCCTCTCGTTTCTCCTCTCCTCTCTTTCTCTCTTCCCCCCTCGTCCCTCCTCTCTCTCTCTCTCTCGTCCCTCCTCTCTCTCTCTCTCGTCCCTTCTCTCTCTTTCTCTCTTCCCTCCTCGCTCTCTCACCGCCCTCGTCTCTCTCTCTCTCCCCTTCGTCCCTCCTCTCTGTCTCTCGCCCCTCGTCCCTCCTCTATATCTCTCCCCCCACTCTCTCTCCGCCCTCGTCTCTCTCTCCCTTCGTCTCTCTGTCTCTCCCCTCTCGTCTCTCTCTCTCCCCCCTTCTCTGTCTCTCTCTCTCCCCCCGTCTCTCTCACTCTCTCCCCCCGTCTCTCTCTCTCTCTCTCTCCCCCATCGTCCCCCCCCCCTCTCCCCCTCTATCTCTCTCCCCTCTCTCTCCCTCTCCCCCCTCGTCCCTCCTCTCTCTCTCTCTCCCCCTCGTCTCTCTCTCTCGCCCTCGTCTCTCTCTCTCTCCCCACTCGTCTCTCTCTCTCTCCCCTCGTCTCTCTCTCTCTCTCTCTCCCCTCGTCTCTCTCTCCCTCTCTCCCGTCGTCCCTCCTCTCTCCCCCCGTCCTTCCTCTCTCTCATTCCCCCCTCCTCCCTCCTCGCTCTCTCTCCCCCCCGTCCCTCCTTTCTCTCCCCCTCGTCCCTCCTCTCTCTCTCACGTCCCTCCTCTCTCTCTCTCTCGTCCCTCCTCTCTCTCTCCCCCCTCGTCTCTCCTCTCTCTCTCTCTCCCCCTCGTCTCTCCTCTCTCTCTCCCCCCTCATCTCTCTCTCTTCCCCCTCGTCTCCCTCTCTCCCCACTCGTCTCTCTCTCTCTCCCCCCGTCCCTCCTCTCTCACTCTCTCACCACCTCGTCCCTCTCTCCCCCCTCGTCCCTCCTCTCTCTCTCTCTCTCTCTCCGCCCTCATCCCTCCTCTCTCTCTCTCCCCCCTCGACTCACTCTCCCCCATCGTCTCTCGCTCCCCCCATCGTCTCTCTCTCCCACCTCGTCCCTCCTCTCTTCCCCCCCCCTCGTCTCTCCTCTCTCTCCCCCTCTTCTCTCCTCTCTCTCACCCCCTCATCCCTCCTCTCTCTCTCTCCCCTCGTCTCTCCTCTCCTCTCTTCCCCCTCTCTCTCCCCCCTCGTCTCTCTCTTCCCCCTCTCTCTCCACCTCTCGTCCCTCCTCTCTCTCTTCTCCCCCCTCGACTCTCTCTCTCTCTTCCCCCTCGTCTCTCTCTCTCTCTCCCCGTCTCTCTCTCTCTCTCTCTACCCCCTCGTCCCTCCTCTCTCTCTCCCCCCTCGTCCCTCCTCTCTGTCTCCCCCCTCGTCCCTCCTCTCTCTCTCCCCCTCATCCCTCCTCTCTCTCCCCCTTGTCTCTCCTCTCCTCTCTCTCTTTCCCCCCCTCGTCCCTCCTCTCTCTCTCTCGTCCTTCCTCTCTCTCTCTCTCTCGTCCCTCCTCTCTCTCTCTCTTCCTTCATCTGTCTCTCCCCTCCTCTCCCTCTCCTCCCTCGTCCCTCTCTCTCTCTCTCGCCCCCGTCTCTCTCTCTCTCTCTCACCCCTGGTCCCTCCTCTCTCTCTCTCTCCATCCTCGTCCCTCCTCTCTCTCACTCCCGCCTCTCTCTCTCCCCTCATCCCTCCTCTCTCTCTCCCCTCGTCTCTCTCTCTCTCTTCCCCTTGTCTCTCTCCCTCTCCCCCTGTCTCTCTCTCTCTCCCCCGTCTCTCTCTGTCTCTCTCCACCTCGTCCCTCCTCTCTCTCTCCCCCCTCGTCCCTCCTCTCTCCCCCCTCGTCCCGCCTCTCTCTCCCCCCTCGTCCCTCCTCTCTCTCTCTCCCCCTCGTCTCTCCTCTCCTCTCTTTCTCACTCCCCACCTTGTTCCTACTCTCTCTTTCGTCCCTCCTCTCTCTCTCATCCCTCCTCTCTCTCTCGTCACTCCTCTCTCACTCTCTCTTCCCTCCTCGCTCTCTCTCCCCCCTCGTCTCTCTTTCTCACCCCCCGTCTCTCTCTCACCCCCCTCTCTCTCTCCCCCCTCTCTCTCCGAAGCTCGTCCCTCCTCTCTCTCTCTCCCCGATCGTCCGTCTCTCTCTCTCTCCCCCCTCGTCCCTCCTCTCTCTCTCCCCCCTCGTCCCTCCTCTCTCTCTCTCTCTCTCCCCCCTCGTCTCTCCTCTCTCTCTCTCTCTCCCCCCTCATCTCTCTCTCTCTTCCCCCTCGTCTCTCTCTCTCCCTCCCCCCTCATCTCTCTCTCTCTCCCCCTCGTCTCTCTCTCAATTTCCCCCCTCGTCCCTCTCTCTCTCTGCCCCCATCCCTCCTCTCTCTCTCCCCCTCATCTCTCCTCTCCTCTCTGTCTCTCCCTTCTCGTCCCTCCTCTTTCTTTCTCGTCCCTCCTCTCTCTCTCTCTCTCGTCCCTCCTCTCTCTCTCTCTCTTCCTTCCTCTGTCTCTCCCCTCCTCTCTCTCTCTCCACTCGTCCCTCCTCACTCTCTCTCTCTCCCCCGTCTCTCTCTCTCTCTCACTCTCCAACTCGTTTCGGCTCTCTCTCTCCCCCCCGTCCCTCCTCTCTCTCTCCCCCCTCGTCCCTCCTCTCTCCCCCTCGCCCCGCCTCTCTCTCCCCCCTCGTCGCTCCTCTCTCTCTCCCCCTCGTTTCTCCTCTCCTCTCTTTCTCTCTTCCCCCCTCGTCCCTCCTCTCTCTCTCTCATCCCTCGTCTCTCTCTCTCTCTCGTCCCTCCTCTCTCTCTCTCTCGTCCCTCCTCTCTCTTTCTCTCTTCCCTCCTCGCTCTCTCTCACCCTCGACTCTCTCTCTCTCCCCTTCGTCCCTCCTCTCTCTCTCTCGCCCCTTGTCCCTCCTCTATCTCTCTCTCCCCGCTCTCTCTCTCCCCTCGTCTCTCCTCTCTCTCTCTACCGCTTTCTCTCTCTCTCTGCCCTCGTCTCTCTCTCCCCTCGTCTCTCGGTCTCTCCCCCCTCGTCTCTCTCTCTCTCCCCCCCTTCTCTGTCTCTCTCTCCCGCCGTCTCTCTCTCTCTCTCGCCCTCGTCTCTCTCTCTCTCTCACCCCTGTTCCCTCCTCTCTCTCTCTCCCTCCTCGTTTCTCCTCTCTCTTACTCCCCCCTCTCTATCTCCCCTCATCCCTCCTCTCTCTCACCCCCTCGTCTCCCTCTCTCTTCCCCTTTTCTCTCTCCCTCTCCGCCCTCGTTTCTCTCTCTCTCTCCCCGTCTCTCTCTCTCTCTCTGCTCCTCGTCCCGCCTCTCTCTCCCCCCTCGTCCCTCCTCTCTCTCTCTCCCCCTCGTCTCTCCTCTCCTCTCTTTCTCACTCCCCACCTTGTTCCTACTCTCTCTTTCGTCCCTCCTCTCTCTCTCATTCCTCCTCTCTCTCTCGTCCCTCCTCTCTCTCTCTCTCTTCCCTTCTCGCTCTCTCTCCCCCGTCGTCTCTCTTTCTCACCCCCCCGTCTCTCTCTCACCTCCCCCCTCTCTCTCCCCCTCTCTCTCCGCCGCTCGTCCCTCCTCTCTCTCTCTCCCCGATCGTCTGTCTCTGTCTCTCTCTCCCCGTCGTCCCTCCTCTCTCTCTCCACCCTCGTCTCTCCTCTCTCTCTCTCTCCCCCTCGTCTCTCCTCTCTCTCTCCCCCCTCATCTCTCTCTCTTCCCCCTCGTCTCTCTCTCTCCCTCCCCCTCATCTCTCTCTCTCCCCTCCTCTCTCTCTCTCGTCCCTCCTCTCTCTCTCTCTCGTCCCTCCTCTCTCTCTCTCTCGTCCCTCCTCTCTCTCTCTCTTCCTTCCTCTGTCTCTCCCCTCCTCTCTCTCTACCCTCTCGTCTCTCTCTCTCTCGCCCCCATCTCTCTCTCTCTCTCCACCCCGTCCCTCCTCTCTCTCTCTCTCTCCACCCTCCTCCCTCCTCTCTCTCTCTCTACCGCTTTCTCTCTCTCTCCGCCCTCGTCTCTCTCTCCCCTCGTCTCTCTGTCTCTCCCCCCTCGTCTATCTCTCCACCCCCTTCTCTGTCTCTCTCTCCCCCCGTCTCTCTCTCTCCCCTACTCGTCGCCCCTCTCTCTCCACCTCTCTCTCTCCCCTCTCTCTCCCTCTCCCCCCCGTCCCTCCTCTCTCCCTACTCGTCTCATTCTCTCTCCCCTCGTGTCTCTCTCTCTCTCTCTCCCCTCGTCTCTCTCTGTCTCTCGTCCATCCTCTCTCTCTCTCTCGTCCCTCCTCTCTCTTTCTCTCTTCCCTCCTCGCTCTCTCACCGCCCTCGTCTCTCTCTCTCTCCCCTTCGTCCCTCCTCTCTGTCTCTCGCCCCTCGTCCCTCCTCTATATCTCTCCCCCCACTCTCTCTCTCCCCTCGTGTCTCCTCTCTCTCTCTACCGCTTTCACTCTCTCTCCGCCCTCGTCTCTCTCGCCCTTCGTCTCTCTCTGTCTCTCCCCTCTCGTCTCTCTCTCTCCCCCCTTCTCTGTCTCTCTCTCGCCCCCTCGTCTCTCTCTCTCTTCCCCTTGTCTCTCTCCCTCTCCGCCCTCGTCTCTCTCTCTCTCCCCGTCTCTCTCTCTCTCTCTCTGCACCTCGTCCCTCCTCTCTCTCTCCCCCCTCGTCCCTCCACTCTCTCTCCCCCCTCGTCCCTCCTCTCTCCTCCCTCGTCCCGCCTCTCCCTCACCCCTCGTCCCGCCTCTCTCTCCCACCTCCTCCCTGCTCTCTCTCTCCCTCTCGTTTCTCCTCTCCTCTCTTTCTCTCTTCCCCCCTCGTCCCTCCTCTCTCTCTCTCTCTCGTCCCTCCTCTCTCTCTCTCTCGTCCCTTCTCTCTCTTTCTCTCTTCCCTCCTCGCTCTCTCACCGCCCTCGTCTCTCTCTCTCTCCCCTTCGTCCCTCCTCTCTGTCTCTCGCCCCTCGTCCCTCCTCTATATCTCTCCCCCCACTCTCTCTCCGCCCTCGTCTCTCTCTCCCTTCGTCTCTCTGTCTCTCCCCTCTCGTCTCTCTCTCTCCCCCCTTCTCTGTCTCTCTCTCTCCCCCCGTCTCTCTCACTCTCTCCCCCCGTCTCTCTCTCTCTCTCTCCCCCATCGTCCCCCCCCTCTCTCCCCCTCTATCTCTCTCCCCTCTCTCTCCCTCTCCCCCCTCGTCCCTCCTCTCTCTCTCTCTCCCCCTCGTCTCTCTCTCTCGCCCTCGTCTCTCTCTCTCTCCCCACTCGTCTCTCTCTCTCTCCCCTCGTCTCTCTCTCTCTCTCTCTCCCCTCGTCTCTCTCTCCCTCTCTCCCGTCGTCCCTCCTCTCTCCCCCCGTCCTTCCTCTCTCTCATTCCCCCCTCCTCCCTCCTCGCTCTCTCTCCCCCCCGTCCCTCCTTTCTCTCCCCCTCGTCCCTCCTCTCTCTCTCACGTCCCTCCTCTCTCTCTCTCTCGTCCCTCCTCTCTCTCTCTCTTCCTTCATCTCTCTCTCCCCTCCCCTCTCTCTCCCCCCCCTCGTCTCTCTCTCCCTCTCTCGCCCCCGTCTCTCTCTCTCTCTCACCCCTGGTCCCTCCTCTCTCTCTCTCTCCCCCCAGTCCCTCCTCTCTCTCCCCCTCGTCTCTCCTCTCTCTCTCCCCTCGTCTCTCCTCTCTCTCTCTCTCTCGCCCCTCGTCTCTCCTCTCTGTCTCTCCCTTCACTCCCTCCTCTTTCTTTCTCGTCCCTCCTCTCTCTCTCTCTCTCTCGTCCCTCCTCTCTCTCTCTCTTCCTTCCTCTGTCTCTCCCCTCCTCTCTCTCTCCCCCCTCGTCTCTCTCTCTCTCGCCCCCGTCTCTCTCTCTCTCTCCCCCCTGGTCCCTCCTCTCTCTCTCTCTCCACCCTCCTCCCTCCTCTCTCTCTCTCCCCCCTCTCTCTCCCCTCGTCCCTCCTCACTCTCTCTCTCCCTCGTCTCTCTCTCTCCCCTTGTCTCTCTCCCTCTCCCCCCTCGTCTCTCGCTCTCTCCCCCGTCTCTCTCTTTCTCTCTCTCTACCTCGTCCCTGCTCTCTCTCTCTCCCCCTCGTCCCTCCTCTCTCTCTCCCCCCTCGTCCCTCCTCTCAACCCTCGCCCCGCCTCTCTCTCCCCCCTCGTCCCTCCTCTCTCTCTCCCCCTCGTTTCTCCTCTCCTCTCTTTCTCTCTTCCCCCCTCGTCCCTCCTCTCTCTCTCTCACCCCTCCTCTCTCTCTCTCGTCCCTCCTCTCTCTTTCTCTCTTCCCTCCTCGCTCTCTCACACCCCTCGTCTCTCTCTCTCTCCCCTTGGTCCCTCCTCTCTCTCTCTCGCCCCTCATCCCTCCTCTATCTCTCTCCCCCCGCTCTCTCCCCTCGTCTCTACTCTCTCTCTCTACCGCTTTCTCTCTCTCTCCGCCCTCGTCTCTCTCTCCCCTCGTCTCTCTGTCTCTCCCCCCTCGTCTCTCTCTCTCCCCCCTTCTCTGTCTCTCTCTCCCCCGTCTCTCTCTCTCTCTCTCTCCCCCGTCTCTCTCTCTCTCTCCCCCACTCGTCCCCCCCTCTCTCCCCCCTCTCTCTCTCCCCTCTCTCTCCCTCTTCCCCCTGTCCCTCCTCTCTCTCTCTCTCTCCCCCTCGTCTCTCTCCCTCTCGCCCTCGTCTCTGTCTCTCTCCCCACTCGTCTCATTCTCTCTCCCCTCGTGTCTCTCTCTCTCTCTCCCCTCGTCTCTCCTCTCCCTCTCCCCCCTCGTCCCTCGTCTCTCATCTCTCCTCCCTCGTCTCTCTCTCTCCCCCCCTCGTCCCTCCTCTCCCTCTCTCCGCCCCTCGTCCCTCCTCTCTCCCTCTCCCCCTCATCCCTCCTCTCTCTCTCCCCCCTCCTCCCTCCTCTCTCTCTCTCCCCCCTCGTCTCTCCTCTCTCTCTCCCCCCTCGTCTCATTCTCTCCCCCCTCCTCTCTCTCTCCCCGTCTCTCTCTCTCCCCTCATCTCTCTCTTCCCTCTCGCCCCTCCTCTCTCTCTCTCACCCCCCTCGTCCCTCTTCTCTCCCCCTCGTCTCCCTCTCTCCCCACTCGTCTCTCTCTCTCTCCCCCCGTCCCTCCTCTCTCTCTCTCTCACCACCTCGTCCCTCTCTCCACCCTCGTCCCTCCTCTCTCTCTCTCTCTCTCCGCCCTCATCCCTCCTCTCTCTCTCTCCCCCCTCGACTCACTCTCCCCCATCGTCTCTCGCTCCCCCCCTCGTCTCTCTCTCCCACCTCGTCCCTCCTCTCTCCCCCCTTGTCCCTCCTCTGTCTATCTTTTCCCCTTTCGTCCCTCCTCTCTCTCTTCCCCCCCCTCGTCTCTCCTCTCTCTCCCCCTCTTCTCTCCTCTCTCTCACCCCCTCATCCCTCCTCTCTCTCTCTCCCCTCGTCTCTCCTCTCCTCTCTTCCCCCTCTCTCTCCCCCCTCGTCTCTCTCTTCCCCCTCTCTCTCCGCCTCTCGTCCCTCCTCTCTCTCTTCTCCCCCCTCGACTCTCTCTCTCTCTTCCCCCTCGTCTCTCTGTCTCTCTCCCCGTCTCTCTCTCTCTCTCTCTACCCCCTCGTCCCTCCTCTCTCTCTCCCCCCTCGTCCCTCCTCTCTGTCTCCCCCCTCGTCCCTCCTCTCTCTCCCCCTCATCCCTCCTCTCTCTCCCCCCTTGTCTCTCCTCTCCTCTCTCTCTTCCCCCCCTCGTCCCTCCTCTCTCTCTCTCTCGTCCTTCCTCTCTCTCTCTCTCTCGTCCCTCCTCTCTCTCTCTCTTCCTTCATCTGTCTCTCCCCTCCTCTCCCTCTCCTCCCTCGTCCCTCTCTCTCTCTCGCCCCCGTCTCTCTCTCTCTCTCTCACCCCTGGTCCCTCCTCTCTCTCTCTCTCCATCCTCGTCCCTCCTCTCTCTCACTCCCGCCTCTCTCTCTCCCCTCATCCCTCCTCTCTCTCTCCCCTCGTCTCTCTCTCTCTCTCTTCCCCTTGTCTCTCTCCCTCTCCCCCTGTCTCTCTCTCTCTCCCCCGTCTCTCTCTGTCTCTCTCCACCTCGTCCCTCCTCTCTCTCTCCCCCCTCGTCCCTCCTCTCTCCCCCCTCGTCCCGCCTCTCTCTCCCCCCTCGTCCCTCCTCTCTCTCTCTCCCCCTCGTCTCTCCTCTCCTCTCTTTCTCACTCCCCACCTTGTTCCTACTCTCTCTTTCGTCCCTCCTCTCTCTCTCATCCCTCCTCTCTCTCTCGTCACTCCTCTCTCTCTCTCTCTTCCCTCCTCGCTCTCTCTCCCCCCTCGTCTCTCTTTCTCACCCCCCGTCTCTCTCTCACCCCCCTCTCTCTCTCCCCCCTCTCTCTCCGAAGCTCGTCCCTCCTCTCTCTCTCTCCCCGATCGTCCGTCTCTCTCTCTCTCCCCCCTCGTCCCTCCTCTCTCTCTCCCCCCTCGTCTCTCCTCACTCTCTCTCTCTCACCCCTCGTCTCTCCTCTCTCTCTCTCTCTCCCCCCTCATCTCTCTCTCTCTTCCCCCTCGTCTCTCTCTCTCCCTCCCCCCTCATCTCTCTCTCTCTCCCCCTCGTCTCTCTCTCAATTTCCCCCCTCGTCCCTCTCTCTCTCTGCCCCCATCCCTCCTCTCTCTCTCCCCCTCATCTCTCCTCTCCTCTCTGTCTCTCCCTTCTCGTCCCTCCTCTTTCTTTCTCGTCCCTCCTCTCTCTCTCTCTCTCGTCCCTCCTCTCTCTCTCTCTCTCTTCCTTCCTCTGCCTCTCCCCTCCTCTCTCTCTCTCCACTCATCCCTCCTCACTCTCTCTCTCCCCCGTCTCTCTCTCTCTCTCACTCTCCAACTCGTTTCGGCTCTCTCTCTCCCCCCCGTCCCTCCTCTCTCTCTCCCCCCTCGTCCCTCCTCTCTCCCCCTCGCCCCGCCTCTCTCTCCCCCCTCGTCGCTCCTCTCTCTCTCCCCCTCGTTTCTCCTCTCCTCTCTTTCTCTCTTCCCCCCTCGTCCCTCCTCTCTCTCTCTCATCCCTCGTCTCTCTCTCTCTCTCGTCCCTCCTCTCTCTCTCTCTCGTCCCTCCTCTCTCTTTCTCTCTTCCCTCCTCGCTCTCTCTCACCCTCGACTCTCTCTCTCTCCCCTTCGTCCCTCCTCTCTCTCTCTCGCCCCTTGTCCGTCCTCTATCTCTCTCCCCCCGCTCTCTCTCTCCCCTCGTCTCTCCTCTCTCTCTCTACCGCTTTCTCTCTCTCTCTGCCCTCGTCTCTCTCTCCCCTCGTCTCTCGGTCTCTCCCCCCTCGTCTCTCTCTCTCTCCCCCCCTTCTCTGTCTCTCTCTCCCGCCGTCTCTCTCTCTCTCTCGCCCTCGTCTCTCTCTCTCTCTCACCCCTGTTCCCTCCTCTCTCTCTCTCCCTCCTCGTTTCTCCTCTCTCTTACTCCCCCCTCTCTATCTCCCCTCATCCCTCCTCTCTCTCACCCCCTCGTCTCCCTCTCTCTTCCCCTTTTCTCTCTCCCTCTCCGCCCTCGTTTCTCTCTCTCTCTCCCCGTCTCTCTCTCTCTCTCTGCTCCTCGTCCCGCCTCTCTCTCCCCCCTCGTCCCTCCTCTCTCTCTCTCCCCCTCGTCTCTCCTCTCCTCTCTTTCTCACTCCCCACCTTGTTCCTACTCTCTCTTTCGTCCCTCCTCTCTCTCTCATTCCTCCTCTCTCTCTCGTCCCTCCTCTCTCTCTCTCTCTTCCCTTCTCGCTCTCTCTCCCCCGTCGTCTCTCTTTCTCACCCCCCCGTCTCTCTCTCACCCCCCCCCTCTCTCTCCCCCTCTCTCTCCGCCGCTCGTCCCTCCTCTCTCTCTCTCCCCGATCGTCTGTCTCTGTCTCTCTCTCCCCGTCGTCCCTCCTCTCTCTCTCCCCCCGTCCCTCCTCTCTCTCTCCCCCCTCGTCTCTCCTCTCTCTCTCTCTCCCCCTCGTCTCTCCTCTCTCTCTCCCCCCCTCATCTCTCTCTCTTCCCCCTCGTCTCTCTCTCTCCCTCCCCCTCATCTCTCTCTCTCCCCTCCTCTCTCTCTCTCGTCCCTCCTCTCTCTCTCTCTCGTCCCTCCTCTCTCTCTCTCTCGTCCCTCATCTCTCTCTCTCTTCCTTCCTCTGTCTCTCCCCTCCTCTCTCTCTACCCTCTCGTCTCTCTCTCTCTCGCCCCCATCTCTCTCTCTCTCTCCACCCCGTCCCTCCTCTCTCTCTCTCTCCACCCTCCTCCCTCCTCTCTCTCTCTCTACCGCTTTCTCTCTCTCTCCGCCCTCGTCTCTCTCTCCCCTCGTCTCTCTGTCTCTCCCCCCTCGTCTATCTCTCCACCCCCTTCTCTGTCTCTCTCTCCCCCCGTCTCTCTCTCTCCCCTACTCGTCGCCCCTCTCTCTCCCCCTCTCTCTCTCCCCTCTCTCTCCCTCTCCCCCCCGTCCCTCCTCTCTCCCTACTCGTCTCATTCTCTCTCCCCTCGTGTCTCTCTCTCTCTCTCTCCCCTCGTCTCTCTCTGTCTCTCGTCCCTCCTCTCTCTCTCTCTCGTCCCTCCTCTCTCTTTCTCTCTTCCCTCCTCGCGCTCTCACCGCCCTCGTCTCTCTCTCTCTCCCCTTCGTCCCTCCTCTCTGTCTCTCGCCCCTCGTCCCTCCTCTATATCTCTCCCCCCACTCTCTCTCTCCCCTCGTGTCTCCTCTCTCTCTCTACCGCTTTCACTCTCTCTCCGCCCTCGTCTCTCTCTCCCTTCGTCTCTCTCTGTCTCTCCCCTCTCGTCTCTCTCTCTCCCCCCTTCTCTGTCTCTCTCTCGCCCCCTCGTCTCTCTCTCTCTTCCCCTTGTCTCTCTCCCTCTCCGCCCTCGTCTCTCTCTCTCTCCCCGTCTCTCTCTCTCTCTCTCTG
Source organism: Chiloscyllium punctatum (assembly GCF_047496795.1). Taxonomy (NCBI): domain Eukaryota; kingdom Metazoa; phylum Chordata; class Chondrichthyes; order Orectolobiformes; family Hemiscylliidae; genus Chiloscyllium; species Chiloscyllium punctatum. The sequence continues at coordinate 30,768,215 of NC_092772.1, forward strand.
CACCTCGTCCCTCCTCTCTCTCTCCCCCCTCGTTCCTCCACTCTCTCTCCCCCCTCGTCCCTCCTCTCTCCTCCCTCGTCCCGCCTCTCCCTCACCCCTCGTCCCGCCTCTCTCTCCCACCTCCTCCCTGCTCTCTCTCTCCCTCTCGTTTCTCCTCTCCTCTCTTTCTCTCTTCCCCCCTCGTCCCTCCTCTCTCTCTCTCTCTTGTCCCTCCTCTCTCTCTCTCTCGTCCCTTCTCTCTCTTTCTCTCTTCCCTCCTCGCTCTCTCACGCCCTCGTCTCTCTCTCTCTCCCCTTCGTCCCTCCTCTCTGTCTCTCGCCCCTCGTCCCTCCTCTATATCTCTCCCCCCACTCTCTCTCTCCCCTCGTGTCTCCTCTCTCTCTCTACCGCTTTCACTCTCTCTCCGCCCTCGTCTCTCTCTCCCTTCGTCTCTCTGTCTCTCCCCTCTCGTCTCTCTCTCTCCCCCCTTCTCTGTCTCTCTCTCTCCCCCCGTCTCTCTCACTCTCTCCCCCCGTCTCTCTCTCTCTCTCTCTCCCCATCGTCCCCCCCTCTCTCCCCCTCTATCTCTCTCCCCTCTCTCTCCCTCTCCCCCCTCGTCCCTCCTCTCTCTCTCTCTCCCCCTCGTCTCTCTCTCTCGCCCTCGTCTCTCTCTCTCTCCCCTCGTCTCTCTCTCTCTCTCTCCCCTCGTCTCTCTCTCTCTCTCTCCCCTCGTCTCTCTCTCCCTCTCTCCCGTCGTCCCTCCTCTCTCCCCCCGTCCTTCCTCTCTCTCATTCCCCCCTCCTCCCTCCTCGCTCTCTCTCCCCCCCGTCCCTCCTTTCTCTCCCCCTCGTCCCTCCTCTCTCTCTCACGTCCCTCCTCTCTCTCTCTCTCGTCCCTCCTCTCTCCTCCCTCTTCCCGCCTCTCTCTCACCCCTCGTCCCGCCTCTCTCTCCCACCTCCTCCCTGCTATCGCTCTCCCTCTCGTATCTCCTCTCCTCTCTTTCTCTCTTCTCCCCTCGTCCCTCCTCTCTCTCTCTCTCTCGTCCCTCCTCTCTCTCTCTCTCGTCCCTTCTCTCTCTTTCTCTCTTCCCTCCTCGCTCTCTCACCGCCCTCGTCTCTCTCTCTCTCCCCTTCGTCCCTCCTCTCTGTCTCTCGCCCCTCGTCCCTCCTCTATATCTCTCCCCCCACTCTCTCTCTCCCCTCGTGTCTCCTCTCTCTCTCTACCGCTTTCACTCTCTCTCCGCCCTCGTCTCTCTCTCCCTTCGTCTCTCTGTCTCTCCCCTCTCGTCTCTCTCTCTCCCCCCTTCTCTGTCTCTCTCTCTCCCCCCGTCTCTCTCACTCTCTCCCCCCGTCTCTCTCTCTCTCTCTCCCCCATCGTCCCCCCCCCTCTCTCCCCCTCTATCTCTCTCCCCCTCTCTCCCTCTCCCCCCTCGTCCCTCCTCTCTCTCTCTCTCCCCCTCGTCTCTCTCTCTCTCGCCCTCGTCTCTCTCTCTCTCCCCACTCGTCTCTCTCTCTCTCCCTCGTCTCTCTCTCTCTCTCTCCCCTCGTCTCTCTCTGCCTCTCCCCCGTCGTCTCTCCTCTCTCCCCCCGTCCTTCCTCTCTCTCATTCCCCCCTCCTCCCTCCTCGCTCTCTCTCCCCCCGTCCCGCCTTTCTCTCCCCCTCGTCCCTCCTCTCTCTCTCACGTCCCTCCTCTCTCTCTCTGTCGTCCCTCCTCTCTCTCTATCTTCCTTCATCTCTCTCTCCCCTCCCCTCTCTCTCACCCCCCCTCGTCGCTCTCTCCCTCTCTCGCCCCCGTCTCTCTCTCCTCTCTCTCACCCCTGGTCCCTCCTCTCTCTCTCTCCCTCCTCGTTTCTCCTCTCTATCACTCCCCCCTCTCTATCTCCCCTCATCCCTCCTCTCTCTCGCCCTATCGTCTCTCTCTCTCTTCCCCTTGTCTCTCTCCCTCTCCGCCCTCGTCTCTCTCTCTCTCTCCCCGTCTCTCTCTCTCTCTCTGCACCTCGTCCCTCCTCTCTCTCTCCCCCCTCGTTCCTCCACTCTCTCTCCCCCCTCGTCCCTCCTCTCTCCTCCCTCGTCCCGCCTCTCTCTCACCCCTCGTCCCGCCTCTCTCTCCCACCTCCTCCCTCCTCTCTCTCTCCTCTCGTTTCTCCTCTCCTCTCTTTCTCTCCTCCCCCCCTCGTCCCTCCTCTCTCTCTCTCTCTCTCGTCCCTCCTCTCTCTCTCTCTCTCTCGTCCCTCCTCTCTCTTTCTCTCTTCCCTCCTCGCTCTCTCACCGCCCTCGTCTCTCTCTCTCTCCCCTTCGTCCCTCCTCTCTGTCTCTCGCCCCTCGTCCCTCCTGTATATCTCTCCCCCCACTCTCTCTCTCCCCTCGTGTCTCCTCTCTCTCTCTCTACCGCTTTCACTCTCTCTCCGCCCTCGTCTCTCTCTCCCTTCGTCTCTCTGTCTCTCCCCTCTCGTCTCTCTCTCTCCCCCCTTCTCTGTCTCTCTCTCCCCCCCGTCTCTCTCACACCCTCTCCCCCCGTCTCTCTCTCTCTCTCTCTCCCCCATCGTCCCCCCCCTCTCTCCCCCTCTATCTCTCTCCCCTCTCTCTCCCTCTCCCCCCTCGTCCCTCCTCTCTCTCTCTCTCCCCCTCGTCTCTCTCTCTCTCGCCCTCGTCTCTCTCTCTCTCCCCACTCGTCTCTCTCTCTCTCCCCTCGTCTCTCTCTCTCTCTCTCCCCTCGTCTCTCTCTGCCTCTCCCCCGTCGTCTCTCCTCTCTCCCCCCGTCCTTCCTCTCTCTCATTCCCCCCTCCTCCCTCCTCGCTCTCTCTCCCCCCCGTCCCTCCTTTCTCTCCCCCTCGTCCCTCCTCTCTCTCTCACGTCCCTCCTCTCTCTCTCTCTCGTCCCCTCCTCTCTCTCTATCTTCCTTCATCTCTCTCTCCCCTCTCCTCTCTCTCACCCCCCTCGTCTCTCTCTCCCTCTCTCGCCCCGTCTCTCTCTCTCTCTCTCACCCCTGGTCCCTCCTCTCTCTCTCTCTCCCTCCTCGTTTCTCCTCTCTATCACTCCCCCCTCTCTATCTCCCCTCATCCTCCTCTCTCTCGCCCTATCGTCTCTCTCTCTCTTCCCCTTGTCTCTCTCCCTCTCCGCCCTCGTCTCTCTCTCTCTCTCCCCGTCTCTCTCTCTCTCTGCACCTCGTCCCTCCTCTCTCTTTCCCCCCTCGTCCCTCCACTCTCTCTCCCCCCACGTCCCTCCTCTCTCCTCCCTCGTCCCGCCTCTCTCTCACCCCTCGTCCCGCCTCTCTCTCCCACCTCCTCCCTCCTCTCTCTCTCCCTCTCGTTTCTCCTCTCCTCTCTTTCTCTCCTCCCCCCTCGTCCCTCCTCTCTCTCTCTCTCTCTCGTCCCTCCTCTCTCTCTCTCTCTCGTCCCTCCTCTCTCTTTCTCTCTCTCCGCCCTCGTCTCTCTCTCCCTTCGTCTCTCTGTCTCTCCCCTCTCGTCTCTCTCTCTCCCCCCTTCTCTGTCTCTCTCTCCCCCCGTCTCTCTCTCTCTCTCTCCCCCCGTCTCTCTCTCTCTCTCTCCCCCATCGTCCCCCCCCTCTCTCCCCCTCTATCTCTCTCCCCTCTCTCTCCCTCTCCCCCCTCGTCCCTCCTCTCTCTCTCTCCCCCTCGTCTCTCTCTCTCTCGCCCTCGTCTCTCTCTCTCTCTCCCCACTCGTCTCTCTCTCTCTCCCCTCGTCTCTCTCTCTCTCTCCCCTCGTCTCTCTCTCCCTCTCCCCCCTCGTCCCTCCTCTCTCCCCCCTCGTCCCTCCTCTCTCTCATTACCCCCCTCGTCCCTCCTCTCTCTCTCTCCCTCCCCCCTCGTCCCTCCTTTCTCTCCCCCTCGTCTCTCCTCTCCTCTCTCCCCTCTCGTATCTCCTCTCTCTCTCTCCCCCGTCGTCTCTCTCTCCCCTCTCTCTCTCCGCCTCTCGTCCCTCCTCTCTCTCTCTCCGCCCTCGTCTCTCTCTCTCACTCTCCCCCTTCGTTCCTCCTCTCTCACTCTCCCCGTCCCTCCTCTCTCTCTCCCACTCGTCCCTCCTCTATTCCCCCCTCGTCCCTCCTCTCTCTCCCCCCTCGTCCCTCCTTTCTCTCCCCCTCGTCTCTCCTCTCCTCTCTCCCCTCTCGTATCTCCTCTCTCTCTCCCCCGTCGTCTCTCTCTCCCCTCTCTCTCTCCGCCTCTCGTCCCTCCTCTCTCTCTCTCCGCCCTCGTCTCTCTCTCTCACTCTCTCTCTCCCCCGTCTCTCTCTCTCTCGCTCTCCCCCTTCGTTCCTCCTCTCTCACTCTCCCCGTCCCTCCTCTCTTTCTCCCACTCGTCCCTCCTCTCTTCCCCCCTCGTCCCTCCTCTCTCTCCCCCCTCGTCCCTCCTCTCTCCCCCCTCGTCCCGCCTCTCTCTCCCCCCTCGTCCCTCCTCTCTCTCTCTCCCCGTCGTCTCTCCTCTCCTCTCTTTCTCTCACCCCACCGTCCCTCCTCTCTCTCTCTCCACCTCGTCCCTCCTCTCTCTCCCCCCCTCGTCCCTCCCCTCTCTCTCCCCACTCGTCCCTCCTCTCTCCCCCCTCATCCCGCCTCTCTCTCCCCCCTCGTCCCTCCTCTCTCTCTCTCCCCCTCGTCTCTCCTCTCCTCTTTTTCTCTCTCCCCCCCTCGTCCCTCCTCTCTTCCCCCCTCGTCCCTCCTCTCTCTCCCCCCTCGTCCCTCCTCTCTCCCCCCTCGTCCCGCCTCTCTCTCCCCCCTCGTCCCTCCTCTCTCTCTCTCCCCGTCGTCTCTCCTCTCCTCTCTTTCTCTCACCCCACCGTCCCTCCTCTCTCTCTCTCCACCTCGTCCCTCCTCTCTCTCCCCCCCTCGTCCCTCCCCTCTCTCTCCCCACTCGTCCCTCCTCTCTCCCCCCTCATCCCGCCTCTCTCTCCCCCCTCGTCCCTCCTCTCTCTCTCTCCCCCTCGTCTCTCCTCTCCTCTTTTTCTCTCTCCCCCCCTCGTCCCTCCTCTCTCTCCCTCGTCCCTCCTCTCTCTCTCTCTCTCTCGTCCGTCCTCTCTCTCTCTCTCGTCCCTCCTCTCTCTCTCTCTTCCTACCTCTGTCTCTCCCCTCCTCTCTCTCTCTCCCCCCTCGTCTCTCTCTCTCTCGCCCCTGTCTCTCTCTCTCTCTCTCCTGGTCCCTCCTCTCTCTCTCTCCCCCCTCGTCCTTCCTCACTCTCTCTCTCCCCCCTCTCTCTCCCCCCTCGTCCCCCCCTCCAAATCCCCTCTCTCTCTCTCCCCTCTCTCTCCCTCTCCCCCCTCGTCCGTCCTCTCTCTCTGTCTCTCCCCCTCGTCTCTCTCTCTCTCGCCCTCGTCTCTCTCTCTCTCGCCCTCGTCTCTCTCTCTCCCCTCGTCTCTCTCTCCCTCTCCCCCCTCGTCCCTCCTCTCTCTCTCTCCCCCTCGTCTCTCCTTTCATCTCTTTCTCACTCCCCACCTTGTTCCTACTCTCTCTCTCGTCCCTCCTCTCTCTCTCATCCCTCCTCTCTCTCTCGTCCCTCCTCTCTCTCTCTCTCTTCCCTCCTCGCTCTCTCCCCCCTCGTCTCTCTTTCTCACCACCCCTGTCTCTCTCTCACCCCCCTCTTCTCTCTCTCTCTCCACCTTCGTCCCTCCTCTCTCTATCTCCCCCCTCCTCCCTCCGCTATCTCTCTCCCCCGCTCTCTCTCTCCCCCCTCGTCTCTCCTCTCTCTCTACCCCTTTCTCTCTCTCTCCCTCCTCGTCTCTCTCTCCCCTCGTCTCTCTGTCTCTCCCGCCTCGTCTCTCACTCTCTCCCCCCTTCTCTGACTCTCTCCCCCCGTCTCTCTCTCTCTCCCCCTCTCTCTCCGCCGCTCGTCCCTCCTCTCTCTCTCTCCCCGATCGTCTGTCTCTGTCTCTCTTCCCCCTCGTCCCTCTCTCTCTCTCCCCCCTCGTCCCTCCTCTCTCTCTCCCCCCTCGTCTCTCCTCTCTCTCTCTCCCCCCCTCGTCTCTCCTGTCTCTCTCTCCCCCCTCATCTCTCTCTCTTCCCCCTCGTCTCTCTCTCTCCCTCCCCCCCTCATCTCTCTTTCTCCCCCCCTCGTCTCTCTCTCAATTTCCCCCCTCGTCCCTCTCTCTCTCCCTGCCCCCGTCTCTCTCTCTCTCCCCCCTTCGTCCCTCCTCTTTCTCTCTCCCCTCCTCTCTCCTCTCTCTCTCTCCCCCCTCATCTCTCTCTCTTCCCCCTCGTCTCTGTCTCTCCCTCCCCCCTCATCTCTCTCTCTCTCCCCCTCGTCTCTCTCTCAATTTCCCCCCTCGTCCCTCTCTCTCTGTCCCCGTGTCTCTCTCTCTCCCCCGTCCCTCCTCTTTATCACCTCCCTCGTCCCTCCTCTCTCTCCCCCCATCCCTCCTCTCTCTCTCCCCCTCATCTCTCCTCTCCTCTCTGTCTCTCCCTTCTCGTCCCTCCTCTTTCTTTCTCGTCCCTCCTCTTTCTCTCTCGTCCCTCCTCTCTCTCTCTCTCTCTCTCTCTCGTCCCTCCTCTCTCTCTCTCTTCCTTCCTCTGTCTCTCCCCTCCTCTCTCTCCCCCCTCGTCTCTCTCTCTCTCGCCCCCGTCTCTCTCTCTCTCTCCCCCCTGATCCCTCCTCTCTCTCTCTCCCCCGTCTCTCTCTCTCTCTCACTCTCCAACTCGTTTCGGCTCTCTCTCTCCCCCCTCGTCCCTCCTCTCTCTCTCCCCCCTCGTCCCTCCTCCCTCCCCCTCGCCCCGCCTCTCTCTCCCCCCTCGTCCCTCCTCTCTCTCTCCCCCTCGTTTCTCCTCTCCTCTCTTTCTCTCTTCCCCCCTCGTCCCTCCTCTTTCTTTCTCGTCCCTCCTCTCTCTCTCTCTCGTCCCTCCTCTCTCTCTCTCTCGTCCCTCCTCTCTCTTTCTCTCTTCCCTCCTCGCTCTCTCTCACCCTCGACTCTCTCTCTCTCTCCCCTTCGTCCCTCCTCTCTCTCTCTCTCTCGCCCCTTGTCCCTCCTCTATCTCTCTCCCCCCGCGCTCTCTCTCCCCTCGTCTCTCCTCTCTCTCTCTACCGCTTTCTCTCTCTCTCTGCCCTCGTCTCTCTCTCCCCTCGTCTCTCGGTCTCTCCCCCCTCGTCTCTCTCTCTCTCCCCCCCTTCTCTGTCTCTCTCTCCCGCCGTCTCTCTCTCTCTCTCTCGCCCCCTTCTCTCTCTCTCACTCACCACTGTTCCCTCCTCTCTCTCTCTCCCTCCTCGTTTCTCCTCTCTCTTACTCCCCCCTCTCTATCTCCCCTCATCCCTCCTCTCTCTCGCCCCCTCGTCTCCCTCTCTCTTCCCCTTTTCTCTCTCCCTCTCCGCCCTCGTTTCTCTCTCTCTCTCCCCGTCTCTCTCTCTCTCTCTGCTCCTCGTCCCGCCTCTCTCTCCCCCCTCGTCCCTCCTCTCTCTCTCTCCCCCTCGTCTCTCCTCTCCTCTCTTTCTCACTCCCCACCTTGTTCCTACTCTCTCTTTCGTCCCTCCTCTCTCTCTCATCCCTCCTCTCTCTCTCGTCCCTCCTCTCTCTCTCTCTCTCTCTTCCCTTCTCGCTCTCTCTCCCCCCTCGTCTCTCTTTCTCACCCCCCCGTCTCTCTCTCACCCCCCCTCTCTCCCTCTCCCCCCTCTCTCTCCGCCGCTCGTCCCTCCTCTCTCTCTCTCCCCTCGTCTCTCTCTCTCTCTCTCTCTCTCTCTCTCCCCCCCCCCCTCGTCTCTCTCTCCCTCTCCCCCCTCGTCCCTCCTCTCTCCCCCTCGTCCCTCCTCTCTCTCATTCCCCCCCTCGTCCCTCCTCTCTCTCTCTCCCTCCCCCCTCGTCCCTCCTTTCTCTTCCCCTCGTCTCTCCTCTCTCTCCCCCCATCCCTCCTCTCTCTCTCCCCACTCGTCTCTCCTCTCCTCTCTCCCCTCTCGTCTCTCCTCTCTCTCTCTCCTCCGTCGTCTCTCTCTCCCCCCTCTCTCTCCGCCTCTCGTCCCTCCTCTCTCTCTCTCTACCCTCGTCTCTCTCTCTCTCTCCCCCGTCTCTCTCTCTCCCTCCCCCCTCGTCCCTCCTCTCTTCCCCCCTCGTCCCTCCTCTCTCTCCCCCGTCCCTCCTCTCTCTCTCCCCCTCGTCCCTCCTCTCTCCCCCCTCGTCCCGCCTCTCTCTCCCCCCTCGTCCCTCCTCTCTCTCTCTCTCCCCGTCGTCTCTCCTCTCCTCTCTTTCTCTCTCCCCCCCTCGTCCCTCCTCTCTCTCTCTCTCTCCACCTCGTCCCTCCTCTCTCTCTCCCCCCCTCGTCCCTCCCCTCTATCTCCCCCCTCGTCCCTCCTCTCTCTCCCCCCTCATCCCGCCTCTCTCTCCCCCCTCGTCCCTCCTCTCTCTCTCCCCCTCGTCTCTCCTCTCCTCTTTCTCTCTCCCCCCCTCGTCCCTCCTCTCTCCCCCTCGTCCCTCCACTCTCTCTCTCTCTCGTCCCTCCTCTCTCTCTCTCTTCCTACCTCTGTCTCTCCCCTCCTCTCTCTCTCTCTCTCTCTCTCTCCCCCCTCGTCTCTCTCTCTCTCGCCCCCGTCTCTCTCTCTCTCTCTCTCTCTCTCCTGGTCCCTCCTCTCTCTCTCTCCCCCCTCTCTCTCCCCCTCGTCTCTCTCTCTCTTCCCTTTGTCTCTCTCCCTCTCCAACCTCGTCTCTCTCTCTCCCCCCGTCTCTCTCTCTCCCCCGTCTCTCTGTCTCTCTCTCTCTCCCCACATCGTCCCTCCTCTCTCTCTCCCCCCCTCGTCCCTCCCCTCTCTCTCCCCCCTCGTCCCTCCTCTCTCCCCCTCGTCCCGCCTCTCTCTCCCCCCTCTTCCCTCCTCTCTCTCTCCCCCTCTCTCTCTCCGGCTCTCGTCCCTCCTCTCTCTCTCTCCGCCCTCGTCTCTCTGTCTCTCCCCCCGTTTCTCTCTCTCTCCCCCTATCTCTCTCTCTCTTCCCCGTCTCTCTCTCTCTCCCCCTCCTCCCCCCTCTCTCTCTCCCCCCCCTCTCTATCCCGTCTCTCTCCCTCTCCCCCTCCTACCTCCTCTCTCTCTCTCTCTCTCTCTCCCCCCTTGTCTCTCTCTCTTTCCCCTCGTCTCTCTCTCTCCCCCCTCGTCCCTCTCTCCCCCCTCGTCCCTCCTCTCTCTCTAGCCCCTCGTCCCTCCTCTCTCTCTCTCTCCCCCTTTGACACTCCTTTCTCCCCCTCCTTTCTCTCTCTCCCCCTCGTCTCTCTCCCTCTCCCCCCTCGTCTCTCTCTCCCCACTCGTCTCTCTCTCCCGCCTCGTCTCTCTCTCATCCACCTCGTCCCTCCTCTCTCTCTCACCCCCCTCGTCCCTCCTCTCTCTCTCTCCTCCCTTGTCCCTCTCTCCCCCCTCGTCCCTCCTCTCTCTCTCTCCCCCCTCGTCCCTCCTCTCTCTCTCTCCCCCTCGACCCTCCTGTCTCCCCCTCCTTTCTCTCTCTCCCCGTGTCTCTCTCTCTCCCCCTCGTCCCTCCACTGTCTCTATCTCCCCCCTAGTCCCTCCTCTCTCCCCCTCATCTCTCTCTCTCTCCCCCCTCGTCCCTCCTCTCTCTCTCTCACCCCCCTCGTCCCTCCTCTCTCTCTCTCTCTCTCCCCCCTCGTCCCTCTCTCCCCCCTCGTCCCTCCTCTCTCTCTCTCCCCCTCGTCCCTCCTCTCTCTCTCTCCCCCTCAACCCTCCTCTCTCCCCCTCCTTTCTCTCTATCCCCACTCGTCTCTTTCTCTCTCCCCCCTCGTCTCTCCCCACTCGTCTCTCTCTCCCCCCTCGTCTCTCTCTCACCCACCTCGTCCCACCTCTCTACCACCCTTCGTCCCTCCTCTCTCCCCCCTCGTCCCTCCTCTCTCTCTTTCCCCCTCGTCCCTCCTCTCTCTCTCTCCCCCTCTCGTCCCTCCTTTCTCTGCCCCTCATCTCTCCTCTCCTCTCTCCCCTCTCATCTCGCCTCTCCCTCTCTCCCCCTCTCTCTCTGCCTCTCCTCCCTCCTCTCTCTCTCCCCCTCGTCTCTCTCTCTCTCTTCCCCCTCGACTCTCTCTCTCACTCCCCCCCTCTCTGTCTCTCTCTCCCCTCGTCTCTCCTCTCCTCTCTCTCCCCGCACACCTCGTCCCTCCTCTCTCTCTCTCTGTCATCCCTCCTCTGTCTCTCTCCCCCATCCCTCCTCTCTCTCTCCCCCCAGTCCCTCCTCTCTCCCGCCCCCCTAGTCCCACCTCTCTCCCCCCTCGTCTCTCTCTCTCTCCCCCCTCGTCCCTCCTCTCTCTCTCTCACCCCCCTCGTCCCTCCTCTTTCTCACTCCCCTTCGACCCTCCTCTCTCCCCTCCTTTCTCTCTCTCCCCCCTCGTCTCTCTCTCTCTCCCTCCTCGTCTCTCTCTCCCCATTCGTCTCTCTCTACCCCCTCGTCTCTCTCTCACCCACCTCGTCCCTTCTCTCTCTCTCTCATACCCCCCTCGTCCCTCCTCTCTCTCTATCTCCCCCTCGTCCCTCTCTCCCCCCTCGTCCATCCTCTCTCTCCCTCTCCCCCCTCGACCCTCCTCTCTCCCACTCCTTTCTCTCTCTCCCCCCTCGTCTCTCTCTCTCCTCCCCTCGTCCCTCCTTTCTCTCCCCTTCGTCTCTCCTCTCTCTCCCCCCTCGTCTCTCCTCTCTCTCTCTCTCTCCCCCTCATCTCTCCTCTCCTCTCTCCCCTCTCATCTCGTCTCTCTCTCTCTCTTCCCCCTCGTCTCTCTCTCTCGCTCCCCCCATCTCTGTCTCTCTCTCCCCCCTCGTCTCTCCTCTCCTATCTCTCTCACCCCTCGTCCCTCCTCTCTCTCTCTCTCGTCCCTCCTCTCTCTCTCTCCCCATCCCTCCTCTCTCTCTCCCCCCCCTCGTCCCTCCTCTCTCTCTCTCTCCCCTCTCTCTCCCCCCTCGTCTCTCCTGTCTCTCTCTCCCCCTCCTCTCTCTGTCTCCCCCTAGTCTCTCTCCCTCTGCCCCCTCTTCTCTCTCTCCCCCGTCTCTCTCTCTCTCCACCTCGTCTCTCCTCTCTCTTCCCCCTCGTCTCTCCTCTCTCTCCCCCTCATCTCTCCTCTCCTCTCTCCCCTCTCATCTCGTCTCTCTCTCTCTCTCTTCCCCCTCGTCTCTCTCTCTCGCTCCCCCATCTCTGTCTCTCTCTCCCCCCTCGTCTCTCCTCTCCTCTCTCTCTCACCCCTCGTCCCTCCTCTCTCTCTCTGTCGTCCCTCCTCTCTCTCTCTCCCCCATCCCTCCTCTCTCTCTCCCCCCATCGTCCCTCCTCTCTCTCCCCCTCTCTCTCCCCCCTCGTCCCTCCTCTCTCTCTCTCTCCCCTCCTCTCTCTCTCTCTCCCCCTTGTCTCTCTCCCTCTCCCCCCTCGTCTCTCTCTCTCCCCGCGTCTCTCTCTCTCTCTCCACCTCGTCCCTCCTCTTTCTCTCCCCGCTCATCCCTCTTCTCCCACCCTCGTCCCGCCTCTCTTTCCCCCCTCGTCCCTCCTCTCTCTCTCTCTCCCTCTCCTCTCTCTGTCTCACCCCCCTCGTCTCTCTCTCTCCCTCCTTCTCTGTCTCTCTCCCCTGTCTCTCTCACTCTCTCTCCCCGTCTCTCTCTCTCCCCCCCTCGCCCCCCCTCTCTCCCCCACCCCTCTCTCTCTCCCCTCTCTCTCCCTCTCCCACCCTCGTCCCTCCTCTCTCTCTCTCTCTCCCCCTCGTCTCTCTCTCTCTCCCCCCCTCGTGCCTCCTCTCTCCCCCTCGTCCCTCCTCTCTCTCTCTCCCCTCTCATCCCTCCTCTCTCTCTCTCCCCCTCGTCCCTCATCTCTCTCTCTGTCTCCACCCCTCGTCCCTCCTCTCTCCCCCTCGTCTCTCCTCTCTCTCCCCTCGTCTCTCTCTCCCTCTCCCCCCTCGTGCCTCCTCTCTCCCCTCGTCCCTCCTCTCCCTCTCTCCCCTCTCGTCCCTTCTCTCTCTCTCCCCCTCGTCCCTCCTCTCTCTCTCTCCCCCGTCGTATCTCCTCTCCTCTCTCCCCTCTCGTCTCTCCTCCATCTCACTCCCCCCTCGTCTCTCTCTCCCCCCCTCTCTCCGCCTCTCATCCCTCCTCTCTCTCTCCCCCTTCGTCTCTCTCTCTCTCCCCCCAGTCTCTCTCTCTCTCTGTCTCCCCCCTCGTCTCTCCTCTTTCTCCTCCCTCGCCCCTCCTCTCTCTCTCTCTCCCCCCTCGTCTCTCCTTTCCTCTCTCTCACTCCCCCCCTCGTCTCGCCTCTCTCTCTCGTCCCTCCTCTCTCTCTCTCTCTCTCTCTTCCCTCCTCTGTCTCTCTCCCCCCCTCGTCTTTCTCTCTCCCCCCTCGTCTCTCTCTCTCTCTCCCCCTAGTCTCTCTCTCTCTCTCCACCATCGTCCCTCCTCTCTCTCTCCCCCCTCGTCCCTCCTCTCTCTCTCTCCCCCTCTCTCTCCCCCTTCGTCCCTCCCCCTCTCTCCCCCTCGTCTCTCTCTCTCTCCCCTTTGTCTCTCTCTCTCTCCCCCTCGTCCCTCCTCTCTCCCCCCTCGTCCCTCCTCTCTCCCCCTTCGTCCCTCCTCTCTCTCCCAGCCTCATCCCTCCTCACTCTCTCTCCCCCCTCGTCTCTCTCTCTCTCCCCTTTGTCTCTCTCTCTCTCCCCCCTCGTCTCTCTCTCTCTCCCCGTCTCTCTCTATACCCCCCTTCCCTCCTCTCTCTCTCCCCGTCCCTCCTCTCTCTCTCCCCCTCGTCCCTCCTCTCTCCCCCTCGTCCCTCCTCTCTCTCTCCCCGTCCCTCCTCTCTCTCTCCCCCCTCGTCCCTCCTCTCTCCCCCCTCGTCCCTCCTCTCTCTCCCAGCCTCGTCCCTCCTCACTCTCTCTCCCCCCTCGTCTCTCTCTCTCTCTCTCTATCTCTCTCCCCTCGTCTCTCTCCCCCCTCGTCCCTCCTCTCTCTCTCTCCCCCCCGTCTCTAACTCTCTCTCCCCCCTCGTCGCTCCTCTCTCTCTCTCCCCCATCGGCCCTCCTCTCTCTCTCTCCCCCCTCTCTCTCCCGCCTTGTCCCTCGTCTCTCTCTCTCCCCCTCGTCTCTCTCTCTCTCCCCCTTGTCTCTCTCTCTCTCCCCCGTCTCTCTCTCTCTCCCCTGTCTCTCTCTCTCTCTCTCTCTCCCCCTCGTCCTTCCTCTCTCTCTCTCTCTCCCCCCCTTCGTCCCTCCTCTCTCTCTCTCCCCCCCTCGTCCCTCCTCTCTCCCCCCTCGTCCCTCCTCTCTCTCTCCCCGTCCCTCCTCTCTCTTTCCCCCCTCGTCCCTCCTCTCTCCCCCCTCGTCCCTCCTCTCTCTCCCAGCCTCGTCCCTCCTCACTCTCTCTCCCGCCTCGTCTCTCTCTCTCTCCCCCCCCGTCTCTAACTCTCTCTCCCCCCTCGTCGCTCCTCTCTCTCTCTTCCCCATCGGCCCTCCTCTCTCTCTCTCCCCCCTCTCTCTCCCGCCTTGTACCTCGTCTCTCTCTCTCCCCCTCGTCTCTCTCTCTCTCCCCCTTGTCTCTCTCTCTCTCCCCCGTCTCTCTCTCTCTCCCCTGTCTCTCTCTCTCTCGCTCCCCCCTCGTCCTTCCTCTCTCTCTCTCTCTCCCCCCCTTCGTCCCTCCTCTCTCTCTCTCCCCTCCTCGTCCCTCCTCTATCTCTCTCCCCCCGCTCTCTCTCTCCCCCCTCGTCTCTCCTCTCTCTCTCTACCCCTTTTTCTCTCTCTACCCCTTTTTCTCTCTCTCCTCCCTCGTCTCTCTCTCCCCCCTCGTCTCTCCTCTCTCTCTCTCTACCCCTTTCTCTCTGTCTCCCCCTCGTCTCTTTCTCCCCCCAGTCTCTCTGTCTCTCCCCCCTCGCCTCTCTCTCTCTCTCCCCCCGTCTCTCTCTCTCTCTCCCCGGTCTCTCTCTCTCCCTCCCCTCGTCCCCCCTCTCTCTCTCTCCCCATCTCTCTCTCTCCCCTCTCTCTCTCCCCCCTCTCTCTCCCTCTCCTCCCCTCGTCCCTCCTCCCTCTCTCAACCCCCCTCGTCTCTCTCTCTCTCTCCCCCTCGTCTCTCTGTCTCTCCCCACTCGCCTCTCTCTCTCTCTCCCCTCGTCTCTCTCTCTCTCTCCCCTCGCCTCTCTCTCTCTCCCCCTCGTCTCTCTCTCTCTCCCCCCTCGTCTCTCTCTCTCTCGCTCTCCCCTCGTCTCTCTCTCCCCCTGTTGTCACTTCTCTCTCTCCCCCCGTCCCTTCTTTCTCTCTCCCCCTTCGTCCCTTCTCTCTCTCCCCCCGTTCCTTCTCTCTCTCTCCCCCTCGTCCCTTCTCTCTCTCTCCCCCCCTGCATTGTCCACTCTCTCTCTCTTCCCTTCTCTCTCCCCCATCGTCCCCTCTCTCTCCCTCCCCATCGTCCCCTCTCTCTCCTTCTCCAATCGTCCCCTCTCTCTCCATCTCTCTCCCCTCTCCCTCCCCCTCACGTCAAGTCTCTCCCCCTACTCGTCACCTCTCTCTCACCCCATCGTCCCCCCTCTCTCCCCATCTCGTCCCCTCTCTCTCCCCCCATCGTTCCCTCTCTCTCCTCTCTCCCCTCTCTCTCCCCGCATCGACTCCACTCTGGCCACCCATCGTCCCCTTTCTCTCCCTCTCTCTCCCCACATCGTCACCACTCTCCCCCTCTCTCTCCCATCTCTCTCCTACAATCCTCTACTCTCTCACCCCCCATCGTCCCCTCTCTCTCCCCATCTCGTCCCCTCTCTCTCCCCCCATCGTTCCCTCTCTCTCCTCTCACCCCTCTCTCTCCTCCTCTCGTCTCCTCTCTCTCCCCCATTGTCCCCTCTCTCTTCCCATCTAACTCCCACCCCTCTCTCTCCTCCACTCGGCCCTTCTCTCTCACCCCATCCCCTCTCTCTCCCCTTGTCCCCTCTCTCTCCTCCTCTCGTCCCTTCTCTCTCACCCTGCCCCCTCTCTCCCCTCTCGACCCCTCTCTCTCCCCCATCGTCCTCTCTCACTCTTGCCCCTCTCTCTCCCTCTCTCGTCCCCTCTCTCTCCACCCTCGTCCTCCATTTCTCCCCCTCTTGTCCCACCTCTCTTACCCTTTCTCTCCCCCTCTCACTCCCCACTCTCTCCCCCATCGTCCCTTCTCTTTCCTTCTCTCATCCGCTCACTCCACTCCTCTCATCACCTCCCTCTCCCCGCGCTCTCCCCTATCGTCCCCTTCTCTCCCCACATTGTCTCCTCTCTCTCTCCCTCTCGTCCCCTTCCTCCCCCATCAGCTCTCTCCCCCATCATCCCCTCTCTCTCCCCTCACGTCCCCTCACTCTCCACCCCTATCATCACCTCTCTCCCGCCATCTCTCCTCCTCTCATCCCTCCTCTCGTCCCCTGTCTCCCTCTCTCCTCACCACTCTCTCCATCCCTCTCGTCACCTCCCTTTCCCCTGTCTCGTCCCTCTCTTGTCCGCTCTCTCTCCCCCATTGTCCCCTCTCTCTTCCTCTGAATCCATCGTTCCCTCTCTCTCCCCCTCTCGTCCCCTCTGTCTCACCCCATCGTCCCCTCTTTCTCCCCCCATCGTCCCCTCCCCCTCCCGCCATCCACCCCTCTCTCTCCCCACCGTCGTCCACTCCCTCTCCCCCTCTCTCCCCCTCTCGCTCCCACTCTCTCTCCCCCCATCATCCCCTCTCTTTCCTTCTCTCGTTCCACTCTCTCTCCCCCTCTCGTCCCCTTACTCCACTCCTCTCGTCACCTCTCTCACCCTCTCTCTTCGCCTCCCCCTCTCGTCACCTCTCTCTCCCCTCTCCCGTCCCTCTCTCAACCCGTCTCCCTCCCTCCCTCTTCCCCTCATCCCCATCGTCCACACTCTCTACCCCCTCATCCCCCTCTCTCCCCATCATCCCCTCTCTCTCCCCCAATCGTTCCCTCTCTCTCCCGTCCCTCTCTCTCCCTCTCTCGTTCCTTCTCTCTCACCCCATCCCCCTCTCTCCCTTCTCGCCCCCTCTCTTTCCCCCATCGTCCCCTCTCTCTCCCTCCTCTCTCTCTCCCTCTCTCGTCCCGTCTCTCTCCACCCTCGCCCTCTCTCTCTCCCCCTCTTGTCCCACCTCTCTTATCCTCTCTCTCCCCATCTCACTCCCCCTCTCTCTCCCCCCATCGTCCTCTCGCATTCCTTCTCTCATCCCCTCTCTCCACCCCTGTCGTCACCTATCTTTCCCCTCTCTGGCCCCTCTCTTATCCCCTCTCTCTCCCTCTCTCCCCCTCTGCACCCATTATCCCCTCTGTCTCACCCCATTGTCCCCTCTCTTCCCCATCGTCCCCCCTCTCTCCCCCATCGACCCCTCTCTCTCCCACTCTCTCCACACCGTCATCCCCTCTCTCTCCCCCTCACTCTCCCTCTTTCATCCGCTTTCTCTCTTCCCCTCTCACTCCCTCTCTTGTCCCATCTCTCTCCCTCTCTCTCCCTCTCTCTCTTCCCCTCTCTCTCCCTCTCTCCCCCTCTGCACCCATTGTTCCATCTCTCTCCCCCATCGTCACCTCTCTCTCCCCCTCTCGTCCCCTCTGTCTCACCCCATCGTCCACTCTCTCACACCCAATCATCCCCTCTCTCTCCCAACATCGACCCCTCTCTCTCTCTCCCTCTCTCTTCCCCTTTCTCTCTCTCTTCCGCTCTCGCTCTCTTGCCCCCTCTCTCTCCATCTCTCTCTCCCTCTCTCTTCCCCTCTCTCTCCCCGTCTCATTACCTCTCTCCCCCCTCAATCGTCCCCCCTCTCTCCCCCATCGTCCCCCTCTCTCTCACTCCTCCCCTCTCGCTCCCTCCCCACTCTCTCCTTTCTCGTCGCCTCTCTTTCCCCCTCCCGTCCCCTTGCTCCCCCTCTCATCACCTTTCTCACCCTCTCTCTTCCCCCCCTCTCTCTCTCTCTCATCCCCTCTCTCTACACCTCTCTTCACATCTCTCCCCTCTCCCGTCCCCTCTCCCACCCTCTCCTCCTCTCTCTCCCCCTCTCTCTTCCCCCCCCTCTCTCTCTCTCTTTCCCCCCCTCTCGTCCCCTCTCTCTCTATCAATCTCTTCCCCAATCTCTTCCCCCCTCTCTCACTTACCCTCTCTCTCCCCCTCTCGTCTCCTCTCTCTGTCCTCTCTCCCCTCTCTCCACCCCTCTCTACACCCTCTCTTTTCCCCTCTCTCTCTCCCTCTCGTCGCCCCTCTCTTGTCCCATAGTCCCCCCTCTCTCCCCTCCCCTCTCTCTCCCTCTCTCGTATTCTCTCTCTCCACCCTCGTCCTCTCTCTCGCCCCATCTTGTCCCACATCTCCTACCCTCCCTCTCCCCCTCTCTCCCTTTCTCTCCCCTCTCTCTTTTCTCTCTCTTCCCACATCGTCTCCTCTCTGGCCACCCATCGTCCCCTTTCTCTCCCTCTCTCCCCACATCGTCACCTCTTTCACCCTCTCTCCCCCTCTCTCCCCCATCATCCCCTCTCTCTCCCTCTCTCTCCCCTCTCTCTCCCTCTCTCTCCCCTCTCTCTCCCTCTCTCTACCCTCTCTCTCCCCCTTTCGTCCCCTCACTCTCCCCACATCGTCCCCCTCTGTCCTCCCCCATCGTCCCCTCTCTCCCCCCCATCGTCCCCTCTCTCTCCCCTCTCACTCCCACCACTCTCTCTCTCCTCCTCTTGTCCCCTCTCTCTCCCCATCATTCCCTCTCTCTCCCCCTCTCGTCCCTTCTCTCTCATCCAGTCCCTCTCTCTCTCCTCTCATCCCCTCTCTCTCCACCCTCGTCCTCTCTCCCCTTGTTGCCCCACCTCTCTTTCCCTCTCTCTCCCCCTCTCTTTCCCTCTCTCTCCTCCCTCTCGTCCCCTCTCTCTCCCCCCATCGTCCCCTCTCTTTCCTTCTCTCGCCCCCTCTCTCAACCCCTCTCGTCCCCTCGCTCCCCATCACCTCTCTCCCCCATCGACCCCTCTCTCTCCCCTCTCTCTCCCCATCCAGCCCTCTCTCCCCTCTCTCTCTTCCCCCTCTCTCCCTCTCATGCCCCCCTCCCCCTCTCTCCCTCTCACTCCCACTCTCTCCCCCCATCGTCCCCTCTCTTTCCTTCTGTCGTCTCCTCTCTCTCCCCCTCTCGTCCCCTCGCTCTCCCATCACCTCTCTCCCCCCATCGTCACCCCTCTCTCCCCGCTCGTCTCCTCTCGTCGCCTCTCTCTCTCCTCTCTCTCCCTTTTCTCTCCCCTCTCTCGCCCCCTCCCTTCTCCCTCTCTCTCCCTCCCTCGTCCCCTCTCTATACTGCTCTCATCCCCGTTATCTCCCCTCTACTCCCCTGTCTCCCCCTCTCATCACCTCTCTCTCCACCCTTCTCGTCACCTATCTTTCCCCTCTCTCGCCCCTCTCTTGTCCCCTCTCTCTCCCCCATCGTCCCTCTCTCTCTCCCCCCACATTCTCCCCCGATCGTCCCCTCTCTCTCCCTCATTAGTCCCCCTCCCTCCTGCTCTAATCCTCTCTCCCACCTCATTCGGCCCGTCTCTCTCCACCCATCGTGCCCTCTCTCTCACCCATCGCTCCCTCTATCTCCCCCTCTCGTCCCCTCTGTCTCACCCCATTGTCACCTCTCTCTCCCCCTATCGACCCCTCTCTCTCCCTCTCTCTCCCCACCTCCCCGTCGTCCCCTCTCTCTTCCCCCCTCTCTCCCCTCTCTCCCTCTCTCTCTCCATCGTCCCCTCCCTCTCCCTCTCCCTCCCGTCACGCTCCCCCTCTCGTCCCCTCTCTCTCCCCCCCATCATCTCTTCTCTCACACCCCATTGTCCCCTCTTTCTCCCTCCCGTCTCAATCCCTCGTTCGTCACCCCTCTCCCCACGACCCTCTCTCTCCTCCAGGGCCCCTCTCTCTCCCTCTCGCCCCCTCTCTCGCCCATCGTCCCCTCTCTGTCCCCCTAATGTCCCCTCTCTTTCCTTCTCTCGCCCCCTCTCTCTACCCCTCTCGTCCCCTCGCTCCCCATCACCTCTCTCCCCCATCGACCCCTCTCTCTCCCCTCTCTCTCCCCATCCAGCCCTCTCTCTCCTCTCTCTCTTCCCCTCTCTCTCCCTCTCATGCCCCCCCTCCCCTCTCTCTCCCTCACACTCCCACTCTCTCCCCCCATGGTCCCCTCTCTTTCCTTCTGTCGTCTCCTCTCTCTCCCCCTCTCGTCCCCTCGCTCTCCCATCACCTCTCTCCCCCCATCGTCACCCCTCTCTCCCCGCTCGTCTCCTCTCGTCGCCTCTCCCTCCCCTCTCTCTCCCCTTTCTCTCCCCTCTCTCGCCCCCTCCCTTCTCCCTCTCTCTCCCCTCTCCGTCCTCTCTCTATCCCGCTCTCATCCCCGTTATCTCCCCTCTCGTCCCCTGTCTCCCCCTCTCATCACCTCTCTCTCCACCCCTCTCGTCACCTCTCTTTCCCCTCTTTCGCCCCTCTCTTGTCCCCTCTCTCTCCCCCATCGTCCCTCTCCCTCTCCCCCCACATTCTCCCCCTATCGTCCCCTCTCTCTCCCTCATTAGTCCCCCTCCCTCCTGCTCTAATCCTCTCTCCCACCTCATTCGGCCCGTCTCTCTCCACCCATCGTGCCCTCTCTCTCACCCATCGCTCCCTCTATCTCCCCCTCTCGTCCCCTCTGTCTCACCCCATTGTCACCTCTCTCTCCCCCTATCGACCCCTCTCTCTCCCTCTCTCTCCCCACCTCCTCGTCGTCCCCTCTCTCTTCCCCCCTCTTTCCCCTCTCTCCCTCTCTCTCTCCATCGTACCCTCCCTCTCCCTCTCCCTCCCATCACGCTCCCCCTCTCGTCCCCTCTCTCTCCCCCCCATCATCTCTTCTCTCAAACCCCATTGTCCCCTCTCTCTCCCTCCCGACTCAATCCCTCGTTCGTCCCCCCTCTCCCCCTGACCATCTCTCTCCTTCAGGGCCCCTCTCTCTCCCTCTCGCCCCCTCTCTCGCCCATCGTCCCCTCTCTGTCCCCCTAATGTCCCCACTTTCTCCCTGTCTCGTACCCTCTCTCTCCCACCATCGTCCTCACTCGCTCCCCCCATCGTCCACTCTCTCTCCCTCTCTCTCCCCTCTCTCTCCCAATCTCGTCCCCACTCTCTCCCCAGATCGTCCCCTCTCTCTCCCTCTCGTCCCCTCTCGCTCCCCCATCGTCCCCTCTCTCTCCAGCTCTCATCCACTCTTTCTCCCCCATCGTCCCCTCTGTCTCCCCTCACTCTCTCCCCATCATGCCTTCTCTCTTCCCTTTCGTCCCCTCTGTCACACCAATCTCTCCCCCTGTCGTCCCCTCGCTCTCCCCATTGTGCCCTCTCTATCCCACCATTGTCCCCTCTCTCTTCCTCTCTCTCCACTCTCTCCCCTCTCTGTCCCCGACTCGTCCCCTCTCTCTCCCCCATCATCCCCTCTCTATCCGCGCTCTCCACCCCTCTCCATTCCCTCTCTCTTCTCCTCCATACCCCCTTCCCCATCATCCCCTCTTTGTCCCCCCATCCCCTCTCTCTCCTCCCATCGTCCTCTCTCTCTCCCCTCTCTCTCCCCTCTCTGTCCTCTCTCTCTTTCCCTCCATCGTCCCATCTCTCTGCCTCTCTTTCTCCCCGTCTCTACCCTATAATCCCCCCTCTCTCCCTCTCTCTCCCCTCTCTCTCCTCCTCTCGAACCCTCCCTCTCCCTCTCTCGTCCACTCTCTCTCCCCCATCATCACGTCTCTCATCCCCCATCGTCCCCTCTCTCTCACTCCCCTTTCAATCCCTTGTTCGTCCCCTCTTCCCCCGTTCCCTCTCTCTCCCACATCGCCCCTCTCTAACCCTCTCTCTCCCCCTCTCACCGCCATCGTCCCCTCTCTGCCCCCTCTCGTCCCCTCTCTCTCCCACCATTGTCCTCATTCTCTCCCCCATACTCCCCTCTCTCTCCCCCATTGTCCCCTCTCTCTCCCTCTCTCTCCCCCATTGTCTCCTCTCTCTACACTCTAAATCCCCTCTCACTCCCCACATCGTCCCCTCTATCTCCCTCTCTCTCCCCTCTATCTCCCCCCATCGTCCCCTCTCTCTCCCTCTCTCTCACCTCTCTCTCCACTCTCTCTCCCCTCTCTCTCTCCACATCGTCCAGTCTCTCTCCCTCTCTCTCTCCCCTCTGTCTCCCCTCTCTCTCCCTCCATCGACCCCCTCTCCCCTCTCTCTCCCCTCTCTCTCCCCATTGTCTCCTCTCTCTACAATCTAAATCCCCTCTTACTCCCCGCATCGTCCCCTCTCTCTCCCTCTCTCCCCTCTGTCTCCCCCCATCGTCCCCTCTCTCTCCTTCTCTCGTCCCGTCTCTCGTCCCCTCTCTCTCCCCCATCGTCCCCACCTCTCTCCCCTCTCTATTCCTCTCTCGTCCCCTCATTTTCCTCCCATAGTCCCATCGGTCTCCCCCCTCTCTCCCCCTCTCGTCCACTCCCTCTCTCTCTCTTTTTTCCCCTCTCTCTCCCCAATAGTCCCTCCTCTCACCTCTCTCTCCCCTCTCACTCCCTCTCTTGTCCCCTCTCTCTCCCCCATCGCCCCCTCTCTCACTCTCTCTCCCCCCCATCGTCCCCTCTCTCTCACCCTCTCGTCCCCTCTCTCCACTTCTCTCGTACCTTCTCTCTCACCCATCATGCCCTCTCTCTCCCCCATTGTAACCTCTCTCTCCCTCTGTCTCCCCCCATCGTCCCCTCTCTCCCCCTCTCTCGTACCCTCTCTCTTTCCATCGTGCCGTCTCTTTCACCCAGTCGTCCCCTCTCTCTCCCTCTCTCTTCCCCCATTGGTTCCTCTCTCTCACTCTCTCTCCCCTCTCTCTCCCTCTCTCTCCCCTCACTCTCCACACTCTCTCCCCTGTCTCCCCACATCGCCCCTCTCTCTCCCTCATTACTCCCCCTCTCTCCCCCTCTTGCCCCCTCGCTCCCCCTGTCATTACCTCTCTCCCCTCTCTCCCCCCTCACTGCCCCCCTCCCTCATTGTCCCCTCTCTCTCCCCCTTTCGTCCCCTCACTACCCCCTCTCATCACCTCTCTCCCCTCTCTCTTCCCCTCTCTCCATCTCTCTCTCCTCCCTATCACCTCTGTCGTCCCCTCTCTCTCCCCCTTTCTCCCTCTCTCGTCCCCTCTCTCTACCGCCATCATCCCTCTCTGCCCCTCTCTCCCCCCCCCGCTCCCCTCTCTCTACCCTCATCGTCCACTCTCTCTCCCTCTCTCCCCGTCTCATGCCCTCTCTTTCCCCCCATCACCGGTCTCACCTTCCCCATCTTCCCCTCTCTCATCCCCTATCGTCCCTTCTCTCTCACCATCATCCCCCTCTGTCCCTCTTTTCCCCACTCTCTCCCTCTCTCCTCCCCTCTCACTCTCCCTCCCCTCTCTCTCCCTCTCTCCCCCCTCACTCGCCCCTTCTCCCCCATCGTCCGCTCTCTCTCCACACTCGACCCCTCTCTCTCCCCCTCTTGTCCCACCTCTCTTACCTTTTCTCTCCCCACTCTCCCCCTCTCACTCCGCTCTCTACCCCATCATCCCCTCTCTCTCCACATTTGTCCCCTCTCTCTCCCCCTCTTGTCCCACCTCTGTTACCCTCTCTCTCCCCCCTCTCTCCCCCTCTCACTCCTCTCTCTCCCCCCATCATCCCCCCTCTCTCCCTCTCTCGTCCCCTCTCTCCCCCCCCTCGTCCCCTCATTCTGCCCCTCTCGTCACCTCTCTCGCCCCTCTGTCTCACGTCTCTCTCCACTCTCTCTCCACTCTCTCGTCCCCGCTCTTGCCCCCTCTCTCCCCCTCTCTCATCCCCTCTCTCCCCCACTCTCGTCCGCTACCTCCCCTGTCTCGTCCACACTCTTTCCTTCTCTCTCCCCCCTCTCAACCCCACCTCCCCCTCTCCTGCCTCTCTCTCCCCCCTCTCGTCACCTCTCTCTCCCCACCTCGTCACCTCTCTCTCCACTCTCTCTCTCCTCTCTTGTCACCTCTCTCTCCCCCCCACCATGGTCCCCTCTCTCTCTCCCTCTCTCTCCCTCTCTCTCCCCCTGTGCCCCCATCGACCCCTCTCTCCCCCCCTATTCGTCCCCCTCTCTCCCCCTCTGGCACCCTCTCTCTCCCCCCATGGTCCCCCCTCTCTCCCTCTCTCTCCCCTATCTCTCCCCCATCGTCCCCTCTCTCTCCCCTTCTCGTACCTTCTCTCTCACCCCCGTCCCCCCTCCCTCTATTGTCCCCTCTCTCTCTACCTCTCTCGTCCCCTCTCATTCCCCCCTCATCCTTTCTGTCTCCCCCTCGTGTCCCATCTCTCTTACACTCTGTCTCCCCTCTCTCTCCCCCTCTCACTCCACCTCTCTCCCCCATCGTCTCCTCTTTCTCCCCCTCTCGTCCCCTCACTCCCCCCCCTCATCAGCTCTCTCCCATCTCTCCCTCTCTCTCCCCTCCCTCTCCCTCTCTCGTCCCCCCTCTCTCCCCATCATCCCCTCTCTGCCCCCTCTCTTCCCCTCTCTCTCCCATCTCTCTACCCCCTTTGTCCCCTCTCTCTTCCCAATCGTCCCCTCTCTCTCCCCCATTTTCCCCTCTCTCTCCCCTATCATCCCTTCTCTCTCACCCCTGTCCCCACTCTCTCTCCTCTCGTCCCCTCTCTCCTCCCCTCTCTCTCCTCCCCTCTCTCTCCCTCTCTCGTCCCCTCTCTCTCCACACTTGTTCTCTCTCTCCCCCTCTTGTCCCACCTCTCTTACCCTATCACTCCCCCTCTCTTCCCCGCTCACCCCCCTCCCCCATCGTCCCCTCTCTCTCCTCTTGTCCCCTCTTTCCCCTCCTCTCTTCCCCTTGCCCCCTCTCATAATCTCTCTCCCCCTCTGTCTTCCCCTCTCTCTCCCTCTCTTGTTCCCTCTCTCTCCCTCTCTCGCCCCCTCTCTCTCCCTCTCTCCTCCCCCTCTCTCCCTCCCGTCTTTTTCCCACTGTCAACCCCCTCTCTCTACCCTCGTCCTCTCTCTCTCCCCCTCTTGTCCCACTTCTGTTGCCCTCTCCCTCCCCCCTCTCCGCCTCTCACTCCTCCACTCTTCCCCCATCGTCCCCTCTCTCTCCTTCTCTCGTCCCTCCTCTCTCCCCCCTCTCGTCCCCACGCTCCCCCTCTCATCACCTCTCCCCCCCACTCTTCCCCTCTCTCTCTTCCCCTCTCTCTCCCCCTCACGTCACCTCTCTCACCCCTCTCTCGTCCCCTCTCTCCCCCTCGCATCCAATCTCTCTCCCCTCTCTCGTCCACTCTCCCTCCCCCTCTCTCTCTCCCTCTCTCTCCCCCTCACCCCCATCAACCCCGCGCTCTCCACCTCTCGTCCCCTCTCTCTCCCCCCCATCATCCCCTCTCTCTCTCCCCCATCCTCCCATCTCTCTCCCCCTCTCGTCCCCTCTCTCTCCCCCATCGACCCTTCTCTCTCACCCCATCCCCCCCCCTCTCGTCCCCTGTCTCTCTCTCTCTCCTCCCCTCTCTCTCCCTCCCCTCTGTTTCCCTCTCTCGTCCCTTCTCTCTCCACCCTCGTCCTCTCGCTCTCCCCCTCTTGTCCCACCTCTCTTGCCCTCTCTCTCGCCCCTCTCTCCCCCCTCACTGCCCCCCTCTCTTCCCATCGTTCCCCCCTCTCTCCCCCTCTCGTCCCCTCACTACCCCCTCTCATCACCTCTCTCCCCTCTCTCTTCCCCTCTCTCCCTCTCTTGTCCCCTCTCTCTACCCCCATCGTCCACTCGCTCTCCCTCTCTCATCACCTCTCTCATGTCCTATCTCTCCCCCATCGTCCCCTCTCTCTCCCCCTCTCGTACCTTCTCTCTCACCCCCGTCTCCCCCTCTCCCTCTCTCGTCCCCTCACTCTACGTCTCTCGTACCCTCTCTCTCCCCCCTCATCTTGTCTGTCTCCCCCTCTTGTCCCATCTCTCTTACACTCTCTCTCCCCCCCTCCCCCTCTCATCACCTCTCCCCCCCCACTCTTCCCCTCTCTCTCTTCCCCTCTCTCTCCCCCTCACGTCACCTCTCTCACCCCTCTCTCCCCCTCGCATCCAATCTCTCTCCCCTCTCTCGTCCACTCTCCCTCCCCCTCTCTCTCTCCCTCTTTCTCCCCCTCACCCCCATCAACCCCGCGCTCTCCACCTCTCGTCCCCTCTCTCTCCCCCCCCATCATCCCCTCTCTCTCTCCCCCATCCTCCCATCTCTCTTCCCCTCTCGTCCCCTCTCTCTCCCCCATCGACCCTTCTCTCTCACCCCATCCCCCCTCCCCTCTCGTCCCCTGTCTCTCTCTCTCTCCTCCCCTCTCTCTCCCTCCCCTCTGTTTCCCTCTCTCGTCCCTTCTCTCTCCACCCTCGTCCTCTCGCTCTCCCCCTCTTGTCCCACCTCTCTTGCCGTCTCTCTCGCCCCTCTCTCCCCCTCACTGCCCCCCTCTCTTCCCATCGTCCCCCCTCTCTCCCCCTCTCGTCCCCTCACTACCCCCTCTCATCACCTCTCTCCCCTCTCTCTTCCCCTCTCTCCCTCTCTTGTCCCCTCTCTCTACCCCCATCGTCCACTCGCTCTCCCTCTCTCATCACCTCTCTCCCACTCTCATGTCCTATCTCTCCTCCCATCGTCCCCTCTCTCTCCCCCTCTCGTACCTTCTCTCTCACCCCCGTCTCCCCCTCTCCCTCTCTCGTCCCCTCACTCTACGTCTCTCGTACCCTCTCTCTCCCCCCTCATCTTGTCTGTCTCCCCCTCTTGTCCCATCTCTCTTACACTCTCTCTCCCCCCCTCCCCCTCTCACTCCACCTCTCTCCCCCATGGTCTCCTCTCTCTCCCCCTCTCGTCCCCTCACTCCCCCCTCTCATTGCCTCTCCCCCTCTCTCCCTCTCTCTCCCATCCCTCTCACCTCTCTCGTCCCCTCTCTCTCTCCCTCTCTTCCTCTCTCGTCCCCTCTCTCTCCCCTATCATCCCCTCTATGCCCCCTCTCTCCCCCTCTCTCTACCCCCATCGTCCCCTCTCTCTTCCCTATCGTCCGCTCTCTCTCCCCCTATCATCCCTTCTCTCTCATCCCCGTCCCCACTCTCTCCCCTCTCGTCCCCTCTCTTCTTCTCTCCTCCCCTCTCTCTCCTCCCCTCTCTCTCTCTGTCGTCCTCTCTCTCTCCACACTCGTCCTCTCTCTCCCCCTCTTGTCCCACCTCTCTTACCCTCTCCCTCCCCCTTTCTCTCCCCCGCTCAGCCCCCCATCGTCCCCTCTCTCTCCTCTTGCCCCACTCTCCCCTCCTCTCTTCCCCTCGCCCCCTCTCATAATCTCTCTCCCCCTCTGTCTTCCCCTCTTTCTCCGTCTCTTGTTCCCTATCTCTCCCTCTCTCGTCCCCTGTCTCCGCTCTCTTGTCCCCTCATTCCACCCCTCTCGTCACCTCTCTCTCCCCTCACTCTCACCTCTTTCGTCCCCTCTCTCTCCCCATCTCATCCCCTCTCTCCACTCTCTCATCCCCGCTTTTTCCCCCTCTCTCTCCCTCTATCATCCCCACTCTCACCCCCCCCCCATCGTCCCCTCTCTCTCCCCATCGTCCGCTCTCTCTCCCATCGACCCGTCTCTCTCTCCCATCATCTCCTCTCTCTCCCTCTCTTTCCCCTCTCTCCCCCATCGTTTCCTCTCTCTCCCCCTCTCCTTGCCTCTCTCTGTCACATTGTCTGTCTGTCTCTCTCAGCTCTCCCTCCCTCTCTTGCCTCCTCTGTCTCTCTCGTGCCCGTCTCTTTCATCCCTCTGTCTCTCGTTCGCCTCCCCTCTCTTTTGCTGTCCCTCTCTCTCGCTCTCTCTCTATCCCTCTCTCTGTCCCCCTCCCACACTCGTATTCTCTCTCTCTTACTCTTCCTATCTCTCTCTCACTCTTCCTCTCTCTCTCTTGTGCTCTCACCCTCTCTCACGGTCTCTCTCTCCCTCTCTCTTGCTCCCCTCTCTCGCTCATCTCACTCTCTCTCTCGCTCGCTCACTCGTGCTTGCCTGTCTGTCTGTCTGTCTGTCTCTCTCTCTCTCTCTCTTCCTCTCTCTCAGTCCTCCCTCCCTCTCTCACCTCTTCTCTCTCACTCTTACTCTATCCCTCTCTATGTCTGTCTGTTGCTCTCTCTCTCTCCTTTTCTCTTTCAGTCCTCCCTCCCTCACCTCCTCTCTCTCTCGCAACCCTCTCTCTCATCCCTCTGTCTCTAGCTTGCCCCCATCTCTCGCTCTGCCCTCCTCTCTCTTGTTCTTCCCGTCTCTGTTTCTCGCTCTCCTTCTCTCACTTGCTCGTGCTCTCTCTCTCTGTATCCCTCTACCTTACCCCCCTCGCACTGTCTCCCCTCTCTCTCCCTCTCTCTGTCCTCCTCGTTCTCTCCCCCTCGCTCTCTCTCTGTCGCCCCTCTCTCGCCCGTCTCTTGCTCTCTTTCGCTCACTCTCTCCCTGTCTCCCTCCCTCGCTCTCTTCTCTCTCTTGCTCTCTCACTATCTCTCGTATCTGCCACCTCTTTCCCTCTCTCTTGCACCTTTCTCCCTCTCTCCTGTTCTCTCTCGTTCTCTTTCATTCTCTTTCTCTCTCGTTCTCTCTCTCTCTCTCGTTCTCTCTCTCGTTCTCCCTCTCTCGCTCTCTCTCTTTATCCCTCTGTCTATCATCCCCCCTCTCTCTCGCCCCTCTCTCTCTCGCACCTCTCTTTCTTTGGCCCCTGTCTGTGCTCTCTCTCTCTCTCACACCACTGTCTTCCTCATTCACTCTTGCCTCATCACTCTTTCTCTGTCTCTGTCTATCTCTCTCTCTCTGTCTCTTATGGCCTTTCCTCTGTCTCTTGCCTCCTCTCTCTCTCTCTACCTCTCACTTGCCCCATTTCTCCATCTCGCTCTCCCCTATCTCTCACTCCCTCTCCCTCTCTCGCGGCCTCTCTCTCTCACTCCCCCCCTCTCTTTCTCTGTAGCCTTCTTTCTCTATCCCGCCCCCTTCTCTCTCTCTCTATCAATCCTCTCTCTCTCGACCATCTCTCTCCCTCTCTCTCGCACTCTCTCTCGTATCTGTCCCCTCTCTCCCTCCATCTTGACCCCTCTCTCGGCCCCTCTTTCTCTCGCTGTCTCTCTCGTGCACACTCTCTCCCCCTTGCTCACTTCCTTTCTTCATCTCTCTGCGACTCTTTCTCTCATTATGGCTTCTCTCTCTGTCATCCTCTCCCTGTCGCCATCTCTCACTCCCCTCTATCACTCTTGCACTCTCTCTCTCTCGACACATCTCTCCCTCCTTTGCGCTCTCATCCCATCTCACTCTCGCTCTCGCACCCTCTCTTCCTCTCTCAACCCCTTGGCCCTCTCTCATCTCTCTCTCTCTCTCTTTCTCGCTCTCCCTCTCTCTCTGTCTCTCTCGACCCTCCCTCCCACTCCTGCCATCTCTCTCTCTCTACCCCCTCTCTCTCTCTTTCACGGCCCCCTCTGACTCATCTCTGTCACTCGCTAGTCGCCTCTCTCTCACTCTCTCCCCGTCTCTCTCACAAACTCTCTCCCTCATTCCCGCTCTCTCATCCCCTCTGTCTCGCTCTCGCAACGTCTTCTCCTCTGTCACCCCTCTCCCTGTCGCTCTCTCTCGCCCGTCTCTCTCTCTCTCTCTCTCTCTCTCACCCCCCTCTATCTTTCTCTTGCTCACTCTCTCCCTGTCTCTCTCTCACCCATTTTCTCCCTCGCTCCCTCTCGCTCTGCTTCGTCCTCTCTTGCCCCTCACGCTCGCTCTCACCCTCTCTCTCTCTCCTGCCCTTCTCTCTCTCGACCACCCCCCACACACTCCCGTCTCCTTCTTGCCCTTGCTCTCTCTCAACATTTCTCTCTCTCGCCCTCGCTCTGTCTCTCATCCCATCTCTCTCTCTCGTCCCGTCTCTCTCTCTCTCCCTTTCTCTCTTGCCCCCTCCCTCACCCCTCTCTCAGTCTCACCCTTTCTCTCGCCCACTCTCTCTCTCCCAACCCTCACTCTCATTATCTCCTCCCGTGTGTCTCTCTTTCTTTTCCTCACCCGATCTCTCTCTTGCCCCTCTCTCTCCTTGCCCCTCACTCTCTCTCCACCTTCTCCCACTCTCGATCCCGCTTCCTCGGTGACTGCCTCTCTCTCTCTCCACCTCCTTCCGTTTCTCTTCGGCTGAATCTCTCTCCCTCCCTCCCTGTCTATCTGCCACACACTGTCTCCCTGGTCCTTCCCTTCCCCTCTGACCCAGAGACTGGGGTGTTGGTGGTGAGGCTGCGTGTGCGATGGTGGGGATGGGATATGGGAGAAGGGGGGGGGGGGAAATGTGGTAGAGGTGGAATTGCAGAAGGGAGACAGAGGCGGCAAGAGAGAGAGAGAGTGAGGGGGAGGGGGAGAGGGAAGAATGGAAGCAGGTGGAGAAACCAGTTTTGGGGGTGTGTGTGAGAGAGGGGATGAAGGAGAATGAAGAGGAGAGGTGGTGGAAGAGAGAGAGGGAGAGAATTGAGGAGGAAGAGAGGAAATGGGGAGTCCAGGTAGGAGTGGGAGGGACAGAGGGAGTTAAACCCAGCTCCTGAGCTCAGGGCGCGGTGCCCTCCCCTTTCCTGAGGACCAGGACTTGGGGCTGAGTCTGTCTCTCTCCAGCTCAGCTTCTCCAACACAAAGACACACAACAACATCGGTCACTCTGCTGCTCGGCACGCTTTAATCAACATTTTTATTGGTTACAAATGGAACTGATGGATACAGACAGTGGGATGTTGCCTTTTCTCACTGGCCCCTGAGTTGTGAGAAACATTGAAATGTTTCCCTGTAACCCCCCTGTGGGATAAGGATGGACAAAACAGCCCTACCCTCAGTCTGTTACCATACTGACAGGCTGCTCCATCGCTGAAACACTGAACTGAAATGAGAAAATCCCGGATGGATTGATTAATGAGGGAATTTGATGGATGGCTGGATTTGGGTGAAGGGATATTTCAGCACATTCTTCAGCTGCTGCCTGAACTTAGTCTGGGTCACGGCATAAATCGCGGTGTTTGTGCAGCAACTGAGGAGCTGCAGCATGAAGCCCAATTCCTGCACAAACCAATCAAGATACACAGACCGATACCCAATCAACCACATCCGGTACCATATAGAATACAGCATTAACATTGACCATAACAGGATGAAATTGGCCGAGATCACAAACAGTAAAATGATGGATTTTTTTCGGTTTCTCATTTCAGTGTCAGACTGAGCGTCCCCATTGGTGTGAGCGCGAAGTCTCCTGCGGGCTCTGCTGGTCACTAAAATGTGTCTGACGGTGAGAACATTGAGCAGCAGAATCAGGAGAAATGGGACACACGGGGTTAGAATGTGGTGGAGGAACTCGATTGTGGCCCAGACACTGGAGGATACAACAGCGTCTGTTACATCACAAAACCAGGGGACGTTCACCAGCCAATACCGAGCCTCGAGCATAAAATACCAGGAAATGTTCTTTAAACAGCTCAGCACAGTCACTGCTCCCAGAACCACAGCCGCCGTTTTCTCACTGCAATATTTACTTTTCAGCTTCTGGCAACAAATGGCCACAAACCGATCAAAGGTGAAAGTGACGGTGAACCAGACAGAGCAGTCAGTGGCTGTATAAAGCAGGACGGCGTGGACATTACACACGGGGACGGAGTCCACCAGGAAATAAAACTGTTCCTCATAAACAATGGGAATGTGTCTCAGGATCAGGTCGAGGATAATGACCAGGAGATCCGCCGCTGCCATGGCCCCCAGGTAACGTCTGACACATGGAGACAATCCACAATCTTTATAAAGCAGGACGTAGATGGTCACTACGTTAACTGTGAGGAAGGAAAACAAACCCATTATCCATCAGCCTGGAGGCAAAGGGACCCGTTTGATCGGGGACCCAGTGAGATTTTCAAATGTGTCCCTGTATTCCGGGATTTATTAAAATAATTGGAGCTGGAATAACAAATGGGAAGGTCGGAATTACTGACAAAAATGTGACATAAACCACCAGAAACCCTCCCTCCCCAAACACACAGAGACACATCCATAAGGACAGATGGTTTCTAGAACATTCCCACACACTCGATCACTCGAGAGCTGACACAGGTCACTCCTTCCCAGTTCCTAATACGGAGGGTGGGAACTTTGCTGTCCTGAAGGATTCTCTCCCAGTTTCCTGAACACAAACGGAATTTGTGAATTCCTGTATTTTGGTCTAAAATGTGGTCGATCCTGTGTCGTGGAGAAATGTAAACGCAGGGAAAACGTATTCACCCCTTTAACTGCCCGAGAGTCCTCCGGAACAGTGCCTCCTTCTCCCGGGAACGGGATCTCTTCCCTCGGGATCTTATCGTTTGTTCAATTCACTGACGTCCGGCCGTTCACAAACAATGTCAGGGACAGAACGTTCCGGGGAATGTCAGTTCTAGAATGTTGGGGACAGAACGTTCCGGGGAATGTCAGTTCTAGAATGTTGGGGACAGAACGTTCCGGGAATGTCGGTTATAGAATGTTGGGGACAGAAGGTTCCGGGGAACCCCCGACCTGTCCATGACCTTTACCCCCCCTCCCCAGCCCACCAATATGATGTCCATTGCCTGGACACACTGTAACACTAATGGGGTGAGAGACGGAGGCTCCAATGACAGGAATGGGAACTAAAGGCATTGCCCGAGCAGCTGTAATGGTTAGTTATACCACATTCTCAATCCACCTCACAGAACCAGCCCAGACACCATACACCCAGAGGAGATATCTGTTCACCATGGAACACTGTACAGAACAGGCCAGTGTCCTGCTCAGTACAACCCAGCAATCTGCCCAGATTCATCCATTGCTCTGGTCAATACAATCCACCAATCTGTCCAGAGTGGAACACTGCGCAGATCAGATCAGGGCATTGATCTATAAACCAAGACCATATATCTGTCCAGCGCAGTGACCTGTGCAGACCACAGCAGTGCATTGATCTATAAACCCAGACGAGATATCTGTACAGCACTGGGAGCTGCGAAGACCACAGCAGGGCAGTAATGTGCAAACTTGAAACAAATATATATCCAGCATAAGGAGCGAAACAAACCATATCATTGCATTATCCATAAAACTCAACAAGACAGTCTGACCAACACCGCAAACTGTGCATTGATCACAAGTGAATTAATCTGTAAATCTGTAGTAGTAACACTCCAAGTACTTAGAATTGTGTACACCACCCCAGTGAATTGATTTTTAAACCAGGAACAGTTACCCTCCCAGCATGTAGGACAGTGAACACCATCTCAGTACAATGATCTGTAACCCAGGTGCAGTTACCCTCCCAGCATGTAGGACTGTGTACACCACCCCAGGACATTAATTTGTAAACCAGGATCAGATAGACTGTCAGCATGTAGGACAGTATACACCACCCCAGTACTTTCATTTGTAAACCGGCAGCAGTTACCCTCCAGTATGTAGGACTGTGTACACCACCCCAGTGCATTGATCTGTAACCCAGGAGCAGTTACCCTCCCAGCATGTAGGACTGTGTACCCCACCCCAGTGCATTGATCTGTAATACAGGAGCAGTTACCCTCCCAACATGGAGGACTGTGTACACCACCCCACTGCATTGATCTGTAACCCAGGAGCAGTTACCCTCCCAGCGTGTAGGACTGTGTACCCCACCCCCGTGCATTGATCTGTAACCCAGGAGCAGTTACCCTCCCAGCATGTAGGACTGTGTACACCACCCCAATACATTGATCTGTAACCCAGGCGCAGTTACCCTCCCACCATGTAGGACTGTGTACCCCACCCCAGTGCAATGATCTATAACCCAGGAGCAGTTACCCTCCCAGCATGTAGGACTGTGTACACCACCCCAGTGCATTGATCTGTAACCCAGGAGCAGTTACCCTCCCAGCATGTAGGACTGTGTACCCCACCCCAGTGCATTGATCTGTAACCCAGGAGCAGTTACCCTCCCAGCATGTAGGACTGTGTACACCACCCCAGTGCACTGATCTGTAACCCAGGAGCAGTTACCCTCCCAGCATGTAGGACTGTGTACCCCACCCCTATGTATTGATCTGTAACCCAGGAGCAGTTACCCTCCCAACA
This sequence comes from Chiloscyllium punctatum, assembly GCF_047496795.1. Classification (NCBI taxonomy): domain Eukaryota; kingdom Metazoa; phylum Chordata; class Chondrichthyes; order Orectolobiformes; family Hemiscylliidae; genus Chiloscyllium; species Chiloscyllium punctatum. The sequence goes on from NC_092772.1 coordinate 30,801,092, forward strand.
TGTAGGACTGTGTACCCCACCCTAGTACATTGATCTTTAACCCAGGAGCAGTTACAGTCCCAGCATGTAGGACTGTGTACCCCACCCCAGTGCATTGATCAGTAAACCTGGAGCAGTTACCCTCCCAGCAAGTAGGACTGTGTACCCCACCCCAGTGCATTGATCTGTAACCCAGGAGCAGTTACCCTCCCAGCATGTAGAGCTCTGTACACCACCCCAGTGCATTGTTGTGTCAACCAGGAGCAGTTACCCTCCCAGCCTGTAGGACTGTGTACACCACCCCAATACATTGATCTGTAACCCAGGCGCAGTTACCCTCCCACCATGTAGGACTGTGTACCCCACCCCAGTGCAATGATCTATAACCCAGGAGCAGTTACCCTCCCAGCATGTAGGACTGTGTACACCACCCCAGTGCATTGATCTGTAACCCAGGAGCAGTTACCCTCCCAGCATGTAGGACTGTGTACACCACCCCATGCATTGATCTGTAACCCAGGAGCAGTTACCCTCCCAGCATGTAGGACTGTGTACCCCACCCCAGTGCATTGATCTGTAACCCAGGAGCAGTTACCCTCCCAGCATGTAGGACTGTGTACACCACCCCAGTACACTGATCTGTAACCCAGGAGCAGTTACCCTCCCAGCATGTAGGACTGTGTACCCCACCCCTGTGTATTGATCTGTAACCCAGGAGCAGTTACACTCCCAGCATGTAGGACTGTGTACCCCACCCCAGTGCATTGATCAGTAAACCAGGAGCAGTTACCCTCCCAGCAAGTAGGACTGTGTACCCCACCCCAGTGCATTGATCTGTAACCCAGGAGCAGTTACCCTCCCAGCATGTAGAGCTCTGTACACCACCCCAGTGCATTGTTGTGTCAACCAGGAGCAGTTACCCTCCCAGCCTGTAGGGCTGTGGATACCACCACAGTGCAATGATCTGTAACCCAGGAGCAGTTACCCTCCCAGCATGTATGACTGTGTACCCCACCCCAGTGCATTGTTGTGTCAACCAGGAGCAGTTACCCTCCCAGCCTGTAGGACTGTGTATACCACCCCAGTGCATTGATCTGTAACCCAGGAGCAGTTACCCTCCCTGCATGTAGGACTGTGTACACCACCGCAGTGCATTGATCTGTAACCCAGGAGCAGTTACCCTCCCAGCATGTAGGACTGTGTACACCATCCCAGTGCATTGATCTGTAACCCAGGACCAGTTACCCTCCCAGCATGTAGGACTGTGTACACCACCCCAGTGCATTGATCTGTAACCCAGGAGCAGTTACCCTCCCAGCATGTAGAGCTCTGTACACCACCCCAGTCCATTGTTCTTTAACACTGTGTTAGATCCCTGCCCAGTGTGGGGAAACTTGCAGCCCTGGCTGGAAGTGACACGATGTGCAGCTTCACCTCTTTACAGCTCCATATCTCCATTGTTGCCATGACAAGGGGGTGCTGTGGGTGTGAACATCACTTCCACAGAGAGGTGGCGGGGGAATCAGTTTAAATATCATGACATGGGAGGGGTTTAGGAAATAGACAGAGAGGGGGAAACTGAGAGATACTATCATGGAAGGATGTGTTCCCAGGTTGCAGAATGCTGAAATGAAGACACTTCGATAGCATCCTGTAACATGAGCCAGTCTTCCCAGGAAAGATGGGAAAATGGGATATTGGTGTGAGGTCAGATGAAACAACAGCTGCTGTGTGGTTTTGAAATTACGTTTATGTAATTTTAATAAGTGTCTTTTTGAAACTTTACATTGCTGTAGAGTTGGACTAGGGTAATAAGCAGTTAAATAAAGGGGGTCTCTGAGTTGTGAATAGTTGATGTAAAATGTTCAGTTTCAGAGTTAAAAAAATAAATTGATGTTTTTATTTAAACAGTGGAATTTGTGTCACTCATATTTTAACAGTTTACAAGGTCAATTGAGCATTTCTTTATGTTTAGTTTATAGTACCAGATGAACTCAATGTTGTGTCCTAACAATTGCTGTGTGTTTCTGTGTGTCTCTGTGTGGGGCAGGTCTGGCAGTCTCTGTGGTTATTAAAGTGATACAATGCCACCCTCTGCTGGCCTCCACACGCCACTGCACAGACATTGGCAGAGGGTGAAAACCAACAGGATTCATTCAGAGAGGGGGAGGGAGAGGGCAGCTGCTCACGGCACCATCCAAACTAATGTCTTATCCATGGACTGATCTAAATGTCCTTTAAATGTTGTAACTGTCCCTGCTTTCACCACTTCCTCTGGAAGTTCATTCCACACACAAGCCAGATTCGGTCTAAAATAATTACCTCTCGTGACATTTGTGAATCATTTTTCCTCGCAACTTAAAATATCCCTCAGTTTTGAATCCTCAACTCTAGGGAAAAGACATCAGCCCTCCCTTCAGCTTCTCTGTACCCCCCATTATTTTATAAACCTCGGTAAAGTTACCGCTTAATCTCATATTCTTCAGTTTAAAATAAATCCCAGCCTCGCTCAATCCCTCCTTTCCCAGCAACCTCCAGGTTAATCTCTTCTGAATCCTCTCCAGTTTAATAATATCAAGGCCAGTAATATCAAAGTGAATAGTCAAGGTATTTTCTTAGGGTACAGGGAGACCAAAGCTGGCGGACATCAGCTTAAGGTGAGAGGGGAAACATTTAAATGTGACCTAATGAACAGCTGTTTCACCCAGAGGGTGGTGTGCCTATGGAATGAGTGGGCAGGATGACCAGACTGGACACAGTATTCCACAAGGGGTCTCACCAATACTCTGTACAACCACAACATGACGTCCCAATTCTGATACTCAAAGGTCTGATCAATGAAGACAAGTGTGCTAAACACCTTCTTAACCACGCTATCTATATGAGATGCAAAATTTAAAGAATTAAATCTGACGGCCTAGGTTTCTCTTCTACAACATTGCCAAAGGCCCTGCTTTTAATTGTATAGGTCCTGCTGTTGTTTGATTTACCAAATCCAATGCCTCGCATTAATCCAAACTAAACTCCATCTGCCACCCCTCAGCCCAGTGAGTGATATTACTGCCACCTCCCCCTCCTCCTTCAATTTTGAAATGCCCATCCATCTCCAGGAGGCCTGCACACTCCAGCCTTCAGTTTCACAAAGACCCTGAGCTTGGTTTGCCTTGTGTGGTTAGGGGGAGGAGGAACAGATTGCAGACACAGTCAGTGGGGAGGAGAGACTGGGCAATAATCAGCGGCCTGGTGTCATTTCATGGTTTTAGGAACAGGGCAGTCGCACGTTAGAGGTGGGTAAGAGTGATCGGTGTTTTGGGGTCAGAAATTAAGCTTTTCCTTCGTCTCTGGTGTTCAGTAATAAATATCTGTTTGAGACCCTTCATTGGGCAGAGTGTGGCTGCAGGATTTCTTTCCTTAATATTGCAGACTTCAGATAATAGCAATTCAAGATGGTCATAGTTAATTTAGATAGCATAGCATATAGACTCAATATCCTACAGTTGAGACAAATATCTTGCATTTGTTTAATAATACAAAGTGTTTTTTGTAATTCAGTAATGGCAACCCGATTATAATCATCCACACCGAACTGAAAATGGGCACTAAAATATGACCCAGAATCTGAGTATGGTAATTGTATTGGGTAGTGTCCCTGTCTCTGAGCTAGAGCTCTGGATTTGATTCCAATTCCTGAACTTGTGTGGTAGTGTTCCTAGCTCTGGACTAGAAGGCCTGGATTCGAGTCCTGCCTGTTGCAGAGATATGTCCCAGCATGTCAGGACAGTCTGATGAACAAACACACAGGAGAATAATGTTACAGCTTTGTGGGTATTGTCGAGTGATGCTCGGGGGAGGTGGCAGTAATATCACACACTGGGCTGAGGGGTGGCAGATGGAGTTTAGTTTGAATTAATGCGAGGCATTGGATTTGGTAAATCAAACAAGAACAGGACCTGAACAATTAAAAGCTGGGCCTTTGGCAGTGCTGTAGTACAGAAAACCTCGGCCGTCAGGTTTAATTCTTTAAAATTTGCATCTCATATAGATAGTGGGGTTAAGAAAGTGTTTAACACACTCTGCTCCACCAGGATAGGGGGTTCCAAAACAAGAGGGCATAGGTTGAAGGTGAGGAGGATTGATTTAGAAGGGACCTGAAGGTAAATGTTTCACACAGACAGTGGTGTGTGTACAGAAAGTGCTGTCAGAAGAAGTGCTGAAGGCGGTTACAATCGCACATTTAAAAAGTATCTGAAAGAGGAGAGATATTTACCAAATGCTGGCAAATGGGACTAGATCAGATTTGATATCTGATGGGAGTGAACAGATTGGACTAACGGGTCTGTTTCCGTTCTGTATGACTCTCTGAGTCTATAAGAGGGATGACAAATAATTCTGAAAGGACCTTTCAAGTCATAATTCTCTTCGCTGGAAGTTTATCGTGCCTTGATGTTCATAGAACATAGAACATAGAACAATACAGCGCAGTACAGGCCCTTCGGCCCTCGATGTTGCGCCGATCAAAGCCCACCTAACCTACACTAACCCACTATCCTCCATATACCTATCCAATGCCCGCTTAAATACCCATAAAGAGGGAGAGTCCACTACTGCTACTGGCAGGGCATTCCATGAACTTACGACTCGCTGAGTGAAGAACCTACCCCTAACATCAGTCCTATATCTACCCCCCCTTAATTTAAAGCTATGCCCCCTTGTAATAGCTGACTCCATACGTGGAAAAAGGTTCTCACTGTCAACCCTATCTAACCCCCTAATCATCTTGTACACCTCTATCAAATCACCCCTAAACCTTCTTTTCTCCAAAGAAAACAACCCCAAGTGCCTCAGCCTTTCCTCATAGGATCTTCCTACCATACCAGGCAACATCCTGGTAAACTTCCTCTGCACCCGTTCCAGTGCCTCCACATCCTTCCTATAGTATGGCGACCAAAACTGCACACAATATTCCAGATGCGGCCGCAGCAGAGTCTTATACAACTGCAGCATGACCTCAGGACTCCGGAACTCAATTCCTCTACCAATAAAAGCCAGTACGCCATATGCCTTCTTCACTGCACTATTTACCTGGGTGGCAACTTTCAGAGATCTGTGTACATGGACACCAAGATCCCTCTGCTCATCCACACTACCAAGTAGTCTACCATTAGCCCAGTAATCCATCTTTTTATTACTCTTACCAAAGTGAATCACTTCACACTTAGCTACATTGAACTCCATTTGCCACCTTTCTGCCCAGCTCTGCAGCTTCTCTATATCCCGCTGTAACCTGCCATATCCTTCCTCACTGTCTACAACTCCTCCGACTTTCGTATCATCCGCAAACTTGCTCACCCAACCTTCTAACCCTTCCTCCAGGTCATTTATAAAAATGACAAACAGCAATGGTCCCAAAACAGATCCTTGCGGAACACCGCTAGTGACGGCACCCGAAGATGAACCTTTGCCATCAACTACTACCCTCTGTCTTCTTCCAGAGAGCCAATTCCTAATCCAAACCTCCAACTCACCCTCAATGCCATATCTCTGTATTTTCTGCAGTAGCCTACCATGGGGGACCTTATCAATCATGTTGATTGAAAGCTGCGTTAGGTAAATATTTGACAGAGAAGTGAGCCATGCATAATGGGATCGAGACAGGAAAGTGAGGCTGAGTCCACAACCTGATCAGCCGCAATCTTAGTGCCTGGTGGAGAAGGCTCAAAGTATCTAATGACGCACTCCTGCTCCTCAGTCCCATGTTCCTGTGTTCCATTCAGCCCCTCAAACTTGCTAAACAGTAGCAGTTGGAGGCTACTTACTCCTATAACCTGGTGCACTGAAACAGAGGAGACCATTCGACCCTTCAAGACTGTCCCACACGGTTTTAGGTTATTTGGGAAATGTAATTGGAAAACCCAGGCTGGGTATGAAAGAGGCCCCTCATCTCTCTTCACAGAGCTTCCCCTCTCTGCAACTTGTGCTTCATTTGTTGGTCATGTTGTAGACCCAAATTCACTGAGAATACAGCTCCCATACCTCACCCAGAGATGGCTCACAAAATCCTCTGGTCTCCCTGTCTGCAACATTCAATAACAGAACATTCATGAAAATAACACCCACTAACTTTCCAATAACAGAATGTGAGAACATCAGAAACAGGGGCACGTCATTCACTCCCCAAACCTGCCTTGCCCTTCACTAAGATCGTGACTGATCTGCTCTCGGTCTGAAATCCTCTTCAATACCCAATTCTTCATCGCCCTCAACTCTCTGACAGGTCGATATCCATCTACCTCCTCTTCAAACACTTTCAGTCGTCTTGCTCCCGAACTTTCTTGAGAAGAGAAACCCTGACATTCAATACCATTTGTTTGAAGAAAACACGTGTTGTTCCTATACCATGGTCTATTGATATGAACAAAAGAGGTTGACGCAAGGGTTCAGATAAAAATGACTGGCCTGGATATCAAGGCAGTGGTTGACTTTTATTGACATAAAGGAGCTTAACAAAACTGGACTTCATGGGAATCAGAGTAACCTCTCCAGTGTTTGGGGTCAAACATGGCACAAAGGAAGATGTTCATCATCTCAGTCCTGGGTCACCTCTGTACGAGATCCTCAGGGTAGCTTCCTCTTCACAAACAGCTTCAACTGCTTCATCAATGTCTCCCCGCCCTCAACCTCCCCACCATGAGATCAGAAAGAGGGGATGGTCACTGAAGATTCCACATTGTTCAGAACATTTTGTCCCCCGTCAGTTCCTGAACTAGTTTGTGTCCATGTGCAACAAGACCCAGACTCCATTAAGGCGTGTGCTGTTAAAGTATCCACAACGTTCATGTAATAGCACTTCCTGACACTGCACATTGTCACAGTAAAACAAGAGTTCATTCACCACCTCACGCTGTTTTCACAGGAATATGAGGAAGCCATTTAGTCCATTGAAACTTTTGGAGAAGAACAAGGACAGCCGATTTAGTGCCTCCTGCCTATTACTCAGGAAGAGAAGGAGTCTAGTGTGATAGACCACACCAGAGCCCCTCGAAAATATTTGAAGGCGGTAACCTAGACTCTAATGTTTCCTTATTTTAAAGGAAATATAAAGTGTCTGTCGCAGATGCAATGTGACTGGTCAAAATACTCGGTGTGAAGAAAACACCATTTATTTAAACACGGAAGATAAAATAAAACCAAACAAAGAGGAATTTAGAAGAACGTAATTGTATTGGGCAACTGAACAGAATAATCGATCTAGGAGCTATTACTAATGAACTAGTCCAACATAAGAAATTCCGATAAACACAGCCCTGAGCAAAAAGGAAAATTCAGGAATTGAAAACAGCATCAAGAGCAAATTCAGATAGAGTAGCAGCCAGGAGACATTCCCTGAGGCTTCCAACTCTTTGGGGACCCCTATAGTTTTTGATGTTACTGAGAAACCAAAACCCAGAGATCCTAATCTGTGAGAGCTGGTCACACCCATTCAGGCTGCATTAAAATAAACCTAAGGCCTCCCTCGCTGTTTACTCAAGTGGTCTTAACTAACCAGCTTGGTAACGATCGTTCAATCTCTCTCTTAAAAGAAACCAGGATAAAAATAACCTCTTTAAGCTGCAGCATTGTCACACTTGTCAGCACATCTAGCTGTTAAACAGGAACCAGGGGTAACCAGTCAGGCCCTTGGCCCTGTCCAAGCGGACGAGGAAGAAGCCAGTCAGTCCCTTGAGTCACTTATACAGGAACAGTAGGAGGCCATTCCCACCTCAATGCACTTACACGGGCGCAGAATGAGGTAATTGATGCTGATTCCTGATCAATGTCTTATGCCCGAAACATCGACTCTCCTGCTTCTCGGATGCTGCCTGACCTGCTGTGCTTTTCCAGCAATCGAGGCTCTACTCTGATCTCCAGCATCGGCAGTCCTCACTGTCTCCGAATTGATGCTCTAATGTGATGAACAAGTGGAGCAGAGGCTGCACACAGACTGCTCCATGTTGTTCCTCTTGGCTCTGTTGCTTATGATACACATGTGGGACTTTAACGTGGTTTTCTAGTGGTGAGGAGGGAAGCCATATGTCTTGTGTGAAGTCTCAAGAAGGCATCTTCCATCTCCAAGAAGACAGTCTGGTGTTCTTTATGCAGGGTGGAAGCTGGTGGGAATGGCTATCTGTTTCCGGTGGAAGGTATTGTGGCTGCTGTTGGGGATTGTGAATAACCTGACGTTCAGTACAGGGTTCACACGCTGACTGCACAATAACATGGGGAGAGTTAATTTAGGCATATAATCTATTAGGAAAGTCACGATAGACGAATGAATGGACTCTCTAAGTTCAAATAATGGTGATCTTGTTCATGTTGATCTTGTCTAGTGCATGTCCTGTTCAGTGTATCCTGTATGCCTTACTCTGTCCAAGTCTATTTCCACCCTATGATCTGTCTGGCCATGTTTACTGTGATCTGCCTCCACTGCTCATAAACAAAGTGTTTCCCTGTACTGAGGTACACGTGACAATAAATCACACCAATAAATCCTGGGTAAAGTATGGCATTTCTCACCCTATCAATGTCTCTTTGGAAATAAGTGATCACTGCCACCCCTCGTGTTTCAGCATCGCAATTTCTTCGTCTCTCACAGCTCTACAGATTAAACACTCAGCTTCTTCACTCTATCCCCATGTTACCATCATCCATGTCTGTGGTAAGGAGATCATTCCTTACAAAGGACATCAAATCTGTCCAGAGTGCCTCAAATGCTCTCTCAGCAAGTCTCTACAACAGCAGGAAGATGGCTTTACTTATGTACTCGAATCATCTTACAATGAAGGACAGCATACCATTGACTGCACCCATTACTTACACAAGGTTTGATTCGGAGCAGTCAGCATCGACTTGAGAGTGGGAGATCATGCTTCCCAAATTTCTTAGAGTCCTTTGGTGAAGTGATCAAGAATGTTGATGAGAGCAGAGCGGTTAACGTAGTCTCGATGGATTTCAGTAAGGCCTTTGATAAGGTTCCACATGGCAGGCTGCTCTGGAAGGTTCCATCACGTAGAATGCTGGGGGAACTGGCCAATTGGATACACAGTTGGGTTGTTGATAGGAAGCAGAGGGATGAATGGAAGGATACTTGTCAGACTGGAGGTTGGGTCCAGAGCTGTTTGTTATCTATGATTTGGTTGAGAATGTACAAGGTATGATTAGTAAGTTTGCAGATGACACTAAAATAAGTGGCAGCATGATCAGTGAGGAAGATTATCAGAAATTGCAGCAGGACTTTAATCAGGTGGGCAACTGGGCTGAGAATTGGCAAATGGAATTTAATATAGATGTGTGAGGTCTTGCAGTTTGGAATCTCAAATCAAGGCAGGAGTTTCATGGTGAATGGGCGGGCCTTAAGGGGTGTAATGGGCAGAGAGACCTTGGAATTCAGGTGCACGGTTCTCTGAGAGGGGAGTCACAGGTAGGCAAGGCAGTGAAGAAGGCTTTTGGCACATTGGCCTTCATCAGGCAGGATATTGAGGATAGAAGTTGAGAATTTGGCACATTGGCCTTCATCAGGCAGGATATTGAGGATAGAAGTTGGTAATTTATGTTGCAGTTACACAGGACTTTGGTAAGGCCGCACTTGGAGTATTGTGTTCAGTTTTGTCACCTTGTTATGGGGAGGATGTTATTAAATAAGAAAGAGTGCAAAAGAAATTTACAAGGACATTGGCAGGACCCCAATGGTCTGAGTTATAGGGAGAGGTTGGACAAGCTAGGACCTTTTCTTTAGAGTGTAGGAGACTGAGCGGTGACCTTATACAGCTGTATAAGATCATGAGGGATATGGATAGAGTAAATGCTCTCAGTCTTTTTCAAAGTTTAGAGAATCGAGGACGAGACGGGACCAGTTTAAGGTTAAAGGGGAAGGAATAAAAGGGAAACTGAGAGACCACTTATTTACATAAATGGCTGGTATGTGGATGAGCTGCCAGAAGATGTGGTTGAGGGGGGTACATTAACAACATTTCAAAAGCATTTGGATAAATATGTGGATAGGAAAGCTCGAGAAGGATATGGGCCAACTGCAGGGAAATGGGGTTAGTGTGAATGGACATTTACAAGGTGGAATCGAACTCCTTTGTTAATTAAAACCAAACACCCAGAAAAGCTCGCCTCACATCGTAATCTGTTAACATACGAGTGATACAGATCTCCTACCTTCCACTATTTAAACAAAAAATAGCAAGTTAGTTTCTTAACTTTAATAGTGAACACTAAACAAAAACTATTCGCAAATACAAGCCCCTCTTTTCTTTGCTACTTCCTATCTGACTCCAACTCTGTAAAAATATGCTGTTCCAACAACCCACATATTAAACGTTACAATCTCAAAACTACACAGTCTCTATCTTCCCCGCTGTGTTCACTCTTTCAGCTGCTGATCTCACGTGGTCATATTTTTTTTTAAAATGCAAGTATGTTATACATTAATATGTGTCTTTGATAGAGAGTGTTTGGGATGGCCAGTTAGCACTCCTGCTCTACGGCAGTTACTCTGCTGTTGGAAAGCAGCAGCTCTCCCTCCAGTGTTCAAAATGCTGGATTTATATACGCCCCATGATATAATAATTCGCATAATATTGATTGATTTCCAGGTGTACGAACAATAATATTCAAATTCTATTGGCTTCAGATATTCTGAGTATTATTTAAAGTCTTTGATTGCTTTTGAACTGCTGTCAAAACAGCAACCAAAAACTCAGGCTTCCATTTCCCAGCTAATTGATACATTTGGAACAGTCTGACCTTTAGCTGGCATCTGTGGCTGTACTTTCGATTCAGCAAAACCCGTCCTATCTTAAAGTGAACAGACATTGATTAGATTCCAGGCAGTAACACACCCCGGCTATCTGTTATTCTGTATACTAACATTCTTGACCCCTCGATTAGATTCCAGGCCGTAACTCATTCTGGGCTATCCGTTATTCTGTATATAACCCACCCTGAACCCCTCGATTAGATTCCAGGCTGTAACTCAGTCCGGGGTATCTTGTATTCTGCAGATAAACCACCCTGAACCACTCAATTAGATTCCAGGCTGTAATACACCCCAGAATATCTGTTATTCTGGATATAAACCACCCTGAAACCCGCGATTAGATAGCAGGCTGTAAATCACACCGGGATGTCTGCTGTTCTGTATATAAACAGCCCTGAACCCCATGATTAGATTCCAGGCAGTAACTTCCTGTCAGGGCTGAAAGGGAAGGCTGGTAGTTATAGGGAATGCTGGCTGACTAAAGAAATTGAGGGTTTCGTTCAGAAAAAGAAGGAAGCATATGTCAGGTATAGACAGGATAGATCGAGTGAATCCTTAGAAGAGTATAAAGGAAGTTGGCCTCTACTTAAGAGGGAAATCAGGAAGACAAAACGTGGACATGAGATAGCTTTGGAAAATAGAATTAAGGAGAATCCAAAGTGTTTTTACAAATATATTAAGGACAAAGGGTAACTAGGGAGAGAATAGGGCCCCTCAAAGATCAGCAAGGCGGCCTTTGTGTGGAGCCACAGAAAATGGGGGAGAAATTAAATGAATATTTTGCATCAGTATTTACTGTGGAAAAGGATATCGAAGATGTAGACTGTAGGGAAATCAATGGTGACATCTTGCAAAATGTTGCAGATAGGCAGAGGAGGAAGTGCTGGATGTCTTGAAATGGTTAAAGGTGGATAAATCCCCAGGACCTGATTAGGTGTACCTGAGAACTCTGTGGGAAGCTAGAGAATTGTTTGCTGGGCCTCTTGCTGAGATATTTGTGTCATCAATAGTCACAGGGGAGGTGCCAGAAGACTGGAGGTTGGCAAACGTGGTGCCACTGTTTAAGAAGGGCGGTAAAGACAAGCCAGGGAACTATAGACCGGTCAGCCTGACCTCGGCGGTCGGCAGGTTGTTGGAGGGAATCCTGAGGGACTGGATGTACATGAATTTGGAAAGGCAAGGACTGATGCGGGATAGTGAACATGGTTTTGTACGTGGGAAATCATGTCTCACAAACTTGATAGAGTTTTTTGAAGAAGTAACAAAGAAGATTGATGATGGCAGAGCAGTAGATGTGATCTATGTGTACTTCAGTAAGGCGTTCGACAAGGTTCCCCATGGGAGACTGATTAGCAGGTTAGATCTCTTGGAATACAGGGAGAAATAGCCATTTAGATACAGAACTGGCTCAAAGGTAGAAGACAGAGGGTGGTGGTGGAGAGTTGTTTTTCAGTCTGGAGGCCTGTGACCAGTGGAGTTTCACAAGGATCAGATTTGGGCCCTCTACTTTTTGTCATTTATATAAATGATTTAGATGCGAGCATAAGAGGTACAGTTAGTAAGTTTGCAGATGACACCAAAATTTCAGGTGTAGTGGACAGCGAAGAGGGTTTCCTCAGATTACAACAGGATCTGGACCAGATGGGCCAATAGGCTGAGAAGTGACAGATGGAGTTTAATTCAGATAAATGCGAGGTGCTGGATTTTGGGAAAGCAAATCTTAGCAGGACTTCTACATTTAATAGTAAGGTCCTAGGGTGTGTTGCTGAACAAAGAGACCTTGGAGCGCAGGTTCATAGTTCCTTGCCAGTGGAGTCGCGGGGAGATAGGATAGTGAAGAAGCCATTTTGTATCCTTTCCTTTATTGGTCAGAGTACCGATTACAGGAGTTGCGAGGTCATGTTGCGGCTATACAGGACATTGGTTAGGTCACTCTTGGAATATTGCGTGCAATTCTGGTCTCCTTCCTATCGGAAAGATGTTGTGAAACTTGAAAGGGTTCAGAAAAGATTTACAAGGATGTTGCCAGGGTTGGAGGATTTGAGCTACAGGGAGAGGCTGAACAGGCTGGGGATGTTTTCCCTGGAGTGTCAGAGGCTGAGGGGTGAACTTATCGAGGTTTACCCTGGTGTAAGGGAGTCCAGAACTAGAGGGCATAGGTTTAGTTTGAGAGGGGAAAGATATGAAAGAGACCTAAGGGACAACTTTTTCACGCGGAAAGTGGTACGTTTATGGAGTGAGCTGCTAGAGGAAGTGGTGGAGGCTGGTACAATTGCAACATTTAAGAGGAATTTGGATGAGTATATAAATCGGAAGGGTTTGGAGGGACATGGGCCAGGTGCTGCCAGGTGGAACTAGATTGGGTTGGGATATCTGATCGGCATTGACAGTTTGGACCAAAGGATCTGTTTCCATGCTGTACATCTAGATGATTCTATGACTCTATAACTCACTCCGGGCTACCTGTTATTCTGCATATAAACCACCCTGAAACCCTTCATTAGATTCCAGTCTGTAACTCACTCTGGGGTATCTGTTATTGTACACATAATCATCCTGAATCCCCTTGATAAAATTCCAATCTGTAACTGATTTCCAATTTTAAGGGACTCTGTACATTAGCCACTTCAATCGTTTGATTAGATTCCAGTCTATATCACACTCCTGGGTATCTGTTAGTCTGTATATTAACCATCCAATCCAAAGCTGTTAAAATTGTCCACAGTGTTCAGGGATGTGTATGTGAGGTGTATTAGTCAGGGGTAAATGTGGGGAAATGGATCTGGATGGGTTATTCGTCTGTGGGTCAGTGTGGTCTTGTTGGGCTGAAGGGCTTGTTTCCCCACTGTCGGGATTATATGAATCACCCGGAACCCTCTCGATTAGATTCCAACGTGTAACTCACTTCCATGTATGTGTGACTGGCATGTTTCAAAAACACCCCAAAACCTTCAATTCTATTCCACTTCGATAAACACGAGGAGCTGCATTTTGGGAAAACAAATTTGAGCAGGATTTATACACTTAATGGTCAGGTCCGTGGGAGAGTTGCTGAACAAAGAGACTTTGAAGTGCAGGTTCGTAGCTCCGTGAGAGTAGAGTGGCAGGTGGATAAGATAATGAAGGCAGCGTTTGGTATGCTTTCCTTTATTGGTCAGTGTTTTGAGTATAGGCATTGAGAGGTCATATTGTGGCTGGACTGGACATGGGTTAGGCCACTGTTGGAATATGGCGTGCAATTCTGGTCTCCTTCCTATCGGAAGGATGTTGTGAAATTTGAAAGGGTTCAGAAAAGATTTACAAGGAGGTTGCCAGGGTTAGAGGAATTGAGCCACAGGGAGAGGCTGAATAGGTTGGGGCTGTTTTCCCTGGAGCATCAGAGTCTGAGGGGTGACCATATCAAGGTTTATAAAATCATGACGGGCATGGATAGGATAAATAGACAAAGTTTTTTTCCTGGTGTAGGGAGTAAAGAACTAATTGGCATTGGTTTAGTGTGAGAGGTAATATGAAAGAGACCTAAGGGGCAACTTGTTCACTCAGAGGGTGGTACATGAATGGAATGAACTGTCAGAGTAAGTGGTGGAGGGTAGTACAATTGCAACATTTAAAATGCACCTCGATGGGTATATAAATGGGAAAGTTTTGGAGGGAGATGGTCCAAGTGCTTGAAAAAGAGACTAGAGTAGGTTAGGATATCTGGTCGGCATGGACGGGTTGGACCAAAGGGTCTGTTTCCATGCTGTACATCTCTATGACTGTATGACTCCGTGATTTTGTGACTCACTACTTGTCATCTGTTATTCAGTATGTAAACCACCCTGAACCCCTCGATTAGATTCCAGTCTGTCCCTCACTCCTGGGTATCTCTTATGCTGTATGTAAACCCTAAACCCCTCAATTAGATTCCAGTCTGGAACTCACTCCTGGGGATCTGTTATTGGATCTGTGAAATGATCCTTGTTGGATGTTAGACTGAAAACAAGATAAACTAAATGGTCAAATATTACATTGGAAGCAAGAACACACAAAGCTGTTGGTTCTTTTCTGTTCTGTTATATATCTCAAAGTTTCACATTGGGCTGAATTTCTGTCACAATGGGGAAAGTATCAAAAGCTGTTTACTGCCCTGTATGAACGCATCATCATAGCATGAATTCTCTTGCAAGATAGGAAATGGAGACAGCTTCTGGAAGGTATCTGTATCCCTGTGTGTGTGATTCTGTGTGTCTGTGATTCTGTGTGCATGTTCAATGTTTTATATATATTCAAACTGTATTGATGTTGCCAGTCTCTCTTGCTTTTCCTTATTTACACACTCAATGTCGTCGTTTTGCTGATACAAAGTGGTTGCTGTGGACAAATCTAAAATGTCTGCCTGACTGATTTGTGTCAGGAATACTTTCAGCAAGGGTGAGGGGGCAATGTGTCAAAAGCAATTTCCATTCATTGATGCTAGCAGAGATAGGAAATGGAGACAGCTCTTTGAAGGTGGTTAAAATGTAAATCCCAGAACCTGTTTACAGTGAATGTGGAGAGACAATGTGACATTCCAGTAAGGTCTGCCTTACTTTCCAAGTTCCTAATATATGAGAGAAACATAATATACAAAACCTGATAGAGCTCAGCCACTGACTTGTAGATTTGCAGCGTTGGATCAGAATAATGCCTGGCGAGGCGTTATCCCAAAGTCAAGGGTTTCTCAAATCCCACACTGACCTTCTGTGGGTTCAAATTGTGTGTTGTCTACAAATAAAAGAAAATAATGTACCTGCAATTGAACAAAACTCTTTCTGGAACTTTGTGCATCTGTTAGTTTAAGTATCTTTCAACAGGATTGAAGATAAATGAAAGAGTGAGAGATAGGTGGCACTATAACCAGAATGGCAGTGTAGTATTAAAGGTATATTAATACTTTCAGTTAAAGGGGAAAACAGAGGAGGATAGTCTTCAAAAAAGGAAACTTGGGAGTCAGTAAAGTTGTGTAGTTTGTGACTGCATTATGTTTGCGTGAGTCAAGATTTGAAACCAGTTGGCCAATAGTACACTTTGTGACTCACTCCCAGTTACAAGTTATTTCACATAAAAAGGTTAACATATCCCTCAATTAGATTCCAGGCTGTAACTCACTCCGAGCTATCTGTTATTCTGTATCTAAAACTCCCTGAACCCCTCGATTAGATTCCAGGCTGTAACTCACTCCAGGGTATCTGTTATTCTTTACAGAAACCATCCTAAATCCCTCGATTAGTTTCCAATCTGTAACACACTCTAGGCTATCTGTTATTCTGTGTATAAACCACCCTGAACTCCTCGATTAGATTCCAGACTGTAACTCACTCCATGGCATCAGTTATTCTGTAAATAAACCATCCTAAACCCCTCGATTGGGTTCCTTTCTGTAACACATTCCAGGCTATCTGTTATTCTGTAAATAAACCACCCTGAACCCCTCAATTAGATTCCAGGCTGTAACTCACTCTGGGCCATCTGTCATTCTGTATATAAACAGCCCTGAACCCCTTGATTAGATTCCAGATTGTATCTCACTCCGGGCTATCTGTTATTTTGTATATTAACTACCCTGAACCCATTGATTTGATTTCACTTCCTGACATGTTGAGCTCATGTTCCCAACAAAATCTAATCTCAATAATGATCAATGTATCACTGGTCCTCCTATCTGCTGTCACTACCATCATGTTAACTTTCTGATGTTTACGTACATGATTACCTGTAGCAGTGAGTCGCAGGTAGACAGAATGGTGCTGAACACATTTGGCACATTTGCCTAAATCAGTCAGAGCATTGAGTATAGGAGTTGTGGTGATATGTTGCATCTATACAGATGTTAGTGAGGCCACTTTAAGAATACTGCGTACAACTCTGTTTTCTGCAGAAATGACTTACACGTATGTTCCAGGACTGGAGGTTTGAGCTTTAGGGAGAGGCTGATTACGTTGAGGTGTTTCCCCTTGGAGTGTCAGAGTTTGAGAGGCAATATTATAGAGGTTTATAAAACCATCAGGGGCATGGATATTCTGAACAGCCATGTTCTGTTCCCAAGGATAGGGGAGTCCAGAACAAGACAGCATAGGTTGGAGGGGAGAGGGCGAATGAGTTAGAAGGGACCTGAAGGTAAATATTTCACACAGAGAGTGGTGTGTGGACAGAAAGTGCAGTCAGAGGAAGTGGTCAAGGCAGGTACAATCACAGGAGGATTATTGGCCAAATGCTGGCAACTGGGACTAAATCAGATTTGATATCTGATCGGAGAGAACAGATTGGACTAATGGGTCTGTTTCCATTCTGCATGACTCTCTCATTCTATAAGAGGGATGATGAATAATTCTGAAAGGACCTTTCAAGTCGGAATTCTCTTCAGTGGAAGGTTATCGTGTCTCTATGTTCACATTGATTGAAAGCTGCATTAGTTAAATATTTGACAGAGAAGTGAGTCATGCATAATGGGATATAGACAGGGAAGTGGGACTGACACCCCAACCTGATCAGCTACAATTTTAGTGCCTGGTGGAGAAGGCTCAAAGTATCTAATGACCCAGTCCTGCTCCTCAGTCCCATGTTCCTGTGTTCCATTCAGCCCCTCAAACTTGCTAGACAGGAGCAGTTGGAGGTTACTTACTCCTATAACCTGTTGCGCAGAAACACAGGAGACATTTCAGCCCCCTCAGTACTGTCCCACACGGTTTGAAGTTAATTGGGAAATGTAATTGGAAAACCCAGGCTGGGTACAAAAGAGGCCCCTCATCTCTCTTCACAGAGCTTCCCCTCTCTGCAACTTGTGATTCATTTGTTGGTCATGTTGTAGACCCAGATTGAGTGTGAATACAGCCACCATACCTCACTCAGGGATGGCTCGCAAAATCCTCTGGTCTCCCTGTCTGCAACATTCAATAACAGAACATTCATGAAAATAACACCCACTAACTTTCCAATAACAGAATGGGAGAACATCAGGAACAGGGGCATGATGTTCACCTCCCCAAGCCTGCCTTGCCCTTCTTTAAGATCATGACTGATCTGCTCTTTGTCCCAAATCCTCTTTCATATCCAATTCTTCATAGCCCTCAACTCTCTAACAGGTCAATTTCCATCTACCTCATCTTCAAATGCTTTCAGTCATCTAGCTCCCCGAACACCCTTGAGAAGAGAAATCCTGACATTCAATACGACCTGTTTGAAGAAAACACTTGCTGCTCCTATATCATGGCCTATTGATGTGAACAAAAGAGGTTGAGACAAGGGTTCAGGTAAAAATGACTGGCCCCGATATCAAGGCAGTGGTTGACGTCTGCTGACATCAAGGAGCTTAACAAAACTGGACTTAATGGGAATCAGAGTAAACTCTCCAGTGTTTGGGATCAAAGGAAGATGTTCATCATCTCAGTCCTGGGTCACCTCTGTGCGAGATCCTCAGGGTAGCTTCCACTTCACAAACATCTTCAGCTGCTTCATCAATGTCTCCCCGCCCCCACCTTCCCCACCATAAGATCAGATGTGGGGATTTTCGCTGAAGATTCCACAATGTTCAGAACATTTTATCCCCCGTCAGCTCCTGAACTGGTCTTTGTAACTAGCAGGATCCAGACTCCATTGAGACTTGTGCTGTTAAAGTGTCGGTAACATTCATGTAACAGCACTGCCTGGCACTGCACATTGCCACATCAAAACAAGGGTTCATTCAGCACCTCAAGCTGGTTTCACAAGAATATGAGGAAGCCATTCAGCCCATTGACACTATTGGAGATGAACAGGGACAGCCCATTCAGTGCCTCCAGCCTATTACTCAGTAAGAAAAGGAGTCTAGTGTGATGGAGCTCACCAGTGCCCCTCGAAAATATTTGAAGACGGTAGCCTAGATTCCAATGTTTTCTTATTTTAAAGGAAATGTAAAGTGTCTGTTCCAGATGCAATGTGACTGGTCAAACTACTCGGTGTGAAGCAAAACACCATCTACTTTAACACGAAAGAGAAAATGAAACCAAAGAAAGAGGAATTCAGAATAACGCAATTCTATTGGATATCTTAAGAGAATAATACATCTAGGAACTAGTACTGATGAACTGTTCCAATATAGGGAAATCCCATAAACACAGCCCCTTGGCAAAAAGAAATATTCAGACACAGATTGTCACAAACATTTCTCCAATCCAAGAATTAAAAATAGTATCAAGAGGAATTTTTGAGAGAGTAGCTGCCAGGAGACATTCACTGAAGCTTCCAA
The DNA here is from genome assembly GCF_047496795.1 of Chiloscyllium punctatum. NCBI lineage: Eukaryota > Metazoa > Chordata > Chondrichthyes > Orectolobiformes > Hemiscylliidae > Chiloscyllium > Chiloscyllium punctatum. Next base: position 30,820,117 of record NC_092772.1, read on the forward strand.
CTCTGTAGAGACCCCAATAGTTTCTAATGTTACTGAGAAACCAAAACCCAGAGATCCTAATCTGTGAGAGCTGGCCACACCCATTCAGGCTGCATTAAAATTAACCTAAGGCCTCCCTAGCTGTTACTCAAGTGGTCTTAACTAGCCAGCTTGGCAACAATCGTTCAATCTCTCTCATAAAATAAACCAGGACAAAATAACCTCTTAAAGCTGCAACATTGTCACACTAGTCAGTACAATGAGCTGTCAAACAGGAACCAGGGTTAACCAGTCAGGCCCTTGGCCCTGTACAATCGGACGAGGTTGAAGCCAATCTCTCCCTTGAGTCACTTACACAGGAACAGCAGGAGGCCATTCCCACCTCAATACACTTACACGGGGGCAGAATGAGGTAATTTTTGCTGATTCCTGATGTATGTCTTATTCCTGAAACGTCGATTCTCCTGGTCCTCGGATGCTGCCTGACCCGCTGTGCTTTATCAGCAATTGATGCTCTTCTCTGATCTCCAGCATCGGCAGTCTTAAGTGTCTCCTAATTGATGCACGAAGATGATGAACAAGTGGGGCAGAGGCTGCACAGACAGACTGTTCCACGTTGTTTCTCTTGGTTCCGTTGTTTATGATACACATGTGGGACATTAACATGGTTTTCTAGAGGTGGGCAGGGAAGCCATATGTCTTGTGTGAAATCTCAAGAAGGCATCTTCCATCTCCACAAAGACGGCCTGGTGTTCTCTATGTAGGGCGGAAGCTGGTGGGAATGGCTACCTGTTTCAGACGGAAGGTATTGTGGCTGCTGTTGGGGATTGTGAGCAACCTGACGTTCAGTACAGGGTTCACTCGCCGACTGCACTATAACATGGGGAGAGTTAATTCGGAAAGTCACGTTAGACTGATGAATGGACTCTCTAAGTTCAAATAATGCTGATCTTGTTCATGTTGACCTTGTCTAGTGCATGTCCTGTTCAGTGTAATCTGTATGCCTTACTCTGTCCAAGTCTATTTCCACCCTATGATCTGTCTGGTCATGCTTACTATGATCTTCCTCCACTGCTCATAAGCAAAGTGTTTCCCTGTACTGAGATACACGTGAAAATAAATCAAACCAATCAATCCTGGGTAAAGTATGGAATTTCTCTCCCTGTCAATGTCTCTTTTGGAAATAAGTGATCGCTGCCACTCCTCGTGTTTCAGCGTCACCATTTCTTCGTCTCTCACAGCTCTACAGATTAAACACTCAGCGTATTCACTCTATCCTCATGTTACCATCACCCGTGTCTGTGGTAAGGGAATCATTCCTTACAAAGGAGATCAAATCTGTAGAGAGTGCCCCAAATGCTCTCTCAGCAAGGCTCTACAACAGCTGGAAGATGGCTTTACTTATGTACTCGGATCATCTTACAATGAAGGAGACCATACCATTGTCTGCACCCATTACTTACACAGGGTTTGATTCGGAGCAGTCAGCATAGACTTGTGAGTGGGAGATCATGCTTCCCAAATTTCTTAGAGTCCTTTGATGAAGTTACCAGGAGGTTTGATGAGGGCAGAGTGATAGACGTAGTCTCGATGGATTTCAGTAAGGCCTTTGATTAGGTTCCACATGGCAGGCTGCTCAGGAAGGTTACATCTCGTAGAATACTGGTGAAACTGGCCAATTGGATACACAGTTGGCTTGATGGTAAGAAGCAAAGGGTTTAGTGGAAGGATGTTTGTCAGACCGGAGGCTTGGTCCATTGCTGTTTGTTATCTATGATTTTGTTGAGAATGTACAAAGTATGATTAGTAAGTTTGCCAATGACAGTAAAGTAATTGGGAGCATGATCAGTGAGGAAGTTCATCAGAAATTGCATCAGGACCTTAATCAGGTGGGAAATGGGCCGAGAAATGGCAAATGGAATTTTATATAGAAGCGTGAGGTCTTGCATTTTGGAAACTCAAATCAAGGTAGGTATTTCATGGTGAATGGGAGGGTCTTAAGGGGTGCAGTGGGTAGAGGGACTTTGGTGTTCAGGTGCACGGTTCTCTAAGAGTGGAGTCACAGGTAGACAGGGCAGTGAAGAAGGCTTTTGGCATATTGGCCTTCATCAGGCAGGATATTGAGTATAGAAGTTGGGAATTTATGTTGCAGTTACACAGGACTTTGGTAAGGCCGCACTTGGAATATTGTGTTCAGTTTTGTCACCTTGTTATGGGGAGGATGTTATTAAATTAGAAAGAGTGCAGCAGAAATTTACAAAGACATTGCCAGGACCCAATGGTCTGTGTTACAGGGAGAGATTGGACAAGCTAGGACCTTTTCTTTAGCGTGTAAGAGACTGGGAGTCCTTATAGAGCTGTATAAAATCACGAGGGGTATGGATAGGGTTAATGCTCTCAGTCTTTTTCCAAGGTGTAGAGAATCGAGGATTAGAGGGGATCGGTTTAAGGTTAAAGGGGAAGGAATAAAAGGGAACCTGACGGGCCACTTCTTTACACAGAGGGCTGGTACGTGGATGAGTTGCCAGCAGATGTGGTTGAGGGGGGTACATTAACAACATTTCAAAAACATTTGGATAAATATGTGGAGAGGAAAGGACTGGAAGCGTATGGGTCAACTGCAGGTAAATGGGGCTAGCGTGGATGGATATTTACAAGGTGGACTCGAACCCCACTGTTAATTAAACCCAAACACCCAGAAAAGCTCACCTCACCCTGTAATCTGTTAAAATAAGAGCGACACAGATCTCCTACATTCCACTATTTAAACAAAACTTATGAAGTTAGTTTCTTAACTTTAATAGTGAACACTAAACAACAAGTATTCGCAAATACAAGCCCCTCTTTTCTTACCCACTTACTATCTGACTCCAACTCTGTAAAAATATGCTTTTCCAACAACCCACATATGAAACATTAAAATCTCAAGACCATGCAGTCTCCATCTTCCCCGCTGTGTTCACTCTTCCAGCTGCTGATCTCCCTGGGTCATGTTTTTTTCTATTGCAAGTAGGTTTACATGAACATGTGTCTTTGATAGAGAGTGTTTGGGATAGTCAGTTAGCACTCCTGCTCTACAGCAGTTACTCTGCTGTTGGATGGCAGCAGCTCTCCCTCCAGTGTTCAAAATGCTGGATTTATATACGCCCCATGATATAATAATTCTCATAATTTGATTGCTGTCCAGCTGTCCAAACAATAATATTCAAATTCTGTTTGTTTCTGGTATCCTAAGGATTATTTAACCTCTTTAGTTGCGTTTGGATGGCTGTCAAAACAGCAACCAAAACTCAGGTATCCATGTCTCAGCTAATGGTGACATGTGGAACAGTGTGACCCTTTAGGTGGCATCTGTGGCTTTAATTTCTATTCAACAAAACCCGATCTGTCTTAAAGTGCCCATACATGTTTTTGGCTTCATAACATCTTTCTCCTTCAGAAAATAAAATGAACAAGCAGAATGAAAAGATGGCTACATTTCTTTTCCTCTAATTCTTCATCCCAATTATATGAAATACAAAAGTATTAATCTCAGTTATATCATTCATACTAATTCTGCACACCAATTCAACACTGGTCTAAGTCAAATCTTATCTGCACTGCTTTCCTTTAACTCCACGAAAACCCATCTGCTATCACATTGTAGGAGCCGCAGCATGTACATTTTGTGAGTTTAAAGTCAGTAAGGTAAAACTCCAATGAAATTGTCTCATATTCTGGTCGTTAAATATTCCAAAAAATGCGAGAGATTTGTCGTTGTCCACAACCATTTCTGACAATTTGTTTGTCATTTAAACATTAAAATATTGTCAGGCCAGTGTGGAACATAATCATTCTTTTTCAATAATGGAGATTTTGCATTTTTTTCTGGTGGATATTGAGTTTTTTCGACAAGTAGCCAATTAGCCATTCAATTCCATCATCCTCTTTCTGTATCAATACATCTCCGACCAAGATACCCGGAGCATCAAACACAATTTTCAAAGGGTTTCAGAATATTTGGTATAGCTAAAACTGGTGTGGTGATTAATCCTGCTTTAAAATTCTCAAATGCCTCCTGGCATTGTTCTGGACACCACAATTCTGTGTTCTTCTTTACTTAGTCCATCAGTGGTGCCAATACGCTGCTGAAGTTTGGAACAAACTTCCGATAGAATCCAATCAGTACCAAAAATCGAAGCACCTCTTTCTTCGAGGATGGTTGTGTAAATTCCTCAAAGCCCTTCGTTTTTGTGTTCCATGGGGTCAACCTTCCATTTCCAATGTAATGTCCCAAGAACATCACCTCTGCCTTCGCGAATTCTGTTTTCTTTAAGTTTATTACCAAGTTTGCTTCTTGTAATCGTTCAACATGCTCTGCCAACTGTAACATGTGAGCTTTCAATCACTTGCTAAAGGTCACTACATCATACAAATAAACTACACAATTTGTTCATCTGACCATAACTCTGTTCCCTGAGTCACTAAACCTGGCTTTGTAGGGAATTCCTATCACTGGTGGCAATACTAATACGTCATCCCCACAGTAAATCGTCAAAATTTCAGAGTTTTTATCTGCCACGTGCTTCATTCTATGCTGTGCCCTTCAGGTGCTGTTTAGCGAACTCACCTACTCCATCTAATCTCTCCCTCACCTCACATACATAATCCGAGTGTGAGATCTCTGATTTCAGTCCTGTCAATTTATATTCAATTAATTCCAAAGGACCTCTCACTTCAAATATTAACTCAATGGAAGTAAACTGAGTAGATTTGTTTGGGCAAATAATTTTTGTCTAATGGCAAACAATTTAATGAGACACCTTCATTCCAATCATTCCGGTAATCCTGACAGTACACTGTTAATATGGTCTTCAGCGTCTGATGCTAACTTTCCAAGGCTCCCTGGGATTCAGGATGGGACGCCCTTGATTTGAACTGCTGTATGCCTAAGGTATCCATGACTTCCTTAAACAGCTCAGCGGTAAAATGAGACCTTGGTCTGACTGAATCTCTCTGCGGAGCCCACAGTGAGTAAAGAAAGCTACCAACTCCTCCACCTCCCTTTTTATCTTAACACTCCATAATAGAATTGCTTCTGGAAATCTGGTAGACACATCCATTATGGCTAGCAAATATTAGTTTCCACTTTTATTTTAGATAGGGGAGCTACACAACTCATCATCACCTACGTGAAATGTTCTTCGAATGCAGGAATTGGTAACAAAGGTGCTGGCTTTATTACTGCCTGTGACGTACCTACCATTTAGAATGTTTGACATGTACGTCAAAAAATAACCACGTCCGTGTGCATTGCAGGCCACTAGAAATGCCTCTGTACCTTAACCTGAGTCTTCTGTACACCAAGGTGACCCCCTGCAGTTAGTTTATGTGCTACCCGTAACACTGTACGCTACCTCTAAAACAATCTGGTGCACTTCTTCCGATTTGCCTTCTGCACTAACCTATCGGGTTTTAAGTTTCTATCTTTAAGTTAATAACGTTCAACAATATATTTTGATTCCTTTTCTGTTTGTGTGCATGTGTATGTGTGTGTAAATGTGAGTATATATCTGTTGTCAGTCCATTAGCCTTTCAGGACTAAACCCCTCTGCCTGATCCTCTGCCTGTTCAGGTTTTTCCTGCACCGTGATATCAAACAGGGGGTCAGTTCACTGCACATCAACTCCTTTGGCTTTTTATTACGGTTTTCCTTCCTGCTCTAACTTATGACAGTGGAATCTTGTTACTATACAGTCTGGAAAAATCCTGGGTATTTTTCTTTTAACTCCCTAATTCCCTAGTTTTCCTTTTGCCTTCTCCAATACAAGGGGTGCCACTCCCACCTTGGATCCTGTTAAAAATCGTTCACAAGAATAAACTGTATTCCTGGAAATGACACTCTGTTACTCACTGTCACTGTTACTGCCCCAACCTTGATTTGGCATTCCATCCTGATGTCACACAAGGGAATACTTAATTTCTAACCCCATTCCACAAATTGTTACGATCTTGATTAATATGTGAGAAAGAGTGAAAATACTTTCATCTCTCACTATTAGAGGCCGAGAGAAAGTGAGGGCTGCAGATGCTGGAGATGAGAGTTGAAAAGTGTGGGGCAGGAAAAGCATAGCCAACCAGGCAGCATCTGAGGGGCAGAAGAGTTGACGTTTCAGGCATAAATTCTTCATCAGGAAAGTGGGAGGTGGGGTAAGGGAGGGGGAAGGGGGCCGAGAAATAAATAGGAGAGTGGGAGTGGAGCTGGGTGTAAGATAGCTTGGAAGGCGATAGGTAGACGCAGGTGGGGTGTGATGGTGATAGGTCGGAGAGGAGGGTGTTGTGGATAGGTGGTAGGACAACTAGAACCATCAAACTAGAACCATCATCAACGTTGACTTCACCAAATTCCAAATCTCCCCTCCACCAACCTCTCCCAGATCCAACCGTTCAACCTAGCACTGCCCTCTTGAACCGCCCTAACTGGCCAGCTTCCTTCCCACCTACCGACTCCACCCTCCCAACCGACATATCACTATTACTCCCACCTACATCTTCTTATCGCCTTCCCAGTGACCCTCCCACCAGCCCAGCTACTACCCTCGTATTTATCTTTCAGCCCCATTGTGCCCCCACCACATTCCTGACAATCGGTTTCTGCCTGATATTCGATTCTTCTGCTTTTCAGATGCTGCCAGATCTTTTGTGCTTTTCCGGCGCCTCACTTCTCAACTATTACAGACTGAGCAGATCCCACATCTCACAAAATTATAACTTCTTGTCCTTCTCCTCCTGATCTTTCTGAATAAACTTTATCTACAGAGGTTAATTCTTTCAGAGATCAGGTACCGACTCCATACCCAGACCCTGCCGAGGCTGTGCATTCTCCTGCAGCTCCTCAGCTCTACTTGGGGTCTCCTTTACCAGTTTCACTAATGCCACTGGCTTAGCCTCTTCTACCGCATCTTTCCCCAAAGTGCCTTCCTTCAACGACCATCACAGTGTGTCCCAGCTTACTTCAATGAAAACACCTTTTCCCAGTGCCCTTCTTAAACCATCAGCACTGTCATGTTATGTGTAACACTCCCTTATACTGAGAACACCTGAGGCATTTCACCTCCTTTCAACCCCTTTGGGCTTCTTTTTTCACTTGTGGTAAACTATTGTGCACTACTGTTTGCTTTGTAATGTGTGAACTTCCCTTCTCACAATTTCTATCCCTCATAGCATGAAACTTCTCCTGGAAGCTAAATTTCATCTCATGCACCAATGCATATTTACCTGCCATTTCTGCCACGCTTCTCGCTTCTTGAACTTTCTGCTCGTGCACATGAATTTTTATCATTTCTGGAAGTGAGTCTTTCAACTTCTTCAGCATAATAATCTCCCTTCGAGCCTCACAGGTCTTATCTATTTTTAGGTCCAGCACCCATCTATCAAAATGACTGTAGTTAATTCTTTCAAACTTAACATAAGTCTGACCTGGTTCCGTCTCTATTTTTATGAAGCTCTGTCTATATGCTTCTGATACCAATTCATAACCAATCAAAATAACCAATTTAACATCTTGATAATCTCTTGACCCTTCATCTGACAGCGCTGCACATACCTCACCAACTGTGCCCACCAGCTTAGTCTGAACGAGCATTACCCACAAGTTCACTAGACACGTCATCTGCTGAATCATTTTTTTTCAAATGAAATAAAAAAGGTTTTGACATTTTTCTCACCGAAATATGACAAGGCACTAACATAGTTGTATACATCTTCTCCCTTCATCTCCATCCTGTTAATTTAACTTTCTTGTCTAAATCCCAACTTCTAAATCTCAAATTCTCTCTCTCTTTCTTTTTCCTCTCCTACACTTTTTTTCTCTCTCTGTTTCCGTCTCTTTCTTTATCTTCAAACTTCAGTTGCCATATTTGTAATTTAAGTTTTATCTAACTCGACTGCAATTGTCTGTTTCTCTAATACATCAAAGTGCTTTACCAACTCCATTACAAATTCAGCTTTCCTTTTGTCCCTGGTTAAACCCAATTCCAACCTATTTGGTAATTCTAAAAAATGTCCTCCTTTTGTCTTTCTAAACTTTCTTGGCAAATTTGGGAACCTCTTTAGTAATGTTAAAAGCCGTTTCCCTCACTTTTAATTTAAACAACCACCAGTAAACAACATTAAACAGATTTTCCGACCGGTTTTATTTGAAGATCTAGATCACTAATTGCAACGTGTTGGAATTTGCTGGGACATTTTGTACCTGAAATCTGTTCAAATCTGTCCAAGTCCCATACGGCAGGGCCCCAATCTGTGGAGACATCTATGTCGAGCACTTCTGTTAATTAAAACCACAAACCTAAAAAGCTCACCTCACCTCGTAATCTGTTAATACATGAGTGACAAAGAACTCCCAAATTCCACTAATAAAAGAAAAATAACAGTTTGTATGTGTGCAAGTTAGCTCGCTGTGCTTGAAGGTTTGATTTCTGACGATTCGACACTATGACTAGGTAACATCATCAGTGAGAGTCTCTGCTGAAGTGCTGGTGGTATGTTGCGCCTCTCTATAGGTCATGGGTTCTCAAGATGCGTGATGTCATTTCCAGTTCTCTTGTTTCACAAGAGAAGGTAGATAGGATCTAAATTGATGCGTTTATTGATGGACTTCTGGTCAGAATGCCATTCCTCTAAGAACGTCCTTGTGTGTCTTAGTATGTGTGTGCATTGTCTCAATCAAAGTTGTGCCCTTCTTTGCCTGTATGTATGGAACATAGTGATAATGGGTCATGTCTTTTGGTGGCCAGTTGGTGTTCATGTATCCTGGTAACACACCAACAGAACCAATTCAATGGCGGAAAAATGATTTTATATACACTGTTTAAATAATGTGTGTGTGCAGATAAGTAACATTTTTCATATGTGCACAACACATTCTAAATGAACAACCGAGACACAGTTAACAAAAAGTGATGCATATGATGTATAAAATTTATAAAACATTGAAACATCATTTGATTCTCATCTAAAATGATATGTTCCCCTTCCCTCAACGTTCCCTGTTTTTCTGGAATTCTCCACTCCAATCTCACATTCTTATCAGGATGTGTTATAAATTCTTGCTTCTGGTGTCCCAACTTATTTCAGTTAATCCCCTTTCTACCAGAATTCAATATATTGGCCTGTTGGATACTTTCCAAAGCTAGTGTCTGTCATATTATTGGAGATAAAAATTCTGGCATCAGACTCAGCATTTGAACATATTGCTCTGTTCTACATGCACGATACAAAGGACCACAGCACACAGGGATTGCCAAAACATTGAGGGATGTGCATCTACTTCTTTCGATGATCTAGTTTTCTCATTTTTCATATTTCCTCATCTATGTTGACTCGCTCTTTCTCTCTTTGTATCTAGTTAAGAGATTTACCAATTATTCTTTGCGTCTCCTCTCTCAAAGCCCCTTCTGTCGGTTTATATCTATTGGTCTCTTCTTGATGTAATGTGATTATAATTGAACAATGTAACTACAATGACATGTGGGAGGAGCTGGCCAGAGTTAATTGGAAGGGGAGCCGAGCTGGGCAGACCATGGAACAGCAAAAGCAGGAATTTCTGGGGATATTTCGGAGGATATCAGAAATTCTCCCAAAGGTGATGAAACATACTCATGACAGGACAAGGCAACCATGAGTAATAAGGAATCAAACCAAAAGAGGAAACATACAATGTGGTGAAGATGATTGGGAATTCAGAGAATTCATTGGCTCGGAAACTACATAAGGCTGGCATCACTGTCACTGCAGAGCTCTTAATCATGGTCAGGGAGAGAAACAGAGGGAAACACATTCACTTTAAACACAGAAGATGGTATTACTCAAGGAAAAAGATTCAGATGAATTAAACAATTGAATTAAAATCAGTTACTTGGTTTTGCAGAATGTGTCAGATTGAAAGCATGACCCGGGAAGAGACCCTCAGCAGAATGAGAGTATGAAAATGGAAGTGTTACCACATCAGAAACCAGAGTAGGTCACTGAGTACATGACTGATGGGTGAATGAGTCTCGATGTGAACTAAGGGACAGACAGCAGAATTGCATTGCAGATATTGCAGCTCAAAACTGCGTATTTATGTAGTGATGTAGACTACAGCAGCAGAAGCAAAACAGCATTCAACCAAAACCTGTAAATTTTAGCCTCGAATAATTTCCTCAGTCTGCCATTGCCATCAATATGATCTATGTTTCAGTAATGACTGTGGGTGAACATGACTGGGTCAGAACCACGTGAACCTAAACCTGACGTGAACCCATTAAAGCTACCACATTTGACCAACAGATCTGATCGAAGCTCCGCAATCCTGTCACATTCTGACATAACTGGTGATGGATGATGAAACAAATGACTGGAGCAAAGGGCTCCACAAATATCCCCATCCTCATAATTGTACAGCTCTGCACATTAGTGTAAAAGACCAGGATGTGGTATCTGCACCACCCTCAGCCAGAAGTGTTGAGTTGATGATCCACCTCACCCTCGCCATGATACCCACAGAATCACAGCTGCCAGTCTTCAACCAATTCAATTTGCTGTACGTGACATGAAAAACAGCTGAACATAGTACATACGAAAAAGGCAATGGGCCCTGACCCCATTCCTGCAATAGGACTGAAGACTTGTGCTGCATAATAAGCCGTGTCCCTGGGGAAGCTGTTTCATTCCAGCTCCAACTCTGACATCCCCCTGGTAATGTGGAAAATTACTCAACTATGTCCAGTTCCTAAGAGGATTATAATTACAATCTGACCAGTTACCTCCCCCTCAGACCCACCTCGATAGTCAAATTGGTAGGAGTTCTTTTTGACAGAGTTTCCAAGCAGCACAGAAATAACCTGCTCAGTATGATTTCAGATAGGTCCCCATGTAGAGATGGTGCTGCTGTGGAAAGGTCACTGGATTACTAATCCAGACCAGGCTAATGCTCTGGCAGCTGGTGTAAGTTAAACACAATTGACAAAATATTAAGATGCAAAATCTGGTGTCCGTAAATAGTGACCTTCAAGCCAATGTCGATTGTACACACCAATTTGCTTCACAAATGTCCTTTCAGAAAGTGAATCTCCCGTGTTTTCCTGGTCTGGCCTAAACGTGACTGCAGACACACAGGCGTGTGATAAACTCTTCAACGGTCTCTGAATCCGCCAAACAAGACATTCTATTGTATCAAACTGTTCCGAGGTCAAAAGGATAAAACCGGACAGAACACCAGGCCCCAGCCTCAGTATCGGAAAAAGGGAATGAGAAACACAGTCCTGTTGACCCTGCAGAGACCTCCTTCTAACATCTGAGAGCTTGTGACAACATTTACAGACTACATAGAAACATCGGGAATGGAGTAGGTCATACAACACATTGAGCCTTCCCCATTCCAGTTCATGTTCAAATATGTACACAATGCACTTTTTCCACATCCCTTAATGTGAATTACTGTGGGAAGCTATAAAGTAGGAAGTGCAGAAGTCCATTTGGTCTGTCGAGTTTGCTACCCAATTCAATATAATGATACCATACCCTTTATTTCCATATCGTTCTCCTTCTCTCCCACCATTCCTTTACTGTCTCTAAATCATTATTTATATTCAGTGTCTTGGCTTCCAGGTTCGAGTGCATTCCCCAGGTTCACCAGTCACTGAGTGCAGACATTTATTGTCATCTCATTGCAGAATGGTCTGTCTGTACCTAATACTGTGGACACTTGTTTTAGACACCACAGCCAGGGGAATTATTATCCCTGCTTCCAATCCGTCTCACCCTGTCAGAGCTTTATATATCTCACTGAGATCTCCACCCATTTTCCTAAACCACATGGAATACAGGCCCAGTCGCCCCAAACTCTGCTCCCACAACAAGCCTGTCATCCCAGAGATCAGTCTGATCATCCTTCACTGCTCTCCCTCAATGTCAGGTTTGTTCTTTATTATGTACTGAGACTAAATCTGCACAGAATACTGCACAGTGTTTGAGATAGGGTCTCACCAAAGCTCTCTACAGCTGCTGTAAGACACGCTTACTCCTGGACTCAAATCCCCCTGAAATGAAGGTCAGCACATCATTGATCTTCCTATCTGGTTCTTGCTCCTGCAATATTGCTTTCAGTGACTGGTCTACAGGGAGATCCAGATCCTTGGCAATGTTACAACTCGCCACTTGTTGGGTCTGTGTACACTGGGCAGCGTGTGAATGCCATTCCCAGTATTGCCATGTGGGTTCAGACCTCACTGTGCTGCAGGGACCTCGGAGGGCCGCGCAGAAGGAAACAACAAAAAGGCCCATACGTCGCTTTTCGGATCAACATGTTTTAAACAATCCCTTTTCAAACGAAAAGCTGCCAATCTCTTGTTCCCACCGAAGGGCACACTGTCACCTCAACCCACCTTGCTCTCCATCTGCCACGTAGTTGCCCATTCATTCCACTTGTCTTAGTCACCTTGAAGCTTTTTTACAACCTCCTCACCCACTCGCAATCCAACATCCATTAGTTCTATCAGCAGGTTGGGATATATTGTATTTGATTCCTGCAACCAAATGTTTAATGGGTATTGTGAACAGATGGGGCCTGAGCACCGATCTCTGTGATATCCCAGCAACATTCCTCTGTTATTTTTTTAAAATGATATTTATTTCCTGAATCTGGGTGTGACTGGCTGGGCCAGCATTTATTGCCTCTCCCTGGTTGCCCTTGAAAAGGTGGTGGTGAGCTGCCTTGTTGAACCGCTGCAGTCCACTGTGGATTCAGTGACAGGAACACCATTGAATGCCAAGGGGCAGGTTAGATTGTATTTTAGTGGTGATGGTCACGGTCTGGCATTTGTGTGACGTGACTATTACTTGCCACTTGTCAGCCTGGATACTGTCCAGGTCTTGTTGTATTTGAACATGGACTGCTTCAGTATCTGAGGAGCCACAAATGTTGCTGAACATGGTGCAATCATTGGCAAACATCTCCACTTCTGACCTTAAAATGGAGGGAAGGTCATTGATGAAGCAGCCCTGAAGATGTATGGGCCTAGGCCACTGCCCGAGGGACTCCTACAGACTTGCCCTGGAGCTGAGCTGACTGACCTTTATCAACCATGACCACCTTCCTACGTGTCAGGTAAGATTCTAACCAGAGGGGAGTTTGCCCCTGATACCCATTGATTCCAGTGTTGCTAAGACCCCTTGATAACACACTTGGTCGAAGGCAGCCTTGATTTAAAGGGCTGTCACTCTCACCCCACCACATTAATTCAGCTCTGTTGTCCATGTTTGAACCACGGTAATGAGGTCAGGAGCTGAGTGGCCCTGGAGGAGCCCAAACTGGGCGTCATTGACCAGGGTATTGCTGAGCAGGTGCTGCTTAAAAGCACTGAGACCTTCCACCACTTTACTGATGATCGAGAGTAGACTGATGTGGTGGTATTGGCCGGATTGGATTTGGTCCGCTTTTTATGTACAGGAGATACTTGGGGTAATTCTCCATGTAATCGGGGAAATGTTGTTGTAACGGTATTGAAACAGCTTGGTGAGGGCAGTGACAAGGTCTGGAGAACAACATTTCAGTACTATTGCCAGAATGTTGTCAGGGTATGTACCCTCTGAGGTATCCAGTGTCTCCAACTGAATCTGGATATCGTGTGGAGTGAATCAAATTGGCTGATGACTGGTAACTGAATTGTTGAGGGCCACTGGAGGAGGCCGAGATGGATCATCCACTCAGCACTTCTTACTGAAGATTGTTGCGAATGCATGAACGTTATCTTTTGCACGGAAGTGCTAGGCTCTTCCATCATTAAGGATGGGGATACTTGTGGAATGTCCTCCTCCGATGACTTGTTTAATTGTCCATAAATATTCTCTACTAGAAGTAGAAGGACTGCAGAGCTGAGATCTGCACCGTTGCTTGTGGGATCACTTAGTTCTGTCTATGACGAACTGCTTATGCTGTTTGGCACACAGGTAGTCCTGTTTGGTGACTTCATCAGGCAGACACCTCATTTTCAGGTACTCCCAGTGCTGCTCCTGCCCTCCTGCACACTCCATTGAATCAAGGTTGATCCTCTGGCTTGATGGTAATTGTTGTGAGGGGGATATGCCAGGCCATGAGGTTGTGCTGGAGTACAATTCTGCTGCTATTGATGACCCACAACATATTATCGAAGCCCAGACTTGAGCTGCCAGATCTGTTCAAAGTCTGTCCTATTTAGCATGGTGACAGTGCCAACTAAAATGGTGGAGGTTATTCTCAATATGCAAGTGTGACTTTATCTCGACAATGACTATGCAGTGGTCACTCTTACCCGATACTGTCATGGACAGATACTTCTGCAGCTGACAGACTAGTAAGGCTGTGGTCAAATATGGCTTTTCCCTCTTGTGGGTTCCTTCACCACCTGCCGCAGACCGAGTCGAGAAGTTATATTCTTTCGGACCCAACCAGCTCAATCAGTAATGCTGCTGCTGAACCACTCTTTTTGTGGACATTGACGTCCCTAACCCAGAGTATATTTTGTGCATTTGCCACCCTCAGTGCTTCCTCCAAGTGTTGGTCAGCTTGGAGGAGTACTGACTCATCAGTTGGAAGAGGCTGGTACATGATAATCAGCAGGACGTTGCCTTTCCCATGTGTAAACTAACGCCATGAGAGTTCATGGGATACAGAGTCACTGTTGAGGACTCCCAGAACAATTCCCTTCCAACTGTATCCCACGGTGCCACCACTTCTGCTTTGTCTGTCCTGATGGTGAGAGAGGAGATATCCGGGGAAGGTGATGGGGTGTCAGGGATATAGTTATACTCACAGAATCAGACCTTAAATACAATGTCAGGCTGTTGCTCCACGTGTCTGTTTATTTCTATTCACTGTCTCCTGCCAGCTGTCCCATTCTAGAAGCATGGCCATATATTCACCCCAATCCACGAAGATTTGATTTTGCAAACTAGGCTTGGAGCTTTACCAAAATCTTTCTGAAAATCCACATGTTTTACATCCATTGCTTCTCTTTCATTTGTCTCCCAGTCAGTTTCTCAAACATAATTCCCATTTCATAAACCTGTGTTAGTGTTGTCTATGATCATTATTTTCAGTCCCAATAATTTCTCCCAAACGATTTACTTACTATGTTCTATGTTCCATGTTCTATTTCGTTTTCCACGCCAGACTTGGTTTTCCTGGTATTGTCAGAAAGTTCTGTGAAGACAGAACTGAAGTCGTGGATTCATAGTTTTGCCATTTCCCTGTTTCCCATTCTACATTCTCTGGTTTCAACTGGAAAAAACCTGCACTTTTTTTTCATACTTCTCACATTGACAAAATTTGACAAGCTATAACAGTTCACTCTTATAACCTGTGTGAACATTATCTTCAGAAACCCATCAATTCTTGTGTTAAGCTGCTCAATCATTGACCTTCCACATCATACACTCACAGGAGCATAGTCTCTATGCCAACAGAAATACAGTACGATCTATATTAGTCCCACTTTCCGACAAAAGGTTCATAGCCTGGAATGTTATGGCACTTCCAAGTGCTTGTCCAAGTACTTTTAACAGTTGAGAGGTTAACCTTGATAACTCCCCTCTCAGAAAGTACTTTCCAGACCCCAACACCCTCTGGGTGAAGAAAAAGTCATCTTGAAATCCTCTCTGAACCTCAAACCCTTCGCTTTAAAAGTGTGCTCCCTTGTTCTTGACTCTCTGTCTAAAAGGAAGAGATGCTGTCTGTCCACCCTGTCGATGCCCCTTGTTAACTTATCCTTCTGAATCACATCCCCCTCAGCCTCTCTGTCAAAAGTAAACAACCCGAGCTTATCCAGCCTCTCTCCATAGCTGATATGCTCCATCCCAGGGAACATCCTGGTGAATCTCCTCTGCAACCCCCTCCAGTACAATCACATCCTCCCTTATAATGAGGCTCCCAGAACGACATACAGTACTCCATCATGGACTAAACCAAGCCCTGTATAACACTTATAATCTACTCCCTGATTAATAAACGCTCCACCCAAGGTTCAATTCTTAACTAGTCCATTACCCTGTTCAGTCACATTCAGGGATGTGTGGAGAAACACCCTGTGAGCTCCCGCGTGTGCTGCCAATCATTGTGTACACCCCATGTCTGGTTCCTCCTTCCAAAGTACATCACCTCATATTTATCAGGATCACATTCCATCTGCCATTGATCTGCCCATCTGATCATTCCACTTGTATTTTCCTTTAAAATCAGAACTTCCTCCTCACTGCCAACCACCCGGCCAATCTTTGTGTCAAACACAAACTTGCTTATCACAACTCCCACCCCTCCACCCACTCCCCCTCCAGATTCACATCTATACCATTTATAAATGCTACAAAC
Source organism: Chiloscyllium punctatum (assembly GCF_047496795.1). Lineage (NCBI taxonomy): Eukaryota > Metazoa > Chordata > Chondrichthyes > Orectolobiformes > Hemiscylliidae > Chiloscyllium > Chiloscyllium punctatum. The sequence continues at coordinate 30,836,462 of NC_092772.1, forward strand.
AACAAGGGACACAGCACTGATCCCTGTGGTACACCAGGGGACACTGGTCTCCAGTCACACAAACAGTCTTCTCCCACCACCCTCTGCCTCCTGACACTAAGACAATTTTTGCTGTAACTTTTCAAGTTATCCTTGATACTGTGAGATTTTATTTTATTTTTTTCAGTTTCCCATGCGGAACTTTGTCAAAGGCATTGTATCAAAACTAAATTAGCGACCTCCTCAAACTAATTGAATCAACTCCATTAGTGTGACTTAACTCTGATAAAATCATGATGATTATCCCTGATCAAGCCTTGCCATTCTGATTGGAGTTCAATTTTCTCCTTCTCTATCTGATTTAATACTCGCTCGTCTGTAGTTCCTTGGTCTATCTCTACCACCCTTACTGTGAAGTACAATCATAATAGCTGTTCTCCAGTCCTCTGGCAGCTCCCCTATTGTCAGATTCTAATTAAAATTTCCAATCAGCGTCTTTCCTCCCTTGACTCCAACAGTATCCAGACCTGCAGATTGGTCAAATTTTATACCAGACAAAGCCTCAAACCGCCGCTCGTATTTTACATCAAACTCTTTTCAAGAGCTTTCCAGTCCATCTTCTCGAATTCTGTACCTGCATCCTCCTTCTCCCAAGTAAAACAGCTGTGATGTTTACATGTAACAATCTATCAATGTTCTCCGGGTTGACGCACTGATTGCCCCTTTGGTTTCTAATGGACACTAACTGTTGCTGATTATTCTGTTCTACTTGTCCTTGTAGAATGTCATGGGATTCTCCCTCATCTCTCCTGCTTGCATTTCTCCATGTCCCTCGGTTGTTCTCTCCCCTCTATGTTTCTAAGTTTCACTAAAATCACCTCTCATCTTTTCAAACTCGAGATCACAGGCTGAGTTTCCACATCAGACAATCTTGCCATTTTAGGGATTAATCTGGAGAATACCTTTTGCAGTTCATCTGTAGTATATTCCATTTTAGATTGGGACTCCAAACAGTACACAATACTCTCAGTTTAGTCTCAGCAATGCTCTGTGCAGCTGGCGCATGGCATCTTCTATATTTCAATTACATTCACATGAATGTAAACCTAATTTTTCGTTTCCTATTTGCTTGTGTTTAGATTACATTGCGTTACAGTGTGGAAACAGGCCCTTCGGCCCAACAAGTCCACACCGACCCGCCGAAGCGCAAGCACCCATACCCCTACATTTACCCCATACCTAACACTACGGCAATTTAGCATGGCCAATTCACCTGACCTGCACATTTTGGACTGTGGGAGGAAACCGGAACACCCGGAGGAAACCCACACAGACACGGGGAGAATGTGCAAACTCCACACACTCAGTCACCTGAGGCGGGAGTTGAATCCGTGTCTCTGGCGCTGTGAGGTAGCAGTGCTAACCACTGTGCCACTGTGCCACCCAATTCTTCCCAATTCCTTTTACTTTAACTTTTCTTATGATGTTAGTGGGAGAGTTCTTAAAAAAGATCCTCTTGAATATCCAACGATACGTTTTCCATTAGCTCCTCATTGCCTACGTCCACAAGAATCATCTTCAAACCATTCCAAAAAATGTTTGCCACTTATGGTTTTCGTTTCATCGATGCATTATCATCCTACCCAGTTTTCCCATTACCTTCTATATATCCAGTAACACGTTCTTTATAATCGAGCCCAACAGACACCCGACTGCGGACGACAAGTTACTGATCTGTAGTTCACCACTCTCCCTCATCATCCTTTCTTAAACTGTTGGATAATATTTGTAACCTTTGCCTTATCCAGATTGGCTAAATATCTTTCGGGAATGTATTGGAAAACAACGTGATAATCTGCGATGCAATCAATATGCCTATTGCTGCTTCCTCTGAAATTCTTGTATGAAGTACATCTGATCTGTCAGATTTATAAATACTCAATCCAGCTTTCTTTTAAAAGATGACCTCAACACTGATAAGAATGATCTTAGACTTTACTTACACAAGTCCCATGGTCACTTGGTATTTCTAAGAGAATTTCTGGATATTCTGCCTTGAAGATAGACACAAAGAAACTGTTTCTTTTCCCTGTGAATTCTCTGTTGTCTTCAATACATTATTCTGTCCGCACACCCACTGTTCCATATTTGACCTTGTTTTTATTTTTGTTTCATACACTGATGTACTTTTTTTTAGCAGTCTTTATGTTTTTCTTTTGTTTGTATGCTTTTTCGCTTTTTGATTTTCTTTTCTTGGTCATCCGTTGCTGGGTCCTATATTTCTCCGAATCCACTGGCTTACTACGGTACTTGGCATTTTTCTAAGCTAATTCCTGTGATCTAATAGATAGTTGAAGGTGAGGCTGAAAGGGTTAGGTCAGAGAGGCGGGTGGACCAGATTGATCGGAAGGAAGATGAACAGAGAGGAACGTTCAAAAGGGGGGAGGATGCTGATTTGGAAGATTGGACTGGGATAAGGTGGAGTTAGGGGAAATGGGGAAACGGGTGAAACCTACATTAATCCCCTGTGGTTGGAGGGTCCCACGGTAGAAGAGGAAACTTTCTTCATCCATGCTTCGGGTGGTTAGGGTTTGGCGATGGAGGAGGCCCAGGACTCTCACGTCCTTGGCAGACTGGAAAGGGGAGTTAAAGTGTTCAGCAACAAGGCGGTGGAGTTGGTCAATGTGGCTGTTCCAGATATGTTCTCTGAAATGATCCACCTGCCTTACCAATGTAGAGAAGACCACACTGGCTTTAATGTATGTAGTAGATGAGGCGTTCTGTCTCCCTTCATCACCTTTCACTTTCAACCCCACCTTCATCTACCTATCGCATTCCTAGCTACCTCCCTCCTGCCACATTGCCTTCTCATTTATCTCTCAGCCCCCTTCATCATAAGCCTCATTCCTGATGAAGGGCTTATGCCCAAAACGTCAATTCTCCTGCTACTAGTACGCTGCCTGACTGTGCTTTTCCAGCACCACACTCTTCGACTCTGATCTTCCAGCACCACACTCTTCGACTCTGATCTCCAGCATCTGCAGTCCCCAATTTCTCGTCATACCTTCAGGGCTTGCACGATTCAGATTTATGACAGTTACTTCAAATAAAACAAAAACTACCGAGTACTCAAACAGCATAAAAGAAAACCAATGCATTGTGGTCACGGTTCCTAAAAGGTCCTTTCCAGCAAAGTTTTCAATTAGTTCTTTTGATCATTCAACATCAATTTCTAAAGAACCTGATCTCTAGCTCAGTGCTCGACAAAATGTTAATGCCACCATCTAACACATGCTCATGATATCCATTTTTCCCAGCATTAGCATTCAGTTGGGTTAACACAGTTTAGATATAATGTAAACAGTACGTTATTACTGAAGTAGCCACAAATGTGTATAACTCATTTCCCGTTTTTCAACATGTCCAGCATTTGTATTGCAGCTTTCACTTTGATATATAACTCCCATCAATGTTTCCTTCTCCTTGCTGTTTTTGCACTCCACCTTACCAGATTCTGGAGAATCTGAGCGATGTGGGATTTGGGGAGATTAATGGTAGAGATCATCTCGCCACATCATTTATGATCTTCTTAAGCATCATTGTGACATTTTATCCAGATCTCCCGTTATGCTAGTGGAGTAGAGAAGGACAATGATCGTTCATAAATGCTCTGTATTCCCCCAGAGAGCTGAGACTGCTCTAACCTGGGTGGGAACCTTACAGCAGGCTGGTAAAGCATTGCTGATGTTGTACAGGATCTTAGTGAGATCACATCTGGAGTAGTGTGTACAGATTTAGTCTCTTCAATGAAGAAATGATGTTGTTATATTGGAAGCAGCTCAGAAATGGTTCCCTCAGCTGATTCCTGCAATGAAGGTGCTAGCTTATAACGAAAGGATGATCAGGTTGATGCAATAGCCATTGGAGTTTACAAAAATAAAGGATGATCTTATTTCAACATAGATGACAGGAAGGAGTCAACAACTGAAGAGAATTGCACAGATAGTGGGGCAATCCATTCCGTCCTCCAGCCTGTTACACAGGAACAACAGGAGGATATTCAGGCCTTCGAGCCTATTACACCAGAATAGGACGACACTGTTCAGCCCCACAAGCTTGATATATATTTGAGGCCAATCAGCCCCTCGAATCTATAACACTGGACCCAGAGTAGGCCATGCTGCACCAGTATCCTGTTACACAGCAACAGGATCAGTCCATTCAGCCTCCTCAAGTCCGTAACATAGGAACTGGAAGTGGTCACACAGTGACTGGAGATTGTTACACTGGGATAACAGGACGCCATTCAGACCCACCGAGTCTGTTGCAAGGGAAATGTGTTAGGATAAAAACTATCTGAGACTTTTTTCATGAGAAAGGAGGAGGTAATTTAGACACGAGTCTGCTGTATGGGAATAAGAGAAGACTAATCACTCCCTCGGTCCCATCTCTGGGATACATGAGGAGACCGTTCAGTATCTCCACCGATTATGGAGAAATATGAGAAGACCCATTAGACCCTCAGAATGTTATACAGTAACGGGAAGATTCCATAATCCCCCACCCCTCTAACGCATCAACAGGAGGTGGTCATTCTGGCCTTGGAGATGACAACATGGGAACACCAGAAAGACTTCATCCCATCGATCTTGTACACCAGCAGGTTGACGAGTCCAGTCAGCCACACATACCGCTTATGTAGCAATTGGAGCACATCTCTTAAAACCTTTTGCCCATCAAACAGGAATTCAAAGAAAACGTAATGGTTTTCAAAAGGGAAGAACTTATAATAACTGAATACATTAGGGAGTAAAATGTAACAATAAAGTATTTAAATTTAAGGCAAATTATTAAAATCCATTGTTGAGGGCATTTGCAAACGTATACCACAATCCATCGGACTCAACATGGTTTTACAAAAGATAAACTATGATTGAAGTGTTTTCTTGAGTTATTTAAAGATGTGACAAACAAGGTGGATAGTGGGAGTCCTGGAGATGGAATATATCTGGTCTTCGTGAAGGCATCGGATATGTCGCTTCTCCAAAGAGTGAGTGGTAAGATCAGACAGCATCGGTTTAGGAGTAATTTATTGGTTTGGATGGAGGCTTGGTTAACTAACAAAATGCAGTCAGATGAATTAAATATATCATTTTATATTGGAAAATGCAATTTGATGGGTGCCATAGATTTCAGTTCTCATGCCTCAACCATTTGGGATCGATATTATTACTCGGTTTACAGGATAGAAAATACAATAGCTACATTTTCAGATGACACTAACATTGGTGGGAAATTACTTCGGAATGATGATGCAAGAGATTTATAAACTATATATATAGATTGGGTGAATGGGCAAACATTTGGCAATGAAAACTAAAGTGGATAAATATGGGGTTATTCCAGTTGGCCAGCCTAATAAAAAGGCAAATTATTATCGAAATGGAGAGAAACTTCAAAGTGCTTAAGTGCAGAGGGATCTGGGCGCCTGCTTGCATATCACAGAAAACTTGCTTGCGGGTACTTCAAATACTGAGAAATGCAAACATAACTTCATCGTTTATTTGTAAAAGGATAGAGTAGAAAGGTAGGGAGTGTTGCTGTAGCTATGCAAGGCATTAGTGAGGCTGCAACTGGAGTACAGTTTGGGTGTCCTGCAGAATGAGGTATTTCCATTGGACGCAATTCAGAAGAGCTTCATTAGGATGATTCCATATTTGAAGTGTTTGTTTTATGAAGCGAAATTGAGCAGTTCAGGCCTATATCTCGATTTTATAAGAACGATAGGAGAGCTCATTGAGGTCGCTAAGATGCGAAATATAATTGAAAGTGTAGATGTGGAGTGGATATTTTTTTCATCAGCCACAATCTCCAACAAGAGAGTAGAGTTTGACGATCGAGGGATAGCAGGGATGTGGAACAGAGGCCGCGATGACATCAGCCATGATTGTATTCCATGGCGGAGCAGATTCGGAGGTTGGATTCCTGACTGATTCTCCTCGTTCATATTCAGCTTTTCCACTGTGTTACACAGTAATGGGAGAGGACTGTGTATCAAACAGGAAGCAGGCACTCCGGATAAATCAGTCTAAATCAGTTTGACCGAACGTCACTAGTGGAGTCACACAGTGACCAGTGCTGGGTCCTCCACTATTTACCATCTATATCAATGATCAGGAGGATGGAACAGATATAAAGATACTGAGTTTGGTCATGTTGCTGTGATAAGCAAGAGATTAAATTATCAAGAGAGGTAAAGGAAATGGATAATAATTTCGCAGGTGCAATATAACATGATATACTCTATCATTTCATTTACAGGAATAATGGAAGGCAGTATGTTACGGAAATGGAGAGGGATTACAGGGATTAATGATACTGTGTACTGGGGGGTTCACTCAGCCCCGTTCAGACATGGGAGGTTTTGCTCCATCCCTGATCGTCTGCTCCCAGACACTCCAAGTGACCCCATTGCTCTCCGTACACATGGAATGTTTTGAAGTGTTTGGTTGGTGATGGGGATGCTGTTTTCAAACATGTATTAAGGGGTCGGCCTTTATGCAAGATACATTCATTCATTTCTACATGGAGACCCGAAGAAGATGGGAATGCTGTCTGCTTGTGAATGAAGGAACTGTGGCTGCTGTCAGGACAAGAGGTATTCACCAACATAGTGTACTGTGCATGGACACACGGTAACATTAACAGAGAGAGAACTCCTTCAGTTCCTCTACCTCTCCCCATTGACATGAGTACTCTGCAGATGCCATGTACACCATCGGGAATCCCATTATACTGGATACACCCGGCAGCTCCCTGCTGTGGGGGAAACGATGTATTTACCTCATCCACCATATATATCCTCCATGACCGAATGGTTACATTGATGGCAACATACTGGGAGATGATGGCTATGTCACCCAGTCCTGTTTGAAAAGTTCCAGAACATAGAAGCTGAATGAAACTGTGACCCGAACAGCCACTGGCAGCACCGTCCTTTCCCCTGGGGTGAAGCTGCAGGACGCGTTAAAGGAGGTGACACTGCTCTGTGACCAGCTCCTTGTTCAATCAGTGTCCCCTCCCACTCTGCTCCTGGATTAAGTGCAGCTGGCGAGGCTGTTAATGCAAAACTCGGGTGGGTCCAACGGATCCCTTTCCACACATACACTAACTCTGTGTTTTCAGAGTTTCCCCACTCTGTAACCTTTGCTCCATTTGTTGCTCATGTTACTGACCCAGATGCTGTAACTACAGTCCCCAGGCTCCACCCAAAGATGGGTCAGTAAATCCTCATGTCTTCCTGAATGTCTCAGGCAGCTAACAGCACAACCTCCAGCAAACCATCCCCAACCCCTCCACTAAAGTTTCAATAAGAGTCAGTCAGAAACTCCTCATCTATAAGTGTTGTGGACCAGACCAGATCCCTGCAAAATATTTTAAGAAGGTCGCTTAGACCTTTCCTTATTTTAAAAATAGATGTGAAGTTTGCGTTCCTGATGTGTTGTGACTGGTCAAACCACTCGACATTAAGCAAAATATAATCTATTCAAATGCTTTAGTTAAAATACAATTAAAGAAAAGAACATTTTGAGATAGCTTATATGTTTGAACACCTACACAAACAATAGATACCGTATCTTCTTGGTATACACTGCTTGGCACAAAGATATATTCAAATACAGATCCTTACATGCAGTTTTCCGATCGAAGAGATATCATCATCAACAGAGATCTCAGAGAGAAAAGCAGCTGGGGATCATGTATTGAAACTTCCAACCCTTTCCGGGATCCCCAACAGCTTCTGAATGCTACAGCTAAAAGCAAACCAAGTAAACCTGGTCTGGGAGAGCTGGCCGCTGCCCTTCCATTGTTACCAATGTTTTAATAAAACCTAAAGGCTTTCTCAATTATTTATTTAAACTGTTTTCAGACAGCAGTTCTGCATCTCTGCCTTTATAACCTCTCTTCAAAAGAAAATCCCAAGATAAAATAACCTTTTTACAGTGATAGTGTACTCACAACTCCACCTTTAAAAAAATGATCCATCAATATTCAAAAAGGGATTCATTTTAGACCTCCTAATCTTCCTCTGTGAGTAGACTGGCGGGAATGGCGGGATTACCTTACACTGAAAGACTGAAGTGACTGGGCTTGCATACCCTTGAGTTTAGAAGACTAAGAGGGGATCTGATTGAGACATATAGGATTATGAAAGGATTGGACACTCTGGCAGCAGGAAACATGTTTTCGCTGACGGGTGAGTGCCAAATCAGAGGATACAGCTTAAAAATACGAGGTAAACCATTTTGGACAGAGATGAGGAGAAACGTCTTCACCCAGAGAGTGGTGGCTGTGTGGAATGCTCTGCCCCAGCGGGCAGTGGAGGCCCAGTCTCTGGATTCATTTAAGAAAGAGTTGGATAGAGCTCTCAAAGATAGTGGAATCAAGAGTTATGGAGATAAGGCAGGAAGAGGATACTGATTAGGAATGATCAGCCATGATCATAATGAATGGTGGTGCAGGCTCGAAGGGCAGAATGGCCTACTCCTGCGCCTATTGTCTATTGACTGCAATGCATATATATTACATTGAATCTGATCATACAAATGTTCACAGCGAGATTCGATTTCAGTCATTTTACTCCTGCCACAGAATGCCTTTGTCTTTCTTCACTCAAGTTTCCACAACGTGTCAAAACTTAGGTTTTCTACCCCCGTCACATGTATAATTTCATATTGAAAGGCGGAAATAATAAGCTCAGTCGACACAGACTGGTATTTTTCTCCCAAAATTCCTCCAAAAACTTTAAGGGGTCACGATCAGTGAAAACGATTTGTGTCAGATACGTTATTCGCAATTTAAATGCTGAAATGTTGTAACGCCAACACCAAGCTCAAGGCCTCCTTCTCCATTGTGGAATAAATCTGTTGATGTTTCCACTGGACACTCCAACCACACGTTACATAATGGAGCACTTCTCATCTCTCCAATAGTCCTTCTGAATGACATAGCTCCTCATGTCTCAGCATAAAAGAATTACATCCTTCTTTACCTCTTAAGACTATAACCTCTTTACCTGCTACCCCTGGCCTATGCCAGTAAACCTTTCTCTCACAGGGATATGTTCTAAGAAAATCTCACACATTCTTCTCAATCTCTCACAGAAACCAAACTTTGATTTCTGAACTCAATCATCATCATCAGCCATTTTAGCTTCTAACCTTCCCATTGTTACTCTCTGCTCTTCCACATGAGTTCTCATGACTGCAGGAAGTAAATTGTTGAATTTCTCAAAAATAAGAATCTCTCTAAGGGTCATAGGTTTGCTCTGATTTAATACCCTTCCCAACCTTTCAAAATTTGGTTGATCCTTTCAAACACAACGTGCATTTAACCAGGCATGCTATTTTAGATTCCTGACACACTGTCTGTCACCTTCTGGCACTAGCTCATATGCACTTCAAATGACTTTCTTTACCTCCTCATATTCAGTAGACACCTCCTCTGATAGGAATGCAAATGCCTATCAGCTTTGTTTGAATCAACTAAATCCACATGTTCTCTGGTAACTGCATTTGTTTAGCCATTTTCTGAAATGATATTAAAAAGGCTCCCTCCATCATTCTCATCAAATTTAGATAATACCTGAATGTATTTAAACAGATCCCCATCAGACCTTTGGCGATATAGGGTTGCTCATCCTCACTATCCTCCTTATCCAGCTGACTGTCTGCCTTCATCTCCACCTTCTATGTCAAACTTCCTCTCTAATTGCTAACTTTTGAAGTTGAAACTCTCTGCTTTTCTTCTCTCTTTTTCTCCCTTTCGTCTTCATTTCCTTTTCTTTTATTTCTACTTTTCATCATAATTCAAACTGTTTCAATTCCTTCTCATGTTCAAGGTGCCTCATTTGAAATTGAATTCTAGCCATTTCCAAAGATACTGATGGTGGTTTCACCAAATGTAATTGCCGAGCTCTAGCTGTAATTATCTCTCATTTTCGCACAGACAAACACAATTCCAACTCCAGCTTGTCTGCCAATTCCTACAGCTTCCCTTCATTACCTTTTGTAAAACCCCTAACTTTACTTCTTCCACACCCAGAGAACTCTTAGTGACTGAAATTGTCTTTATACTCAACACACTGTTTAAACCAACCGAATTCAACATCCAGAACCAAAGACACTAACAACTACCTTATGGGACCTTTGAACCCAATAGCCTCCCGGTGCATACTCTCCAGTGTTTGCATGAGCTTATTCTGGATTCTCTAGTTTCCTCCCACAATCCAAAAGTGTGCATGTCAGGTGAATTGGCCATGCTAAATTGTTTGTAGTTTTCAGGGATGTGTGGGTTAGGTGCCTTAGTCGGGGTAAATGTGTAATAATAGGGTCGAGGAATGGGTCTGGGTAGGTTACTCCTCGGAGGGTTAGTGTGGACTTGTTGGGTCGAATGGCCTGTTCGCACACTGTAGGGATTGCAATTCTAAACCCAATTTGGTATTATCGATTTAGAACCAGACAAGAGTCCCCAGTTTGTTATAGACAAACCAGACTGACCCAAACTACTTTAAGGAGGTAGCTTGGATGCCAAACCCCTCTTATTTTAAAGGTAGATGTGAAGTGGGTGTTCCAGATGAGATGGTACTCGTCAAACCACTCACCATTAAGCAAAACACAATGTATTTAAATACTCTAATGAAAATCCATAGACAATGAAGAGGAATTTAGAATAACTTAACAATTGGAAACCTTAACCGAATAATGGATACAGTACCTTCTACAAATGAACTGTTCCAATATACTACAATCACCTAAACACACCCCTTGGCAAAAAGGAACATTCAAACATGCATTCTTGCATACAGTTCTCCAATCCAGGAGGAAAGAGCATCAAGTGAGCTTCCAGAGAGAATAGCAGCGAGGGATAATGTACTAAAACTTACACCCGTTCTGGGAGCCCAAGCACCTGGTGGTTGTTATTGCTACAATGAAAAGAAACCTAGAAAGCCTGGTCTCTGCGAGCTGGCCATGATTACTACTGTTTATTATAAACCGTAAAATCTCCGTAAGTTATTTACCTGAGCCGTTTTCAGTAGGAAGTTTGGCCTTTGAGATCTCTTACTAAAAATAAGGAGAAAATAACCTTTTATTTAAAAGGTGACAGCATTGTCAGGCAATTTAGATGCCTGGTCCTTTACTCAGTGGTCTTCCTCGTGTTACTGATCGCAAGATCACCTGAGAGGGACAGCCACAGGTACACACCAAGTTACAAGGATGTGTCTCATAACTTCTGAAACACACCTGTCCATGAACCATCACATGGGACACACCGGGAAGTGAACAACAGCCTGACATACGCCATTTCATTATTTCTGAGCTGCACAATGCCAGCACTCGATACACTAGGGAGACAAAACCCAAGGCCAGGAAAAGATACAGAAGGACATAGAGATCCACATTAAAGACAGAAACAGGCAGTTAATTAACTGAAAAGATGTTGTGGAAGTATGGGGAAAAAGACAGGGCAATGGGACTAACTGCTGAAGTGAGATATTCGTGAGTAAAATTACAAGAATGAGAACATTGAATACAGGCATTGTCAGATCAGCTGGAATGGTTTGTTACATCAAATTCTGAATCTGCTTCACCGAACACCACAAACAAACATAAACTGGGACAAGATGACAGTCCAGCATGGAGAGCTGTGCACACCATGCTAGTGTTTTGCTCAGTGAACTGCACTATCTGGAGAGTATTGCAAACTTTACTAACATATGCTAACTATAGTCGCATCAGCTTACTGCCTATAATGGGAAGGTTTGCTCTCTCTCTATGTGTTCATCAGAGACTTTGAGAGTGTGCGCGATAGGCGTGGTTGAATGTGAAACTCATTGTTTGAGAAGGAACGCACATGGAGAAAACAATTTTAAATAAGAACAACTGGCAGGCTTTTTGTTTATCAATAGAGAGAACGAGGGAAGGTTCATGGACAGATGAGGTAAAGTATTTGAGAATGTTAAAATAAAGGCATTGCCAGAAAAACAGCAACATACTTCCGCATGCACATGAATGACAGATCGATGGGAGTTTAGTGTGATTTCGAATCAGATTTGCTTCGGCAGGTTTGAAGCCGGGACCATCAGCAGCAGATTATTGGCTTCATTAAGCCTGTACTTCATAGCTCAAGGTTCAAACAGCAGATGGAATAAACCAGTGAGATATATTCTGGAGTAGTGAGTATTTCAAGTTAGAAATGTCAGGGAATGGTGTCAAGAATCAGCTCATTGTCAAAGTGATCTACCACAGTTGTGACTTGTCTGCTTCAACTGCAGATATTGGCCAGGGATGGGATGGAAACAGTGGAAGGAAGTGGAGTTTGTAACCAGAACAGTCGACTGTGACCTCTATGCTCTTAACAGCAAAGGCAATGATACGATGCATTATGATTCTCCCCTGAAACTGAATAGTTCAACATCGAGATCCGTGAGTAACACTGTCAGAGCAGAGAGCGAGACAGTAATTGAACACCTTCATTGATGCAGTTAGCAGTGGTCTGTAGAGTGAATATCTAGATTGAGAGATTGGATTGGATTGGAACAATTATAGTGGCAGGAAGTGTAGACGATATGAAATAACAATAATACAGTCATAACTGGTTTATAGAAAACAAAATCTGGATAGTGACACTCACCAGGAACACCAAAGATAGCCAGGAAGAGATAATAAAATTATTGAATAATGAGAAGAGCGTAATAGATCCGCAATGATAATGACATCCAATCAAATGCAGAAAGATACCAAACATAATCGGATAAGCTCCTGTATATTGTTGGAATATTCCTGTCTAATGTTCTCAGATTCTGATCCATTGTTGGAATATTTCAGTCTAATGTTCTCAAATTCTGATCCATTGTTGAAACATTCCAGTCTCATGTTCTCATATTCTGATCTCTCCTCCCCTTCTCTCTGGATCTGCTGTTCCCTTTCAGTGCTGTCGGTGATGCTCCCGCTCATGTTATGGGTTGACACATTGAACGGAGCCCATTTATCATTAAAAGATGGAAACCCTCCACTGGGATAATTAAAATCCATGGAGATTGGCATTAATCGCAGTCACTGAACAAATAGGCTTAGTTAACCAGTTCAATAAATCACTTTTCATTTACTGGTTTTGGACGGAATGGATAAGGTTACTGAGGGATGGACCATAAATCTTTCAATATTTTATATCTTTTTTTCTTTGTATATGAGAGTATTAACAGAACGCTGCAGGGGTCTATGTATGTTCCATTCTGTTTATGAAAGGAGGCAGTTATAAAATAACAGATCGGCTGCATAAAAAAGGGGGGGGGGGCAAGTTTCTAGATACGTGAACACAAAGTATGGTGCTTATTGACCAGTGTGCGGCCACTCCTGGTTTTAATGCCCTGTTATCAAATCCTTTCATAACCTTGAGATAGAGCATTGGGACTACTGCTCAGGAACAGGCCGAAGAAATTCTCTCCCAATGGGCCTCTTACAGAGGGAGAAGAAAAGACCATTCAGCCCATATTTGCCTGTTGCTACTTGAAAAAGTGGAAAGCTGGAATATTGGCACATTTTGTCAACAGAATCATTCAGAACAAAGAGATGTGTTGCTGCAGCTGCATAAAGTGTAACTGAGAGGGCACCTGCAGTGCAATATGTTGTCTGTGTTTCTGTATCTGAGAAAGGATGGACCTCCATCACATACAGTTTAACGGCTGCTCGTAATCCATGGGTTGCTGTGTCTCGGATCTGTTACACAGGGACAGGAGGAGGCCATGCAGCCTCTCGAGTGTGTCTAGAAGAACTGGAGGAGGCCATTAAGCCTCTTGAGTCTATTACAGAGGGACAGGAGGAGCCTAGTCAGACTGTCGAGCCCATTATAGAGGGGCAGGAAGTGTTGATTTAATTTTCAAGTCTGTTTCGCATAAATAGTAGTTTTAAATTAGTTGTGGAATAGGAAATACCTGATGTCAACATTAATGTTCTAACTTTGAGCAAGGCCAATTTTGAAAATGTTAGGCGAGCCCTGTGAAAGGTTGATTGGAATACCCTATTCACAGGGAAAGGGATGGTTGGAAAATGCAAGGCCATCAAAACCTGGTTTCAGAGAGTCCAGAGCCAACGTGTTCCTATTAGTGAGATGGGCAAGGCTGGTGAGTGCAGGGAGTGCTGGATGGTTAGATATATTGATGTTATGGTCAAGGTAAGGAAGGAGGCATATGTCTGGTAAACAGAGCTGAGTTTATGTGAATCCCGAGAGGAGTATAAGGGCAATAAGTGTATAGTCAACGGGGAATTCGGGCCAGAAAAATGTGGACATGAGATGGCTTTAGAAATAGGGTTAACGAGGCATTGAAGAAATTCTGCAAATCCTTTAATGGTAAAAGATTAACTAGGGGGAGAACTGGGCCCCTTAAAGATCAGTAAGACTACCTCTGTGTGGAACCACCCGAGATTCGAGGGATATGAAACAAAACTTTCTCCTCAGTATTTAATGAGGAGGAGGTTACAAGAGCGAGAGAATGAATAAATATACAGTGAAACATTGAAAGGTGTCTATATTACAAGGAGGTGTTTGACATTTTAAAACACTAAAAGGTGAACAAATCCCTAGGACCTGATCAATTGTATCCCAAATGTTTGTGAGAAGCTAGGAAAGAAATTGGTCAGCATTTTGCTGATATATTTGTATCATTGATTTCCATAGGTGAGGTGTCAAAAGACTGGAGGGCAGCTAACATAGTGTCATTATTTAAAAAGTAAGGAAAAAAGAACAGGTAACCATAGATCGCTGAGCCTGGCGTCAATGGTGACTAAATTGTTGGAGGGGATTTTGTGGGAAAGGATGTGTATGCATTTGAAAAGACGAGGACTGAAGAGGGCTTTGTACATTGGCGATCACGTCTCACTGACTCGGTGTAATCTTTTGAGGAAGTGATGAAGATGATTGATGAAGACAGGCCAGTGGATGTTGTCTTTATGGAATTCAGTAAGATTACGAAAATGTTCTACATGGTAGACTGGTTAGCAAGGTTAGACTTCCTCGGATCCAGGGAGAACTCGCCGTTTAGATCCGAAATTTTCTTGAATATTGGAGACAGGGTATGACAGTGGACATTTGTTCATTAAACCTGGCGACCCGTGACCAGTGGCGTGCTGCAAAGATCAATAGTGGGTCCACTGCCTTTTGTCACTGATACAAATCATTTACATTTGAGTATATGAAGTATTGTCAGTAAGTTTGCAGATAATAACAAATTTGGTGGTGTGGTCGACAGTGAAGAATGATCCCTCAGAATATAATGGGACCTTTTTAGGTGAACTGAGGAGTGGCAGATACAGTCTATTTTAGTTACATATGAGGTGTTGCATTTTGGCAAGACAAATCATGGTAAGACTTACAGGTAGTGCCCTGTCGAAAGCTGCCAGTGAAGGAGAACTACATTGAAATTATCGAATCCCTACAGTGAGGAAACAGGCCTTTCGGCCCATCGAGGCCACACCGAACCTCTAAACAGTATCCCACTGGACAAACACCTGCCCTATCCCTCTGAGCCTGCATTTCCCATCTACCATAATCTACCATAATCCACCTACCCTACACATCCCTGGGTACGTTGCGCAATTTAGCATGGCCAATCTACCCTTATCTGTATATCTTTATACAGTTGGAGTAAAACATAGCACCCGGAGGAAACTCACACAGACACGAGGAGACTGTAAAAACTCCACACAGCGAGTCATTCAAGGATGGAATTCAACCCAGGTCACTGCCCTGTGAGGCAGCAAAGCTATCCTCATAGTGCAGGTTCTCCATTCCTTGAAAGTGCCGTCACAGGTAGACAGCGCAGTGACGAAGGCATTTAGTGATCTTCCCTTTATTGGTGCGTGCTTTGAGTCGAAGCATTTGCATGACATGTTAAATCTGTACAGGACATTGGTTTGGCCACTTTTGTAATATTGCCTTTAATTCTGGTCTCTCTCCTGTCGGAAAGATGTTATCAAACTTGAAAGGGTGCAGAAGAGATTTAAAAGAATGTTGCAGATGTTGGAGGGTTGGAGTTACAGGGAGAGTTTTAATAGGCTGGGGCTATTTTCAAGTGTTGAGGCTGTGGGGGGGGGGGGATCCTTAAAGGGGTTTATAAAATCATGAGGGTCATAGAAAACTTAAACAGTCAACGTCTTTTACCCAGGATAGGCGAGTCCAAAATTAGAAGGCAAAGGTTTAAGGTGAGAGGAGAATGATTTAAAAAGGGAAATGAGGGACAACATTTTCACATAGAGACTGCTGTGTGTATGGATTGAACAGACAAAAGAGGTGGTGGAGGCAGGTACAGTTACACCATTTTAAAGGCAGTTGGATGGATACATGCATGGGAAATGTGTAGAGGGAGATGGGCCACCTGCTGGCAAGGGGGACGAGATTTATTCAGGATATTTGGTCGGTATGGATGATCAGACTGAAAGGTCTTTTTTCCGTGATGTACATCTCTGAAACTCTATTCCCTCTTGAGTGTATGACACGGGAACAGGAGGAGGTTATTCAGCTTCTGAATTCTGTCAGTCAGCTGGTTTGCTCAATTACTGAGAGTCAAATACAAAAATACATCATTCAGATTTTGATGGTGTTTTACAGAAACAGTAGAATGGCCTTTCATCAAGAAAAGCTGCAAAGAATGTGAAGAGGCCATTCAGTCCCTCACCTCCATTCCACAGGAGCAGCAGGTGAGCACAGAGCTATTGGAGCCTGTTACTCAGGAGCAGGAGGAGGACATCTACTTTCACAAAACTTCGATTAGGCGGCAGTCACTCAACCGCTCGTGACTGGGACACAGGAACAGGAGGGAGTCACTCAACTGCTCGAGACTGGGACACAGGAACAGGAGGGAGTCACTCAACTGCTCGAGACTGGGACACAGGAACAGGAGGGAGTCACTCAACTGCTCGAGACTGGGACACAGGAACAGGAGGGAGTCACTCAACTGCTCGAGACTGGGACACAGGAACAGGAGGGAGTCACTCAACTGTTCGAGACTGGGACACAGGGACAGGAGGGAGTCACTCAGCTGCTCGAGACTGGGACACAGGGACAGGAGGGAGTCACTCAACTGCTTGAAACTGGGACACAGGGACAGGAGGGAGTCACTCAACTGTTCAAGACAGGAACACAGGAACAGGAGCCAGTTATTAAACTGCTAAAAACTGGGACACAGGGAAATCTGGAGGCTACTGAGGCCCGAGGATCCTGTTACGCAGGAACAGGAGGAGGTGACTCACTCCCCACCAGTATGAGACACTGGGAGAGAAGGGGAGTTTGCCTGGAACAAACAGAAATATATGATAAGATGCATCAGTGGTCCACACAATCCTGCCCCAACATTCACTTAGACCACGGCTGATCTGATGGTGATTCCCTCATCCCATTTTACAGAGACTGTCCTCTCTGCAGCCTCTGCTCCATTTGTTGGTCATGTTGCAGACCCAGATGCTGTAACAACAGTCACCATGACTCATCCAGAGGGTCTGGTCTAACTGGATGAGTCAGGATTTGAAGAATCCAATCACAAGAATTAAAACAAAAATAAAGGCATAGCCAGATGTTTAGTTCTCTCACATTCGCAATCTAACTCACATAACCATTACATATTCAGGATGGACCACTGTGTAGATCCGGCTAGTGTACTGCTGAATGCAACCCAGCTATGTGCAGAGTGAAACTCTGTGCAGCCCACACCAATGCTGGATCTATAATCCTGGGCTAAATGTCCAGCGTGGGGGGCTGTGCAGACCGCACTGGTTCATTAATATATCAACCCAGATTGTTGCATTGTTCGGTTACACTGTGTTCGATCGCAGCTCAGTGTGGGGAAATTGCAACCAATGTTGGAACTGACAGGATGTGCAGCTCCCATCCATTTACAGCTCCATATCTCCACTGTGCCTTGACAAGGGATGCTGCGAATGTGAAAGTCACTGCGAGGAAGAGATGTAAATGGAAACAATTCAAATGCCAATAGTTCTGATTAAGGCGTGTATCACTCTAGTATTTAAAGATGAAATAATTGAGATAATATCCAATGAGATCTTGTAAATGATGCAAACAATCAGAGGGGTTGGTAACGTTATAGTGGTTGCACAATAAGCCTTCAAATAATCAATGGGAATTAGAAGAACAAATATGCAGGAAGACTGGCGAGACTTGCAGGAACAATAGGGTTGTCATAATAGGTGATTTTAATTATCCTAACATAGATGGGGACTTCCAGAGGGTTAAGAACTTAGATGGAACGTAATTTGTTAAGTGTGTTCAGGAAAGGTTCCACAAGCAGCATGTTCAGGGTCCTACTCGGGAAGGGACAAACTCGACCTACTGTTGGGAAACAGGGCAGGATAGGTGACGGAGGTAAAGTGGGGGAGCATTTTGGGAAAAGTGACCAGAGATGTATTAATGTTAAAATAGGTATGGTAGGGAAGAAATTGGCCCACAGATTCAAGTTCTAAATTGGGGCAAGGCAAGTTTTGTTGAAATTCGACAGGGGGTTGCAGGGCTTGATTGGAGTAGTGTGTTTCCAGATAAAAGGATCCATGGCAAGTGGGAGGGCTTCAAAGTGAGATAGCTCGAGTTCAAGGTCTGCATGTTCCTGTGAGGGTGAAGGGCAAGTGAGGCTGGAAGAGAGAACCCTAGATGACAAGAGATATTGAGGCTCTGACCAGAAAGAAAGGAGGCGTCACTCAAGTACAGGCAGCTGGTTCCAAGGGAATCTCTGGAGGTACACAGGGGTTACAGGAGTTTACTGAAGAAGGAAATCAGCAGGGCTAAAATGGGGTATGAGATAGCCTTGGCTGAGCAAATTAAGATGAATCCAAATTCAGTATAGTAAATAAAAAGAACAACTAGAGGGAGATAGGACGCCTTACAATCCAAAATGGGCATGTATGTGTAAAACCTCAAGAGATGGGTGAGATCCTCAATTTCCCCTCTGTGTTTATCATGAAGAAAGACATGAAGACCTGTGACCTTTGGGAGGTTAGTTGTGATATCTTGGTACAGTCCATATCACAGTAGAGTTGCTGTTGGACATATTAGAATGCGCAGTCAGATAAATTTCTTGATCCTGACCAGATATATCTAAGAGCACTGCACAAGGCGAGAGAAGGTAGGTCAGGGACAAGGTCTCAGAAGACTTGGCAGTAGCAAATGTTGTGTCCTTATTCAGAAGGGCTGCAAAGAAAAGCCTGGGAAATATAGACCAGTAAGCTTCACATCTGTTTCGGAAACCACTTGAGAAGGTTTGGAGATATAAGATATAGATGCATTTGTGAAGACAGAGTTTGACTTGGAGCAGTCAGCATAGCTTTGTGCGTGGAAGATCATGCCTGACAAATTTTGATCGAGATTTTTGAGGAAGTAACTTGGAAGGTTGACGAGGAAAGATGGTGGACATAGTCTATATGGATTTCAGTAATGCCTTTGATAAGGTTCTACATGGTAGGCCGCTCTAGAAGGTTAGATCGCATGGACTCCAATGTAAACTGGCAAATTGGGGACACAATTGGCTTAATGTTCTGAAACAAATGGCTATGGTGGAGGTATGCTTGTCGGACTGGAGTGCCTTAGTGGTCGGTCCTGGGCCCATTGCTGTTTGTTATCTATACCAATGATTTGGACCAGAGTGCACAACGCAACGTTAGTAGGTTTGCAGATGACACTAAATTAGGAGACATTATTTACAGTGAGGACCGTTATCAGAAATTGTAGCAGTTCCTTGATCAGCTGGGGAAGTGGGCTGAGAAATAGCAAATGGAGTTTAATTTAGATAATTGTGGCGTCTTCCATTTTGGAAAGTCAAATCCAGGTAGGAGTTTAATGATGAATGATAGTGCCTTAAGACGTGTAGTGGAACAAAAGGATGTTGGAGATCAGGTGCACGGTTGTCTGAAATTTGAGTCACAGATACACAGGACAGTGAAGAAGGCTATTGGCACATTGGCCTTCATCAACGCATTGAGTATAGAAGTTGGGACGTTATGCTGCAATTGTACAGGATGTTGGTAATGCTGCAGTTGGAGTATTGTGTTCAGTTTTGTTCATCTTGCTCTAGAAAGGATATTATTGAACTAGAAAGTATGCAGAACAAACTTCCAAAGATGTTTCCTGGGCTAAAAGCTCTAAGTTATAGGCAGAGGTTGGACAGGTTAGAACTTATTTCTTTACAGCTTAGGAAACCGAGGGGGTTCTTATAGAAGTGTAGCCCTTATAAAATCATGAGAGGCATGCATGGGGTGAATACTTCAAACTTCTTTCTCAAGTTTGGTGAATCGATGACTAGAGGACATCCATTAATGTTTGGAAAGGATAAAAAATATAAAAATGAAACTGAGGGGCAACGTTTTTTACATAGAGTGTGGTACGCATATGGACTGAGCTGTCAGTGGAAGTGATTGAGGTGGGTACAATAACAACATTGAAAAGGCAATTGGACAAATACACAGATAGGAAAGGATTAGAGGGATACAGAACAAGGGCAGGGAAATGGGGTGAGTCTGGATGAACATTTTGGTTACCATGGACCAGCTAGGCCAAATGACCAGTCATACTGGCAGTCTCGTGCAACATGACTGTAAATGAGTGTGTTTTGGGGTGGAGATAGGATGCGGGGGGGGGGGGGGGGGGTGGAGAGACTGAGATAAAATGTCATGGAAGGATATGTTCACAGGTTTCAGAATGAAGACATTTCGATAGTATCATGCAACACGGGTCAGTATTTCGAAGAATTATGAGTGAAAGGGATATTGCTGTGAGTTCAGGCGATGGAGAGTTTTGGATGAGCATTTGTTCTGCAGCTTTGTAACTGCAAATGAGGACAGCAGAGTCTTCGCCTCACTGGGCTGAATCTAACAAAAAACTGTCGCAATGACATTTTAATTAAGTGTGACAGAGGGGTTGTCTGCACGAGGCCGAGCGAGTTTCCTGGTGCTATCTTACCAAACTCACCTCATTAACTAGCCACCCCACTCCATAGTGTCCCTCTCATACAATGCCAGCCCGATTCTCCAACCCATCAAGACTGGAGGTACTCACCATTGCCGGGATGCCCCGGATATTCTGTGACCCCTGACACTTGTGCCATCTTTAAAAAGCCAATGGGTACATGGTTGTGCTTTCTCAGTTCAGAACTGCCCTGCACAGTTTACCCCGAGCATAGCAGCTAAGGGGAAATTACACCACAGTTTGTCAACAGGGGCACGGAGGTCGTGGTGGATGGGCTAGCACAGAGGGAGACCATTCTCTTACCAGAGGGATCACACCACCAGACCCACCGCGCATGGTCTGAACTCCTCGCCCAGCTCAGTGCAGTGTGCGGTCTGAGCAAAACAGGACAATCATCAATAACCTTCCCTGCTCTGTCAGGATAAGGGTCACCGTATTCTCTCTGCTCCCTCACACTCACTGCATATCAGTTATAGCACCGACCCCCGAACAAGGCTCATGCTCCTTCACTCTGACTACTGCATTCAGCATCTTCCCTCTCTTTCTCTCTTGCTTTTCTAATGCCCCTCCCACACACACACAGTTATAAAATATTCTGGAGAATGCCAATTATGGAATGTTCCAGATAATGTTCCAACTTATTCCCAGTTTCAGGAAAACGGCTGTGCCCCAGTGTGTAACACGTAAGAGGATGGAGTAGAGATGTACGTTTTTCAAATCACACACAATTAAAATCCATCATGAGGCCATTCATGACTTCAAATATGCTCCAACATTCAATACGTCTGGAGGTGATGTGATGGTTTTCTCAGCTCCATGTTACAGGAACTTTCAGTCATTCAACCCCCAGGTTCCTGTTACCGAGCAGACGATTCTCAGACACTTCATACCCCGGGTTTCTTCTAGCATGTGTTCCGAAGGCATTTCTCATGGGGACGGACTATCCTAACAACATATTTCATCTGATTTATAAATTCATGCAACAGTCATCATGCTTTCCACAGACCAATCAAAAACATGCACTTATTTTATGGTTATCGATATCAAACCACAATTAGACATTCTGGTTATTTCACTTGTCTCATCTTATTGTATTCAGCCAAAGAAAGCTTCCAAACACTTGACTCATTATAAAATACAATTTCTGGCAGAGAACGTTTTCATCCTCAGCCGTTACCATGACGATTATCTCAAATATACTTTTTTTGTGTCATGAAAGTTTCTCTTGCCCTTTGTCTGTGACTGATTCTGTGTGTAACAGTTACACAGTCTCCCACTCAGTTGGCTGGATGGTTGGTTTGTGATGTAGAGGGAGGACACCAGGGCAGGTTCAATTCCCCACACTGACAGAAGTTACCATGAAGGGGACGCTCTCTCAACCTCACCCTGTCACTGGGGTGTGGTGACATTCAGGATAAACCACGATGAGTCGGCTCTCTAATGAGAGTTCTTTGGTAATCAATTCTGGCATTTTAATTTTTTAACAAACATTTTTATTGAAAAAGAGGTTTTTATTATTATATTAAACCAATAACAAAACAACTCAAATAACTGAACAAAATTACACTCAATTGCATGTACATACAAAACAAGTTAAATTCTCTAAATGGACAGAAGAAAAACAAAAAAATAAACAATAAACAATAAATAAATAATTTGGCTCAGCATAACAAAATGATAGTTCTCGTTCTTCGAGAGCAATACACATTCATATGTTCGTAATTCTTCATACTAAATTCATAAGACAGTATCGTCATGGCTATGTAAAAGCCCTTTTTAGAGTGGCAGATAAGCCTGTATCGGGGTAATCCAAAAAGGCTTGCCATATCTTATATAAATTTCTGCTTTTTGGTGCACCATACTGGTGAGAATGTCCAAAAGGATATTCTCCATGATGAGCTTACAAGGACCCAACAGGCCCGGGGGGCTTTCAGACATCCAGCACAACAGAATATTTTTTTCCTCGCACAGGAAGTATGGGGGAGATACTAAACGAGTATTTTGCATCAGTATTTATTGTGGAAGACATAAAACGCAGGGAAATAGATGGTGACACCTTGCAAAATGTCCATATTACAGAGGAGGAAGTGCTGGATGTATTAAAATGGGTAAAGGTGGATAGATATCCAAGGATGTCTTGAAACAGGTCCCCAGGACTTGATCAGGTATACCCTAGAACTCTATGGGAAGCTCGAGAAGTGATTGCTGGGCCTCTTGCTGAGATATGTGTAATATGGAAAGTCACAGGTGAGGTGCCGGAAGACTGGAGGTTGGATAACGTGGTGCCACAGTTTAAGAAGGGTGGTAAGGACAAGCGAGGGAACTATAGACTAGTGATCCTGACGTTGGTGGTGGGCAAGTTGTTGGAAGGAATCCTGAGGGACAGGATGTGCATGTATTTAGAAAGGCAAGGACTGATTAGGGATAGTCAACATGGCTTTGTGCGTGAGAAATCATGTCTCACAAACTTGATTGAGTTTTTTGAGGAAGTAACAAAGAGGATTGATGAGGGGAAAGGGGTAGATGTGATCTATATGGACTTCAGTAAGGGTTTTCATAAGGTTCCCCATGGGAGACAGATTAGCAAGGTTAGATGTCATGGAATATAGGGAGAGCTAGCCATTTGGATACATAACTGGCTCAAAGGTAGAAGATAGAGAGTGATGGTGGAGGGTTGTTTTTCAGACTGGAGGCCTGTGACCAGTGCAGTGCCACAAGAATCGGTGCTGGATTCACTACTTTTTGTCATTGACATAAATGGTTTGGATGCGAGCATAAGAGGTACAGTTAGTAAGTTTGCAGATGACACCAAAATTGGAGGTGTAGTGGACAGCGAAGAAGATCACCTCAGATTACAACAGGATCTTGACCAAATTGCCAATGGGCTGAGAAGTGGCAGATGGAGTTTAATTCAGATAAATCCGATGTGCTGCATTTTGGGAAAGCAAATCTTAGCAGGATTTATACACTTAATGGTCAAGTCGCAGGGAGTGTTGCTGAACAAAGAGACCTTGGAGTGCAGGTTCATTGCTCCTTGAAAGTGGAGTCGCAGGTAGATAGGATAGTGAAGAAGGCGTTTGGTATGCTTTCCTTTTTTGGTCCGAGTATAGAGTACAGCAGTGGGAAGATCATGTTGCGACAGTACAGGACATTGGATAGGCCACTGTTGTAATATTGCGTGCAATTCTGGTCTCCTTCCTATCGGAAATATGTTGTGAAACTTGAAAGGGTTCAGAAAAGATTTACAAGGATGTTGCCAGGGTTAGAGTATTTGAGCTACAGGGAGAGGCTGAATAGGCTGGGGCTGTTTTCCCTGGAGCGCCGGAGGCTGACGGGTGACATTATAAAGGTTTACAAAATTATGAGGGGCATGGATAGGGTAAATAGGTAAAGTCTTTTCCCTGGGGTCGGGGAGTCCAGAACGAGAGGCCATAGGTTTAGGGTGAGAGGCGAAAGATATAAAAGAGACCTACGGGGCAATTATTTCAAACAGAGGGTAGCACGTGAATGGAATGAGCTGCCAGGTGAGGTTGGGGAGGCTGATACAAGTGCAACATTTAAGAAGCATTTGGATGGGTATATGAATACGAAGGGTTTGGAGCCTTTTGGGCCGGTTGCTGGCAGGTAGGACTAGATTGGTTTGGGATATATGGTTGGCATGGATGGGTTGGACCGAAGGTTTCCATGCTTTACATCTCTCTGACTCTATGACTTATACGAATCTCTGTTTTTTGGTGCACCATATTGGTGAGAAAGTCCAAAGGGATATTTTCCATGAGGAGCTTACAAAGACCAACAGCCCCGAGGAGTTTTCACACATCCAACACAACAGAATAAGTTTCCTAGCACAGAAAGTAATGATTTTTTTCCCATGCATAAGATACTCTGGGTAGGCCCAGGAAAAGAGAAACCGGGTCCATCTCCAATTCGGTCCCCACGACCCACTCTACCACACCGAACACAGTGCTCCAATATACCTGAAGCCTGCAGCAAGACCACATGCAATGAGTAAGAGTGCCTGTAGTCATTCTGCATTTCGGACATGCTGAAGATAATCCCACTTTGAATTTTGAGAGAAACACTGGTGTCAGATTCACCCGATGAAGAATTTACAACTGCATGGAATGTGACCTGTTACAGATCAAAATCCTTTGAGCATTTTCACAAATATCCTTAAATGTCTCCGAAGAGATCTAAACCCTCAACTCTCTCACACAGACGTCACGAAGCTGCACAGTCTTGTCTGAGGGGACATTATCCAACTGATGATAAAGGGTACTGACAGAGAGTGTATTCTTAGCAAAAAGAACCCACTTCTGTGTCTTGGATCTATCAGTCTCGGTTTTTTAAAAATCAAATCTCTCATCTGGAAAAAAAAACAGAAGAAGTCTCTACTAGGTAGTCCATCCTTAATTAGTTATTTGACCAAATGATATCATTGTTTCTCCCTCAAGTAACACGTGGTGGCTCAGTGGTTTGCACTGTCTCACAGTACCAGGGTCACGGGTTTGGTTCCAGCCTTGGGTGACTAGCTGTGTGGAGTTTGTATATTCTCAACTGTGTCTGCATAGGTTTCCTCCAACAGTCACAAACATGTGCAGTTAGATGAATTGGCCATTGCTAAATCGCTCATAGTGTTCCAGGATCTGTACGTTTGGGCATTAGCCAGGGTAAATATAAGATGGTAGGGGAATGGGTGAGGGTGGGTTACTCTTCGGAGGGTCGAAGTGGTGTTGCTGGGCCCAATGACCTGTTTCCACACTGTAGGGATTCTACTAATTCTAAATCATGCAAGCAAGGTATCCCCCTCACTGCCCATAATTTAAACCTGGAATCGATCACCCCCGGTTGACAACCCGGTATATCAATTATAGGGGTAAGAAACATGGTTTTGTCTGTATTGCCCTCGATCTGATGCATTGTCCTTCAAGTTTTAACAGTATTGTTCATCATTAGTTTATGACAATACTCCATAAATGTTGTCATTTTATCTAAGAACAACAGACTAATAAGGGTTCACTTTGTCTGAGAGGGCTCAATGTCTAGCCATATTGATGCCGAGACTTCAGTCGCCCAGGCACTCACATAGGATGAAAAAAACCTAATTGATTGCTTTTAATCGGGGAGATCAACTCCCCAAAATCTGTGGGCCAGTTGCAATTTTGTTAGCTTGATAAAGAATCACTTTTGGTGCCAAATAAAAGAGCTAAACCAGTCATTTTTTTCTAAAAGTCATCTTAGATTACTTAAAGTTTGGAAACAGGCCCTTCGGCCCAACAAGTTCACATTGATCCGCTGAAGCGCAACCCACTCAGACCCATTCCCCTACATTTACCCCTACATTCATTTTAATAACAGCTGTCCGACCTAGCCTGGATATTGCAAATGCCTCCCATCTTTGAAGGTCTTGTTTAATTTTGTCAAACAAATGGATACAGTTCACACTAAATAAATGATCAAAGACAGATGCAATGAATATACTGAAATATGGAAACCACCCCAGTGACCATTTAAAAGTAAACCAGGATTTGGCCTCAGTATCAGGTATTTCACTAAGACCTCCCATAGGCATGGCCTCCAAATTTGTAAAATTAATCTTATCACCCGGAAAGGCAACAAGCGAATCAATGAATTGCATCACATGAACTACCGAAATTGCGGAATTTGACAAAAAGCATACAATGTAATCTCACGTGACTTCTATCGTTCTTCTGGGGCAGATATGTGGGCATCCCTACGGATGGCCTCCGCCAGTGGCTCAATCCCCAACGTAAACAACAATGGTGAAAGGTGTCAACCTTGGCGGCTGCCTGGAGAAATATTAATATTACTGGTTGGCCACACCATTCGTGAGAACTGCAGCCAGAGGATTGCGGTAAAGGACCCTCACCCACTTGATAAAAAGTTTGTGTAGACCAAACCGTTCTAATGTACAGAAGATATCCGGCCACTCAACCCAACCAAATGCCTTCTCTCATCTAAAGAGATCATTAATCCCTGGACAGATTGTTGTTGACACTCTTGGAAAATATTGAGAAAACTCTTAACATTTTAGGAAGATCTGCGGCCCTTTATAAATCCTGTTTGGTCCTCTTTGGTAACAGAAGGGAGCAAAGTTTCCACCTTAATGTACAGGTCACAGACGGGATTTTGAAACCAACATTTAAAAGTGAGATTGGCGTGTAAGAAGCACAATCCTCCAGGGTCTTCCATTCTTAAGCATCAGAGCCTCTCTCTTAAGGAAAAGGGAGGTGTTCGTGACTGTATGAGTGACAGAACATGTCAAACATCAGCCGTGACAATAGGTTTATAAATTATTTATAAAATTCACTCAGAAATCCGTCAGGAACGTGCACCTTTACATGCTGAAGTTGCTTCACACCCTCCTGCGCTGACAATGGTGCATTAAGGCACATCACTTTTTCAGGGGTTACTCCTGGAAAACCCAGGTTCTTGAAAAATGACTCCATCTTAATCCATCTATCCTCAAAATGTTCAGTCTGAAATAATTCGGAGAAAACTCTCGGACAGGCTGCATTAATCTTTTTGGAATCGGAGGGAAGGATCCCAGTACCTTCCCTAATTGAGGTAATGGCTTGACGGGGCGCTCATTTTCCTGGCAAGTTAGGCTAAATACTTGCCTGGCTTATCTCCATGTTCAAACAGCCTTTGTTATTCAAAAGTATGTTCCTTCCTGGCTGTCTGTGTGAGCGAGGAATTCACTGTAGACAGAAGTGTTGTGATCCTCTGCAGATTAGGCACTGAGGGGCTCTCACAGTATGCACTCTTGGCTGTCCTCAGCTGTGCCTAAAGCCAGCGTTCCTGCTCCCCCTTCTGCCGCTTCCAGATGAATAACTATTCCCTTGGCATGAGCGTTAGCAGTTTCCCATAGAATGGATGTGTTACTGGTTGAATCTGCATTAATGGCTAAGAAAGATCTGAAATCTTTACAGAAATACCCAATTAACTTAAGAAAAAAAGGATCCATTTGCCAGCGTCTCGAAACTGTTATACTGCTTCATGGTCAGAAATGGTAATTTTCCCAATTGTGCAGGACCCCACCGAATCTAAGATTGTTGCAGGGATGGAGAAGAGATGAACATTCGTGTGGCATTTATGCGGGTTTTAGGCGAATATAAAATCCCTACTTGTGATGTGGATATGCCTCCAGACATCCACCAGCTCTAGTTCTGCACAAGAACCAACTAATTGCTTACATTATGACGAGGGTATTGGGTGACCTTTGGACATTCTGTCCACTGTGGGGTCCATAAGACAGTTGAAATCATCTGCACTAATGCACCATGAGACACGATAACTTAATTTGGGAAATGCATGTACCAAGGTTTTAAGAGGGTGCGCCGGGAGGCAATAACCATTCAAAATACTGTATTAGAACATAGAACATAGAACATAGAACAATACAGCACAGAACAGGCCCTTCGGCCCACGATGTTGTGCCGAACTTCTAACCTAGATTAAGCACCCATCCATGTACCTATCCAAATGCTACTTACAGGTCGCCAATGATTCTGACTCTACCACTCCCACGGGCAGCGCATTCCATGCCCCCACCACTCTCTGGGTAAAGAACCCACCCCTGACATCTCCCCTGTACCTTCCACCCTTCACCTTAAATTTATGTCCCCTTGTAACACTCGGTTGTACCCGGGGAAAAAGTTTCTGACTGTCTACTCTATCTATTCCTCTGATCATCTTATAAACCTCTATCAAGTCACCCCTCATCCTTCGCCGTTCCAACGAGAAAAGGTCGAGAACTCTCAACCTATCCTCGTACGACCTACTCTCCATTCCAGGCAACATCCTGGTAAATCTTCTCTGCACCCTCTCCAAAGCTTCCACATCTTTCCTAAAGTGAGGCGACCAGAACTGCACACAGTACTCCAACTGTGGCCTAACCAAAGTCCTGTACAGCTGCAACATCACTTCACGACTCTTGAATTCAATCCCTCTGCTAATGAACGATAATACTCCATAGGCCTTCTTACAAACTCTATCCACCTGAGTGGCAACCTTCAAAGATCTATGTACATAGACCCCAAGATCCCTCTGTTCCTCCACCTGACTAAGAACCCTACCATTAACCCTGTATTCCGCATTCTTATTTGTTCTTCCAAAATGGACAACCTCACACTTGGCAGGGTTGAACTCCATCTGCCACTCCTCAGCCCAGCTCTGCATCATATCTAAGTCCCTCTGCAGCCGACAACAGCCCTCCTCACTGTCCACAATTCCACCTATCTTCGTATCATCTGCAAATTTACTGACCCACCCTTCGACTCCCTCATCTAAGTCATTACTAAAAGTTACAAACAGCAGAGGACCCAGAACTGAACCCTGCGGAACTCCACTTGTACCTGGGCTCCAGGCTGAATATTTACCATCTATCTTTCCCATAGTTCAAGGGTTTGGGGATTATGACCCTCCTGTGAATGTCTAATGTAATCTAGTAATTTAACTGGAAGATTCTTCCTATCCAGTATGGCTTCTCCCCTACTCCTATTATTAATAAAACGAGAAATAAACTCGATCAAACCCGCCCTGCTGTAATATCAAATGTTCCTTGTCATCAAGGTGCATCTCCTGCAATAGGACAACATCCATCCTCTCCTTTCTAAGACTAGAAAGTACATTTTTCCTCTTGACTGGACGATGGCTCCGCTTATTGTTCCAGGTACCCCATTTAAGCACATCATTATCCATCACACACTGTCGCAACATTTGAGCTGTAGAGAGGAAGAACTCGAATTACACATCGCTGATCATGAATGAAAAAAGACTCATAGAGCTTCAAAACAACACGAACTAAGACTACTACATCTAACAAGCTGTCAAAACTTTCCAAAACTAAACACACACAAAAAAAACAAAAAATGAAACAAAATCCAACGTGCCAATGACACTCCATAGGGAATTTACTCACCCCAACCACGCCCGTTCAGTGGGGACAGTTACATACCCCAAAACCTTAACTTCTGCCTGCTACCAATACGACATCCAGGGCAATTAACGACAAGCATCAGGCTTCAACTGCCCTTTGGTCGGTATTTAGTCATCACAATTACCTTTGTAACCCGCTCCAGCTTGAGCCGCACCCCGGACATATGCAAGGAAAGAGAATAAGAGTAGTAATACTAATGAAGAAGTTAAAAGTGAGTACTCTACTCATCCCCGACTATAATTTAATACTGGTTAATACCAGAAAAATCCAAGAAAATTTCTTTAAGAGAGAAACATGATTATCTAAACATCCATCTTACTTTAAAATGTCCACAAAGTTTTCGCTTTCTCTGGAGAGTCAGACGAGTGTATGGATCCATTGAAAGCAATACGGAGCACCGCTGGGTATATTAGGGAATACTGACTCCGACTTCCCTTACTCTTCTCTTGATATCATCAAAAGATTTTCTTTCCTGAATCACCACCGTTGAAAAGTCCTGAAAGATCATAATCCTGGAGCCCTCGTGAATTAAAGCCATCGGATCTTTCCACTGGGTTCTGGAAGATTCCATCTGCCTATGTTTATCCCCATAACTATGTAACTGCACAAGGACAGGGCGAAGGCAGGGGTCTGCGTCTGACCTCTGCACCATAACCCGATGAACTGTTTCAGTCCTCACCCGTCCCTTTTCAGTTTTGAAATGAAGGAATCGCTGCAGCCAGTTCTCAATAAACTCACTGGCTGACCACCTTCCATCCGGTCCAGCAAACGGACGATGTGAACATTCTTCATCCTATGCCTGTTCTCGAGGTAGTCGACGTGTTCAGTTAAGGTATAGACCTGCTTTTCAAAGGCGAGGATCCTCTCCTGAAAGGAACTGATCGCGGTCTCTGTCGCTGCAGTTCGGCGCTTGGCATAATCTGTTCTGTTTCCAAGGCTGTCAAGTTGCTGCTCATGTTTTTGGAGCACGGCTGAGAGTGGCTCTAGCCACTGCTGAACCCTTCTTCAATCATTACTTCAATCATTTCACATAACTTGGTGAACTCAGTGACCAAGGCCTGGTGAGTAACTGGGTCTATGGAACGAGCAGAGTGGGTTAGAGCTACAGCCTCAGGCATACTCGATGATTCTGATGGGTGCACCGTGTGTTGGGACTTACTTGATCCTTTCCCATGTTTTGTCATTTCCACTTGATAACTTGTTGAATTTTACATAAATGGCTGGGATGGGATGGGTTAGAGAGCCACTTTGCCCGTGCTGTGATGCAGAGCCCAGCAAAACAGACCTTCCGGATCTCCAGTATCTTGGATTCCCCCTTAATGTTTTATTGATATTATCATTTCATTTTGCATTATATTCCTGGATGTTCCAGACCCGTGTAATTTGATACCACTGTCTACATTTTCCCCTACTCTGCAAATTGCTGGCCATTCCTCCAAAATCCTTGACTCTGATGTTATTCATGAACCTTCTGTCGGTGCCTCAAAAATATTCAATATTTCTGCCTCCAACGGTCTGTGGGGAAGAGTGTTCCAAAGACTCTCAGCACTTTGAGAAAACAAATATAAACTTTATGATCTGAGTGTGAGATTTTTTTTGTGTCTCCTTATCTGAGAAAGGATATAATTACATTGAAAGCAGTTCAGAGATGTTTCATTTCGCGTCTTCCTGGGGTGAAGGGCTTATTTTATGAAGGCTTTAACAGAGTACTCTTGGGATGAGAATGAAACATACAAGACCTTGATAAGTGTGGATTAGGTATATTCCCGCTGGGTGTTTGTATAGGCCAAATTTGTTGTCATTGTCATAGACCCTTTGCAGTGTGGAGGCAGGACATTCCGTCCATTAAGTCCGCACTGATGCACCAAAGACGTGGACGTGGCCCCCTACCTTATCCATGTAACCCTACATTTCCCATTACTAACCCACCTAACCTACACATCCCTGGGCACTATGGGCAATCCACTTTAAACTGCACATCTTTGGACTGTGGCAGGAAACTGGAGCACTGAGAGGAAACCCACACAGTCACGTGGAGAATGTTCAAACTCCACATGGAGGGTTGCCCACGGTTGGAATCGAACCCAGCTCCTTGGTGATGTGAGGAAGCAGTGCCACCCACAGATCCACCATACTCCTCCGTTAGTTCTGTTAGTTACTTGTGGCTGACTAAAGAAATCTGTCTGACATCTCATCACTGAACCTAAGCCAGTCTGAGACCTTTATCATCGGCCCCGTCACCAACCTGGTTACATTTAAAATTTGTTGTGAGCAGTGGAGGAGTGGGACGAGAAAAGAAAATCGTGACACCCTTCATCCTCAGTCACAAATGGAGTGAGAAGAAATTCACAAAGTGGGAATTCAGTCAAGTGGAAATCTTCTTCCCCAGAAGTTTGGGATGGCGGAATCTTTATATTATATCGAGGTTGGCTTCATCTGATTTTCCACAGACAGGTGAATCAGGGATAATGGTGCATGGAGAGAAAAGTGCAGCTGGGACCACAATGAGATGAGCCACGATCTTATTTACTGGTGGGGTAGTATCAAAGGGCCGAATAGCCCACTCCTATCCCTCAGCCCTGTGTTCTGATGTTCCATTCCGCCCTTCGGACCTGCAAATCGAGGCCACTCCGATGGTTATGTGTAGTTTTGGAAATGTACTTGGAAAATCTAGCCTGGATCAGGAAGTGACCCTCACCTCCAATCCCTGTTTCCATGCTTCCCATCTCTGTAACTTCTGCTCCAAATTTAAGCCATGTCCCAGACCCAGATTCGCTGTAACTCCAGCCCCTATACCCCACCCAGAGTAAACTCAAACTAATCCTCTGCTCATCCGAATGCAGCATTACACAACACAACTTCCAGGAAAATAACCAGTTACTTTCCAAAAGCATAACATGTGAAATTAATAACAGTAGGAACAACAGTAGGCTATTCGGCCCCTCAAGCTTGTCCTGTCATTAAATACGAACATGGCTGATCTACTCCAGGATTCGACTCCACTTTCTTCCCGACTCCTTGAGGAGAGTGAATGAGTTATATATACCCGCTGGGTGTTTGTATAGTCCAAATTTGTTGTCCCTTCACACCTCTCCGGGTTAGGGAATTCCAGATATTCACTACCTTCTGAGAGAAGACATCACTTTGCATCTCAGACTGATGCTCCATATTTGGTATCTATGTCCTCAAGTTCGGGACTCCACCCAGGAATGGCAACAACTTCTCAACATCTACAGTGTCAACCCCTCTCTGTGTCTTGTATTTTTCAGCAGTATCACTCCTCATTCATTTAAACCCCAATGAATGTTCGCCTCACCATTTTAGAGATTCTCATTAACACAAACCTTTCGTCCCAGGAACCCATTAGATTGGAAACAGGCCCTTCGGCCCAAAAAGTCCACACCGACCCACTGAAGCGCAACCCACCCATTCCCCTACATTTACCCCTTTACCTAACACTACGGGCCAATTCACCTGACCCGCACATCTTTGGACTGTGGGAGGAAACCGGAGCACCCGGGGGAAACCCACACAGACACGGGGAGAACGTGCAAACTCCACACAGTCAGTCGCTCGAGTCAGGGCTTGAACCCGAGTCTCTGGCGCTGTGAGGCAACAGTGCTAACCACTGTTCCACCGTGCCGCCCATCTTTTGAACCAACCCAGTTACTTGCTGCACAGCGTGCTGACTTTTATGTTTCATACACAGGAAGACTCCAATCCTTGTGTACTGCTCTTTTAGTGGGAGTCCTCTCCATTAAATAACAGCCTGCCTTTGGTTCTCAGTGTCATCCACAAACTCGGATGTTATGTTGCACTCAACTCCCTCTTTCAGGCTGTCAGTATAGTTTGTAAATAACTGATGCCATTGGACTCATACCCGTGGTACTCCAGCAGATACACCTTTATCATGAAGATTCATTAATCCTGACTCTCCGATTTCGATTAGCGAAACAATTATCATCCCATGTTAATACATTATCCATCATCCTACGACCTTCTGTCATGTGTAAGAACTTTTATTTTGTAATACCTTGTGGAAAATCTCTGGAAAGCCTGGTGTCGACCAGATCCCCTTTATCAAGTCTGCTTGTTACATTCTCAGGCATCTCCAGAAATACTTTGCATAATTTTACAGGGCAAAGTATAATTTCCCTTTCACAAAACCACTCGGACCATGTGTGAAGCTTTTCTAAATGTCCATGCTGGCCAAGTTTACCAAATTAAGCTCGTCCCACCTGCTTTCATTTGGTCCATATGCCTCGAAATGTTTCCCATTCATATGTTGTCCAAATGAGTTTTAAATGTTGTACATATACTGGCATCTACCACACTTCCTCTGACAGCTCATTCCATACCCAACCACCCTCTGTGAAAAAAAGTTGCCTCTTCGTTCCTTTTAAATCTTTCCTCTTTCACCTTAAACCTGTGCCTTCTATGGCTTTACTCCCCCATGCCGTTGGAAAGATCTTGGCTATTCACCCTATCCATATCTCTCATGATTTTAGAAGTTTTTACAATGTCACCACCCAACCTCCTACACTCCATCTGATACTAATTTCAAGAACAAGCATTTAAAGATAAGCACTGAAAATTTAAACAATATTAAACATGACAGGTAAACAATACCCAGTCCAAACTTCATATGGCGATTTGTTTTTCTCCATATTACAATACTAAGGCAGCATGAAACGCTTACTAGTGCCAATAAGAAGTCAAACACCTGGATTCCTTTGTCTAAAGGAGGTGATGATCTCGAAAGTGAAAACGTATCTATGGCCAGATCTATATAATGCCACATAGTCAACATTCTCCCTCCTGGCCTCCCTATATCCCTGTGTGGTTGTGTCTTCTTTATCTTGCACTCAATTGAGAGAACCCCTTTCCCCCATTCACACCTTAAATTAAACACATTTTACATCATCCCCTCGTTCACCACTGCTAAAAGCCCGTTTATCTTTGCCACACCCTCTTTTCCCTGTCACCCATCCTCCACCTCTGACAAGGGATTAAAATTCCCAGTTTCCAATTCTTTTCAGTTCTGAAGAAGTGTCACACTGGGCATGAAATGCTAACACTTTTTCTCTGTCTCTGCAGATGCTGACAGACCTGGTGAGTTTCTCCAGAAATGAATAGGCACAGAATAAATTTTCACTAAAACAAATAACTATGGCTACTGGAAATAAAAATACAAGAATTGCTTGAAAAACTGGCAGCTTTGTAAAGGGTCACTGGACCTGAAAGTTCAACTTTGCATTCATTCCAGAAGATTCTGCAACATTTTCAGTAATTTCTTCAGCAATTTCTGTTTTTGGACAATTTCCAAAGAAGGATGTCAATGATGCTCAAACATCCCGTCCAACCTGTAGCGCCGTACATTGGGGACTGAATGATAATGTTAGCTGCACAAGTTCCTACATTCTAAAACTGCATAAGACTGACATCACTGACACTGCAGAGCTCTTAATCATGTCAGGGACAATAACAGAGGGAAACACATTCATTTCAAACACCGAAGTTGACATTGTGGAAAAGAAACGATTTAGATTATTACCTTAAATGGATTGAGATAAAGTAACAAATTGGAGGTGTGACACCAGAGAGATGCCCTCAGCAGAATGAGAATATGAAAATGGAAGTGTTACCGCATCAGAAACCAGGTTAGGTCACTGAATACAGGGCTGATGCCAACGTCGGAATCACGTGCACCTAAACCTGTTGACAACCCACACGTGACTGGTTGCATTCCGAACAGCAGAAATAACTTCTGATGGTGAAGGGGAAATGATCCCAAGACTAACAGATCGGATCTAAGCTCTGCCGTCCTGCTAAATCCAAACATAAATGTCGATGGATTATTAAACAATTTACTGGAGCAGAGGACGCCATAAATATCCTCATCCTAAATATCGGAACAACTCTAAATCAGTGAAAAAAAGTCAAGGATATGGTGTCTGCACTACCCCCAGCCAGAGGTGTTGACTCACACTCACACTCATCATGATGCCCACAGACTCACAGATGCCAGTCTTCAAGCAATTCGATTTGCTGTATGTGACGTGAAGAAACATCTGGACACATTAGATATGACAAATGCAATGGGCCCTGAAACCATTCCTGCAATGGGACTGAAGACTTGTGCTGCACAACAAGCCGCATCCCTGGGGAAGCTGTTTCATTCCAGATACAACTCTGACATCTCCCTGCCAGTGTGGAAAATTACTTAGCTATGTCCAGTCCCCGAAGAGGAGAATAATTGCAATCTGAACAATTACCACCTCGAACTCCCATCACGACAGTCAAATTGGTGGGAATTCTTTTTGAAAGAGCTGTCAAGAAGCACAGAAATAACCTGCTCAGTGTGTTTTCCGATAGGCCCCTTAGTGGAGATAGTGCTGTTGTGGAAATATCATTGGATTACGAATTCAGACCAGGTCAATGCTCTAGCAGCTGGTAGAAGCTTGAAACAATTAATAAAATATCGAGTCCGAAAATCTGGTGTCAGTAATAGTGATCTTGTGTCCAATGTTGATTGTAAACATCGATCTCCTTCCTCAATGTACTTTCAGGAAGTGAATCTCCCGTGCTTTCCTGGTTTGGCCTAAAAGTGACTCCAGACGGACAGACATGTGATCACCTCTTCAATGGTCTCTGAATCGGCCAAGTAAGACACTCAATTGTATCAAACTGCTCTGAGGTCTTAAAGGATAAACCCGGAAAGAACACCTGGCACCAGCCTCGTTATCGGAAAAGGGAACAGGAAACACAGTCCGATCGATCCTGCAGCGATCTCCTTCCTAACATCTCAGAGCTTGTGACAACATTTACAGAGCTTTCCCACAGACTGTACACAAACATCGGGAAAGGAGGAGGTCATTCAATACGTTGAGCTTTCGTCATGCTAGTTCAGAGCCGAACATCTCCTCAATGCAGTTTTCCTCATACAATGTTCATATCCCAAAATATGTTTAAACATTGTGAAATATAAAACGAGAACGGATGTAGTGCTTTCAGCCCATCAAGTTTGCTTCTCTATTCGATATACACGCGGTTCTTTGATAACGCTTGTGTATTAAATACGATTTGACTGTTTTCTTTAAAGTGAACTATCATCCCTGCTTCCAATCTGTCTCAAACTTTCAGAGTTTGATATATTTCCTCCGGCTGGTGAGGCCAGAAACAAGGCGATAATGGACTTGAAAGTGTGGCTGGGGAACTGGCACAGGAAGCAAGGATGTAAATTCTTGGATCACTGGGGTATGTTTTGTGGTAAGCATAAATTATTCAAGAGAGACGGTTTGCACCTTAATAGGTTGGGGGACCAACATTCTCGCAGGCAGGTTTGCTATTGCAACACAGCTGCATTTAACCTAAGTAGCTGGGGGAGGGGACAAACTGGATGTTTGAGAAGGAAATTGAAGGGAAATGTAGAAAAAGGGAAGTCAAGAAAGACAACTGTATCAACAACGCAGAAAACTCAAAAAGGGATCATGCTATAAGCTTGAGTGAAATAGGAGTTTTTGCGAAGGGTGAGGATAGCAACAAATTAAAAATACTATATATGAATGAACGAAGCATTAGAAATAAGATGGATGAGCTTGAGGCTCTTTTGGAAATTGGCAGATACGATATTGTGGGGATAACTGAGACGTGGCTTCAAGTGGACAGGGTCTGGGAAATGAATATTCAAGGCTACACGTGCTATCATAAGGACAGACTGACGGGCAGAGGGGGTGGAGTGACCATGTTGGTAAGGGATGATATCCAGTCCCTTGCCCGGGGGGGACTTAGAATCAGGGGATGTAGAGTCAGTATGGATAGAGCTGAGAAATTCTATGGGTAAAAAGACCCTCTTGGGAATTATCTACAGGCCCAAACTAGTAGTCTGGATGTCGGATGTAAGTTGAATCAGGATTCTGAAATTGGCCTGTCGCAAAGATGTTGCGACAGTTTTTATGGGGGATTTCAACATGTAGGTAGACTAGGAGAATCAGGATGGTATTGGACCTCAAGAAAGAGACTTTGTGGAGTGCCTCTGAGATGGATTCTTAGAGCAGCTGGTGCTGGAGCCGACCAGGGAGAAGGCAATTCTGGATCTGGTATTGTGCAACGAACCAGAATTGATCAGGGACCTCGAAGTAAAGGAGCCATAGGAAGTAGTGACCATAATATAATAAGTTTCAATCTGCAATTTCAAAGGGAGAGGGTACAATTGGAAGTGACAATATTTCAGTTGAATAAAGGGAACTATGGAGCTATGAGGGAGGAGCTTGCCAAAGTTCAATTGTGCAATACCTTAGCAGGGATGACAGTGGAGTATCAATGGCGGATATTTCTGTGTATAATGCAGAAGATGCAAATGAGTTCATTCCAAAAAGGAAGAAAGCTCCTACGAGGAGGCATGGGTGGCTGTGGCTGACGAGGGAAGTTAAGAAACATATTAAGTTAAAATAGAAAAAGTATAACGTAGCAAAGATAAGTGGGAAAACGGAGGAGTGGGAAGCTTTTAAAGAACAACAGAGGATTACTAAGAAGGAAATACACAGAGAAAAAAAAGAGGTATGAAGGTAACCTGGCCAAAGATATAAATGAGTGTAGAAAAAGCTATTTTACATATGTGAAAGGCAAAAAAAAAGGTTAAGACTAAAATTGGGCCCTTGAAGATAGAAAGAGGGGAGCATATTACAGGGAACAAAGAAATGGCAGAATTAAATTTGTACTTCAGATCTCTGTTCACTGGGGAAGACACAAGCAATCTCCCTGAGGTAACAGTGGCTGAAGGACCCGAACAAAAGGGAATTTATATTTGCCAGGAATTGGTGTTGGAGTGACTGTTAGGTCTGAAGGTTGATCAGTCCCCAGGGCCTTATGGTCTACATCCCAGGGTACTGAAGGAGGGGGCTCGAGAAATCGTGGATGTGTTGGTAATTATTTTCCAGAATTTCATAGATTCGGGATCAGTTCCTGCGGATTGGAGGGTGGCTAATGTTGTACCACGTTTTAAGAAAAGTGGGAGAGAGAAAACAGGAAATTAAAGACCAGTTAGTCTGACCGCAGTAGTGGGAAAGATGCTGGAGTCAATTATAAAGGATGAAATTACGACACATCTGGAGAGTAGTAACAGGATAGGTCAGAGACAGCATGGATTTCTGAAGGGGAAATCTAATTTTCTGGATTTTTTGAGGATGTTACTTTGAAGATGGACGAGGGACATCCAGTAGATGTATTGTACCTGGACTTTCAGAAAGCTTTTGGAAAAGTCCCACATAGGCGGTTAGTCAGCAAAATTAGTGCACATGGTATTGGGGGGCAAAGTGCTAACTTGGATTGAAAGCTGGTTGGCTGAAAGGAAACAAAGTGTCATGCTAAACGGCTCCATTTCGGAATGGCAGGCAGAGACCAGTGGGGCATCGCAGGGATCAGTGCTGGGACCGCAGCTTTTTACAATATATATTAATGATATAGAAGATGGTATGAGTAATAACATTAGCAAATTTGCTGATGACACTAAGCTGGGTGGCAGGGTGATATGTGAGGAGGATATTAGGAGATTACAGGGTGACCTGGACAGGTTAGGTGAGTGGTCAGATGCATGGCAGATGCCGTTCAATGTGGAAAAATGTATGGTTATCCACTTCGGTGGCAAGAACAGGAAGGCAGATTACTACCTAAATGGAATCAATTGAGGTAAAGGGGCAGTACAGAGAGATCTGGGTGTTCTTGCACACCAGTCAATGAAGGCAAGCATGCAGGTACAGCAGGTAGTGAAGAAAGCTAATAGCATGGTGGCCTCCATAACAAGAGGGATTGGGTATAGAAGCAAAGAGGTTCTTCTGCAGCTGTACAGGGTCCTTGTGAGACCACACCTGGAGTATTGTGTGCAGTTCTGGTCTCCAAATATGAGCAAAGACATTCTGGTTATTGAGGGAGTGCAGCGTAGGTTCACGAGGTCAATTCCTGGAATGGCCGGACTACCTTATGCGGAAAGACTAGAGCGACTGGGCTTTATACCCTTGAGTTTAGAAGACTGAGAGGGGATCTGATTGAGACATATAAGATTATTTATAAAAGGATTGGAGACTCTGGAGGCAGGAAACATGTTTCCGATGATGGGTGAGTGCCGAACCACAGGACACAGCTTAAAAATACCAGGTAGACCATTTAGGACAGAGATGAGGAAAAACTTCTTCACCCAGAGAGTGGTGACTGTGTGGAATTCTCTACCCCAGAGGGAGGCCCAGTCTCTGGATTCATCTAAGAAAGAGTTGGATAGAGCTCTCAAGGATAGTGGAATCAAGGGTTATGGAGATAAGGCAGGAATAAGATACTGATTAAGGATGATCGGCCATGATCATAATGAATGGTGGTGCAGGCTCGAAAGGCAGAATGGCCTACTCCTGCACCTATTGTCTGTTGTCTATTGTCTCATGATATCTCCACTCATTTTCCTAAACCCCATAAAATACAGGCCCAGTCACCCCAAATCGCTGGTCCCTCAACAAGTCTGTCAACCCAGAGATCAGTTTGGTCATCCTCCACTGCTCTCCCTCAATGTCCTTTACTAGGCAAGGAGACCAAAACTGCGAACAATATTGCACAATGTTCGAGATGGGGCCCCACTAAGGCTCTATAAAGCTGCAGTAAATCACCCTTACTCCTGTATTCAAATCTCCCTGAAATGAAGGTGAATACACCATTTATCTGCCTACCTGCTTTCTGCTCCTACAATATTACTTTCACTGACTGGTGCACAGGGACATACAGATCGTTTTCAATGTTACAGCTCCCCACTTGTTGGGTATATATACACTGGTCTGCGTGCCAATGCTATTCCTAGTATTGACTTCTGGCTTCAGAACTCACTGCCTTACATGGACTCGGAGGGCTGCGCAGAAATAAAATAAAAATGCAGCTTAAGTACATTTATAGTGCAACATTTGTCAACCACTCCCTTTGCAAATGATAGGATGCCATTCTATTGTTCCCATCAAAGTGTACAACATCTCATCTCTCCGATTGCTCTCCATCTACCACGTATTTGCCCAGTCTCTCCACATATCTCCATCACATTGGAATCTTTTTAACATCCTCCTCATTCACTCACAAGCTCACATCGTTTAGTAATGTCAGCAGACTGGGGAATATAGCATATGAGCCCCTCAACCAAAGATATGATGTGTATTGGGAATAGGTGATGTCAAATCTTGCTATATCCGAGTTATATACTCGACGTGTTCCATTAAAAAAAACATGGTTCTATTCTTACTCGTTCTTTCCTGCCAGCTCTCCCATTCTAAAACCATGACCATATATTACACCAGTCCCACAGGATTCGAATTTGCACAATAGGCTTGGGCCTTTATCAAAACTCTTTCTGAGATTTCAATCGTATTGCATTGATACCTTCTCATAATTTTGTTAAAAGCCACTTTCTCAAATATGATTCCCATTTCATAAATCTCTGTTGACTTTGTCTATGCCCATTAATTTCACTCCAATATTTTTCTCTAAAACTGTTTAGTTGCTAATTTAGTTGCTATTCCCTTTTTCTCACCAGCCTAAAGTTCTCTAGTATTTCTAGGAAGATTTTTTATTGTTTTTTTATCTTCTGTGAAGGCCTAACTGAAGTATTTGCTCCATTGATCTGCTATTTCCCTGTCCTCAATTCTCTGGTATCAGACTGTAAGAAAGCTGCACCTTTTTCTGTTAATTTTGCCATTGACATATTTTCAGAAGATATTACAAGTTCCCTCTTACATACTTTGGTAAGATATTCTTCAGAAACCCATAAATTCTTATCTTAAGCTACTCAATGATTGACCTCCCCCATCCATACAATAACAGAAGCACAGTCTCTGTTCCATCAGAAATACAACACGACCGACATTCGGCCCACTTTCCGACACAAGCTATTAGATGTGAATCTTATGGCATTTCAACTGCACAACCATGTATTTTCTAAAGATTTTGAGGTTACCATGACAGCTCCTCTCTCAAGCAGTGCATTCCAGACTCCACAAACTCTGTGTGAAAAACAGTCCTCAAATCATCACTAAACTTCAAACTCTTCACTTTAAAAATGTGGCCCTT
The DNA here is from genome assembly GCF_047496795.1 of Chiloscyllium punctatum. Taxonomy (NCBI): domain Eukaryota; kingdom Metazoa; phylum Chordata; class Chondrichthyes; order Orectolobiformes; family Hemiscylliidae; genus Chiloscyllium; species Chiloscyllium punctatum. Next base: position 30,878,514 of record NC_092772.1, read on the forward strand.
TGACTGAAAGGAACAGCTGCTGTCTATCCACCCTGAATCTTATCCTTCTGATTCACATCCCCCGCAGCCTTTTCTGCTCCAAAGTAAACAACCTGAGCTTATCCAGCCTCTCTCCATAGCTGATATACTCCATCCCAGGGAACATCCTGGTGAATCTCCTCTGCACTCCCTCCAGTACAATCACATCCTTCCTGTAATGTGGCCCTCATAACTACACACAGTTTTCCATCTTGGCCTAACCAAAGTTCCACATAGCTCTTATAATCTATGCTTCGATGAATAAAGGCTGTGTTTACGCACCCCTATGCGTTCCCAAGTTGTGCAATAACCTGTCCAGTCGCATTCAGGGATGTGTGGAGAAGCACCCTCTGAGCTTCCTAGTGTGCTTTCATTCATTTAGTCCTCCCCTGTCTGGTTCCTTCTTGCAAAGTGCATCACTTCATATTTATCAGAGTTATATTCCATCTGCCATTGATCCACCCATCTGACCATTTTCCCTGTATTGATGTGACCATCTGACCATTCCATCTGTATCTTCCTGAAACATAAGGCCTTCCTCCTCACTGTCAACCATCCGACCAATCTTCATATCAATAACAAACTTACTTATGACACTCCCCACCCCTTGTCCATATTCACAGCTGCATCCTTTATGATAAGGTGTAAAATCAGAAAACATCAGCTTATAGTCCAACAGGTTTATTTGGAGGCACGAGCGTTCAAAGTGCTGCATCTTCATCAGGTGATGGTGCGCTTTGAAGAAACACTTCGAAAGCTCGTGCCACTGAATAAACCTTTTGGAGTATAACCTGGTGTTATGCAATTTTTAGCTTTGTCCAACCCGTCCAACACCAACACCTCTGAATCAAAAATAATAAGAGACACAGCAGTGATCCCTGTGGTAAACCATGGGACACTAGCCTCCAATCACACAAACAGCCTTGTACCACTATCCTCTGTCTCCTACCACTAAAGTTGATTTGGATGCAACTTGGCAAGTCATTAATGAGTCCTATCTGTTCCCTGGTTCTTCTGTTCTGCTGGAGACACTTGTGGAATATCAGGACATTCTCCCTAATCTTGCCAGCCAGTAGGTTTCCATGCCCCTGTGTTAGTTAGTCTCCTCCAAGTGATGAATTTCTTCCTTATTGCAGTCTTAACTGGTCTGTCCCAGATCCTGCCATTATTTGCCTTGAATGTGGAATAGACAGCGAGGGAAGCGTTCATGTTAATTTTCAACTTGTCATATGTTTTGTGAATTTTCTAAATTTCACTGTGAAATTCTTTGAAACTCTCGCGAACACAGGCCGAGTTTCCTCATCAGGCAATCTCACCATCTGAGGGATTAATCTGGAGAATGTCCATTGCACTTCCTCTGTGGTTAGTATATCCTTTCTGAGATTCGGTCACCAAAACTGTACACAATACTCCAGGTACAGTCCCACCAACACGCTGTGAAGCTGCTTCAACATGTCTTTGTATTGATGTTCGGACTCTCTTATATGAAGGCGAAACAAACTTTAACTTTCAACTTACATATATTCCTCCAAATACCCTTCACATTCATTGCATTTGCAACCTCATTTTTTTGAGTTCTTATAGAAACCCTTCGGAAAATCCAATCTATGCACTTCTACTGATTCCCCATTATCTATTATGTAAGGAACAACTTCGAACAATTCCGAAGTTTATCAAGTATGATTTCTCTATCAGAAATGCATGCTGATTCTCTCCATTGTTGCTGTTAATTTCTAAATAGCAAAAATGCCATCCTGTGTAATAGATTCCAACAGTTTCCCTACAAATGTCAAGTTAACTGGTCTGCAGTTAGCCACACTATGTCTTTTTCCCTTTGTTGCTGTTTGGATCCCTTCCATTCGTCGGTTGTTCTTGGATCACTTTTATCCACAACAGTTTCCGGTCTCTGCAGAATGTACAGGAAAATAAAACACAGACATCGACAGTGCAATTAGTACTTCTATTGGTGGTTTATTTCCGACATCTTGATAGGACGTACATCTGTTTCGTCAGACTTAGCAATGCTCAATCCAGCTCCATGTTCAAGTGCTACCTTGTTACTGATATGAATTGACTTTATGTCTTTAGCTCCAGAAGTCCGATATGATCACTTGGTATTACTGGGGGATTTTCTGGATCTTCCTCCATGAAGACAGATGCAAAGTAACTGGTTATTTCTCGGCCATTTCCCTGTTCTCCACAATGACCGCTCCTCTCCCGATTACAAATTTCCACATTTGACCCTGCTTTTATTTTGTTTCCTTTGAAATATAGATCGCAGATTGATGCAGTCTTTGTGTTCCTGTTTGTTAACATGTACGTTCTCTTTTTGATTTCCTTTACAGTTTCACGGCCTTTATTTTTTGGATCGTTAATGTCTGAGAATTCTCGGGTTTTCACAATAGCTGGAATTGTTCTGAAGTCACTTCCTCTGATTAACATATTTTCTAATTTGTTATGTTAACCATCATTGAGTCACTTGCTCACTCTTTGGTGTTTGTACCTGAAATAAATAGATGTATGTTGCAGACTTTACAGTATTTCTAAAAACTCCTGGTCCTGACCAGTTATATTCAGAAACACAGCAGGAGGATAAGAGGATAGAGAAGAAAATGCTGGAGCACTACTTTGCTCTTCTCTATCATCGCTGGCCAACGAGTGAGGTCCCGGACGACTGGAGCATAGCGAATGCCGAGCCTGTGTTCAAGAAATGCTACAAAGATAAGCCTGGGAACTAAAGACCAGGAATTCTAAAATCTAGTTGGTAGGTTACTTTAGAAGATTCGGAGAGATTGGATATACATACATTTGGAAAGACAGGGTGTGGTTCGGACTAAGATTAGAATGGTGCTGGAAAAGCAGAGCAGGTCAGGCAGCATCCGAGGAGCAGGAAAATCTATGTTTCGGGCAAAAGCCCTTCATGAAATTCAGCACGGGAGTTTGTGCAAGGGAGATCATGACTCACAATTTTGTTGGAGTTCTTTGATAAAGTAACCAGCAACGTTGAGGAGGCCCGGGTGGTATACCGAGTCTGGATGGATTCCAGCAAGGCCTTCAATAAGGTTCCACATGGTACGCCGCTCTGGAAGGTTAGGTCGCATTGAATTGAGGGGGGGTTGGCAAATTAGGTACAAAATTGCCTTGATGGTAGGAAGCAGAGAGCAATACTGGAAACATGCTGGTCAGACTGGAATAGTGGAATGCCTCAGAGGTTGGTACTGGCACCACGACATATTACATATATCTGTGATTTACATGAGAATGTACAGGCATGATTTGTAAGTTTGAAGTCGGCACTAAAACAGGCGGCATCACGGAGAGTGAGGAAGGTTACCAGAAATTTCAGAATTTACAGCAGGATCTTGATCAGCTGGAGAAGTGGGCTGAGAAATAACAAATGGATTTTAATATAGATCAGTATAAGTTCTTGCATTTTAGAAAGTCAAATCAAGGTTGGAGTTTCATGGTGAATGGTTGGGTCCTAAGTGGAACAGAGGGAGCTTGGAATTCAGGTGCATGGTTCTCTGAAAGTTGATTCAGAGGTAGGCAGGGGAGTGAGGAAAGCTTTTGGCACACTGGCCTTAATTGGGTTATATCATTGAGTATCGAAATTAGGGAGTTATGTTGCCGTTATACAGGATGCTGGTGAGGCCATATTGGTAACGTTATGTTCAGTTTTGTTCACCTTGCTAGAGGAAGGATATTATTAAACTGGAAAGAGTGCAGAAAGAAAACTTGCAAGGATGTTGTCAAGATCACAATGGTCTGAGGTTTAGAAAGAGGTTGGACAAGCTAGGACTTTTTACTTTTGTGTGCATGAAGATGATGAGGATCATATTGAAGTTTATAAGATCATGTCAGCCATGGATAGAGTGAATGCACAGTCTTTTTTCCCAGGGTTGGGCAATCATAGACTAGAGAGCATCAGTTTAAGGTCAGAGGGGACACAACAAAAGGGAATCTGAGGAACAACTTTTTAACTCAGTGGCTGTTATGCATATGGAATGAGAAGTTGTTGAGGCAGATACATTGACAATATTTTAAAGGCATTTGAACAAATACATGGATCGTAAAAGATTAGAAAGGTACGGGACAATGGCAGGGAAATAGATTTAGCGTGGATGGGCATTTCGGTTGAAATGGAACAATTTGGGCTGAAGGGCCTGTCTCCGTGATGTCGGACTCTATGACTCTAACAACCATTGCTTGTCTCCCACTGAATGTTATATTGTACTTTCCAAATTCAATGTAGATATATTGAACTCTAGCCTCCAATCTTCAATGATGTTTGACTGGACTATTCAAGCATTCTATATTGTATGCAGACACCTTGTAAACTGTACCTTGTAAATGCCATTATTCCTTAAAGACTGCTTCAGACCAAAGTTAATAATTCGTCCTTCTGACCACACAACATCAAATCCGAAATAACCTGCTCTCCAGTTTGCTTCGCAACATACTCTTCAACCCACCTCATATAAACTTCCAGAACTTATTTTTCACAGCTTCAGCAGTCACTTAGTTAACGTAGTTTAGATACAACTTGTGACCATTCAATAAGACTTGCGGTATCCACAATACTTGCCTTTCTAATTTCCAGAACATATGATGCTCAGATTTTCTGCTACCGTTTGGTTTCGATAAATAATACACTAATATTTGCTTCTCCTTGCTATCTGTAAATTCTACCTCAACTGATACTGCGGAACCTGAGGGTCATGTCTGTGTCGTTATTAGTGATAGACCTGGACAAAACATTCAGGGAGGCTCACTTCGACGCTGAGATGATCTGAAGGAATGTCCCACAATACTCGACAAGCAACAATATCCTTCTCGCTCTGTTAGGATAAGAGTTACCATATACTCTCTGCTCCCTCACAGTCACTGTATATCTGTTATAGCACCTAACCCCGAACAAGGTTCACGCTCTGTCTCCAAATAAGGCTCAGGTACTACGACTCTCACTATTGAATTCAGCAACTAATAACACTATATGGATTCAAAACTGTCGACTGACTCATTCCAGACACCTCACAACTTTCCCCACCTACACCAGCACAAACAGCAAGGTCACCCATTCACATTCTCCCTCCATTCCTTTCTCCCATTCCAGGAGAAACAGCCTGGAATAGGATAGAAAGGGCCAAGCCGGGTAGTGGAGTGCCCGATATCCGTTCCCTCACTCCCCTCCCCCCGTCATGTGGGAAGGACTCTTAAAGAGCTGGAGAGGACCAGGACGCCTCGTGTGAAGAATCTGAAACATCCACGTCCAACTGACAATGTTAAGGAGCAATGTTCAGTGAAAGACAATTCTCAGTTTAAACCCACTGGCAGTTCCAACAACAGTTCTTTCACTTCCAAAAAAAAAACACAGATACCTCACTGTACAGAGACGCAGACACAGAAAAACACAGACGAAACACACAATACTTACAAGGATATAGATATACATACACTTATAAACACACAAATACATATACAGTCACATACAAATCGATATAAATATAGATAGAAACACAGGCTGAAACACAGACAGACAGATGTAGACACGCAAACACACAGATTACAAGCATTTGGACACACACACGCACACACACACATGCAGACACACACAAACAGAGGCACAGACACACATACACACAGACACACGCACAAACACTTACATACAGATACACAGAGGCACAGACACTAGTGTCATTAAGACACAAATCGATGCGTTTTGATTTGTAAGGGGATCAAAGATACTAGGGAGAAGGCAGACGAATGAGGTCGAGGTACATATAAGAAATTATTGTCCGGAATTTCCGACTCGAGAGGCTGAATGGCCTCAATCTGATCATTTCCTTAATGCTCCTGAAGTCTTCTGCTATCAGGCATTCTCTTCCTGAGACAGCAGCAGAGGCTGGGTACGATACATATTTGATTGGAAAGGGACAGATGGAACGTGGGATAGGTTTGGAGTCCGGAATGGATTATGTTCCTAATTATTCCAAATTATTCTGTTCTTATGTCTGAAAGGAGGTGGTGATTTGTTGTTCAGTTAACACAGTTTTAGAATAACAGTCCCACAATGAAATAAGAATATCCTTTTCACTTTAGTGTTGTGCTACCTGTGGTGTCCTCATCCTCAGGGAGCAGTGAAGACTCAGTTATTGAAGATATACAAGGCTGAGCTCGACTGATCTTTACTGGACAGAAGTGTCAGTGCTTATTGGGAACAGACAGGAAATGGATGATCAGACACACTCGGATCAGCCATGAAGATTCTGAATGGTGCAGCCGAATGGGCAACTTCTGCCCATTCCATGTGTTGTTCCCTCAATCCACTCCTCCAGGCTCTTGCAGAGATATACTTTTGTCCCTACCCCATGTGTTGTTCACTCAATCCAATAGGGTTGGGGACCACTCCATTCAGTCAGACAGGATCATTACAATGACATAGGAGGAGACCATTCTGCCCCTGTCAGGAATTACACAGGAGCATAGAATGAAGTAATTCAGCTCGTTCAGTACACTACACAGTGCAGGAGGAGGCCATTCAACCCACCTGAGCCGCTACACAGGAAAAGGGAAGCTGTCGCTAACAGGAAATAGAGAGTAGAGGTAAATGTTTATTTTCAGGCTGTAAATGATGGAGTGCCTCAGAGATCACTGTGGGGTCATCAGTGATCAATAATCTGTATCAATGATCTGGAGGAAGGGGAGCGAGTGGCTTGGAGCTCAATTAGCTCATATCCCAAGATGGTCATTCAACGTGTCGTCAAATGGAGGTAGTGAGTCTGCAATGTGATACAGACAGGGAAGGTTAGTGAGCAAACCTTCAGCAGAAATAACATAAGGTAAGTTGTCTATTTTGGCGTGAAAGATTAAACAATGGTAAAAAAAAAATGAAGAGAGATTGCCGAACTCTGTGATACAGGAGGTTTCCAGGTTCTTGCGACATGAATCATATGAAGTCAGTCTGCAGATGCAGCAAGTGATTTGGAAGGTAAGTGGAATGATGCTGTTTTTGGCAAAAGGTATCAGGTTTAATCGCAGGAATGTTTTACTGCATCGGTACAAGGGCATTGCTGAGACCACACCTGATGCACTGTGTGCAGGATTGATCCCCTCAACTAAAATAAAAAGGTATAATTATTTTCGAAGATTTTCAAAGAGGTTTCCCTTTCCTCATTCCTGGAATGCCGGCCTTTTGTTATCGGGGATTATCAGTTTCGATCTTAGCTGAGAAATAGTATTGAACCATCCATGACTTTCTGAAGAGTGTATCAACTGGATGCATATTATCTCCTGTCAGGGAGACTAAAGCTAGAGAATAAACTTTAAGAAGAAGATGCATTGATATTAACACACATACTATGAAGATACCTACCAATATTTACAAATTACACAGACACATGTAAGCATGTCATCAAATTATAAAGAAGGGACATTTTTTGCGATTGGAAGGAATTGTGTACAACAAGAGCAATGACGCACCTGCATATAATCCATAATAAGGTTTTCCACAGAATGGTCCAGTTGGGTGTTCCGTTGACAAAATTGTATGTTCCAACACAGAGAGGGAGAAAAATGTTCCCTGACTGAAAAGGAGCAGCCGATTGATCCCTCTCTCTTACTTTGTTCCGCCAGATAGCAAAGTGTGAGACCATAAAATCCTTGTGTCATCTTTACTACTTGCGAAGGATTTCTGGTGAGGACTCATTGGAATCTATCCACTGCCTGAAACGAAGGGAATTCTGCCAAATCCCACTGTTCCAGAAAGAAATCCCACTACCAGTAGGTTGTGTGAGCAGAATAACTTCAAAGACAGAATAACATTTGGGGCACTCTATCATTTTGCCATTTGTTATGAGTTCAACTTCCTGTGCCTCACATTTTTCCAGAAAATGGTCTAGTCTAAGACCTAAATCATTGGCCACCTCACTAAACTGGCTGCATTTAAGATGGGTGTAACCAATGGAGGAGTGGGACTGGAAAAGGACATCGTGACACTCCAACATTGGTTGGAACACAAATGAGAAATAATCAAAGGGATGTTCAAGTAGAAATTCCCTTCCCCAGAGGATTGTGGTTTCTGGAAGTTTGCATTTATTCAAAGCTGTTTTTCGTATGTGTAAAATGGTATACAGACAGAAACGTGCTGCTGAGACCAAAAGCACACAGAGCGGTGACAAAGTATCTAATGGCCCACTCCTGCTGCTCAGTCCTGTGTTGCTATGTTCTATTCAACCCCCCGCATCTCTTGCAAGGAGCAGATGGAGGCCACTTGCTCCAAATACCTGGTCAACAGTAACACAGGATATCATTCAGTCCCTCAAGACTGTCACACATGGTTTGGTGTCCGTTGAAAATGTTATTTGGTTCGAAAGACGCCTCTGGTCTCTTTACAGAGTGTTTCCTCTTGGCAACTTGTGGTTCATTTGTTGGTGATATTATAGACCCAGATTCACCTTGAGTACAGTCCCCATACCTCAACAAGAGATGACTCACAAAATACTTTACTCTCTCTGATTACAACGTTCAATAAAAGAACATTCAGGAAAATTACAGCCATTAACTTTGCAATTGCTGAATATGAGGACAAAAGAAACAGAATCAGGTAATTCGGATGATCAAGCCATTGCATAACATCATGGCTGATCTACTGTTGTCATTAACTCCTCTTTAATGCCCAATTCTTCACCCCTTAGCTCTCTGACAGGTCAAAAATCCATCTAACTCCTCTTTAATTGCTTTCAGTGATATAGCTCCCCTCGGTCTCCAGCCCAGATCATTCCTGACAGTGATTACCCTCTGTGAGTGGAAAACACTCTCTACACATACACCGTCACCTATTGATATGAACAAGAGGTGACAACAGGGGCTCGGGAAAGAGTGAATGGCCTTGATATCAAGGCGGTATTTGACTGAGGATGGCATCGGGACCACCTACGTATTTGAGCTGAATGTGGATCAGGTGTAACCTTCCCATTGGACGGGATGTTTCCGAACACAAATAAAGAGGTTTAGGGTCAGTCACCAACAATCCTCTCAGTCCCAGGACATCTCTGCAGGAGATCCTCAGGTTATACTCCTCAGCACAAGCATCGTCAGCTGCTCCATCAATGTCTTTTCCCATCATAAGATTGGAAGTGGGTATGATGACTGAAGATCACACAATGTTCAGAACATTTTATCCCCCATCAGCTCCTGAACCATTCTGTGTCTATATGCAGCAAGACCCAGACAGCATTCTGGTTTGTGTTGTTAAAGTGTCGGTAACATTTATGTAACAGCACGGCCAGACACTGCACATTGTCACAGTTAAAAGAGGAGCTCATTCAGCATCTCAAGCTGGTTGGACACAGGTATGAGCTAACGTTCAGGAACAGGAAGAGTGACAGCACATTCAATACTCCTGCCTGTTACACAGGAAGAAGCGTGGTCTGTTCAGTGCATTGAACTCTTAAATAGGAGCAGGCAGAACCCAATCAGACATTTAATCCTGTTCCATGAGACCAGGAGGAGGCTATTCATCCCCACGAGACAGTTATACAGGAACAAGAGGGGGTCATTGATATTCCAATATGACAAACCAATGAAACCGAGACTGCACGGATAGAGGACTTCATCATGTTAATCATGGTTCAATTGTTTGTAGAACATGTGCTGCTTTGACATGGTTTGCTGGTAATGAGGAGGGAAGCCAAATGATTTGTGCCAAGTCTCAAGGAGGTATTTTCCATCTCCGAGAAGACACACCCATGTTCTCCATGGAGGTCAGAATCTGGTGGGAATAGTTAACTGTTTTAGCATGAGGGTATTGTGGCTGCTGTAGAGATTGCGGATAATGAGACTTTCAGTGCAGGACTACACAGGAAATGAACTGTATTAATGTGGAGAGAGTTTATTCAAATACTGGCCCTCTGTCTCTCTCATGCGACATGGGGATTGGTTGTGGATTGAGGGGAATATTCTCAGAGGCTCTTAAACGATCGACAATAATGCAACCCGAGTAAAAAATAAGCCATGGAATTTTTCACCGTATCAGTGTCTATTTAGCACATCGTGAGTGACTGTCCCTCCCCCTCAAGTTTCAATGCAATCGCCTCTAATTCTCTCACAACGCCAGAGATTCATCTTCACTGTCTCCTCATGTAACCAACATCCCAGGGATTAGTCTGGTGAAACTCCATTGCACTCTCTCTGTGGCAAGGCGATCATTCCTTTTCAAGGAATGAAAGTCTGTCCACAATATCCCAACAGCAACAGCAACACTCTTAGCGATGATCACAACAACTCTTTTTCCTCTTAGACATCTCCGTTTCTTTCCTGTGGCGTAAAAAATACTTTTATTCTCTCTACACTGCCGGAAAGAGTTAACACTTTTATAATGAAGGTATTGTTGCTGCTGTCAGGATTATGGATAACATGACGTTCATGGCAGGATCACGAACCAGTTGAACTGTATTAATGTTGGGAAAGTTTATTCAAAAGCCTGAACCTCTCTCTTTCTCTCTCTCTCTCTCTGTCTCTCCTCTCTGCTCTCTTTCTCTCTCTGTCTCAGTTGAAATAGGGAGTGGGTGGTTGGGTGGAACGTTCTTAGAGGCTCTTAAACTATCGAGAAGCATGCAATCTGAGTGGGACAAAAAGCCATGAAACTTATCACCGTATCAGTGTCTGTTTAGAACATCATGAGTGACTGTCCAGCCCCCTTAAGGTTTAATGCAACAACCTCTTATTCACTCACTGAGCTTCACTTACTGCTCATGGTGACATCATCCCAGCGATTAATCTGGTGAAACTTGAGAGAAAGGCTACCACAGTACCCCAAATACTGCCTCAGGGATTGTCAAAAACATATTTTCTCTCACTTAGACATTGCCATTTCTTTCCTGTCCCACAAAAAGCCATTCCTTCTCTGTGCACTATGACTAACATGGAATTTATAGGTCCCTTACATCTGTACGTCAGCATCAATAAAGCTAGCACCAGCGATACCTATGGAGATGTGCATCACTCTCGGGGAGAATTTCAATGAGATTGAACCTAAAATAGGGGATGATCACGGACCTGAATGGAAATGGGATGTAGCAATACAGAAAACAGGCAGAGAAAGGGAGCAATCTCTACCTGTGTTCTTTTCTCACAGGATGTATGAAGCCCTGGTCAGGGCAGCATGTTATGCAGATCTTGAACTGAGTGGCTGATTCAGCTGTTCCACAGTATCGTAAAAAGTAAAACGCATATCTATGGGTTTGTAGTGTTACAACACAGGATAAATCTTCCTGCTTAATTAAAACCAGCAACAGAGAAAAGATTTATCCCATGCAGTAATCTGGGATAATTCTAGAGTCCAAATCTATTTTAACTAAAAATTAACAACTTTATTTCTTAAAGTATAGCAGAGAATAATAAACGAACGACTATTTCCAACTTCTTCCTCTAACCTGTCATTTACATTCCCCCTCCACAATACTAGTCTGATAAGACACCTAATTAAGATTTAGAAAACAAAACTTCTTATCTCAAAACTAGGAAACTTTCGGTTCTTCTCCATATCTCTGTCTTATTTTCTTCTTGGGGACTCTGCTTCACCAGTTAATAATCAATAAATGTACCTATAGGAGAGCTATTTTTAAGGCTGTCTTTGGATGCTGGTAGCTTGGAAGTTCTCGTCTCAACTGTTCAATTTTCCATGGTCTTGTACTGCCAACCTATTGGATTGTTCATTGGCGGTTAAGATTGGCAATATAAGAAATTGAAACTTGGTAGGTGGGTATTTTGGGTTATAATTTAAAATGTTTTGCTGAATTTGTTTTCATACAATGAGCTAATCGGGTTGTTTGACCAAATGTTACATTATATCTATTTTTCAGAACTCTTGTTGCTGACAGGTAGTTAGTGTTGGTTTTTAATTCTCTCAAAGGTACAGTACACCAACGTGTTCATCACAGAAGTCACATGGAAACTTGACGATGGAAAAATGACACATTGACTTCCCTAAAGGACTTGAGGCAAGTAGATTGGTTTTTATAACAAATGATAATGGTTGTTTTTAAACTCCACAATTTCCTTCAGGAGATATCATCAGACCAATATTCTGTGGCTCTAGATTATGAGCAAGTGCCTTGACCACCATAAACTGTCTTCCCTTATGTGCAGAAAACAAGTTAAACATTCTGAACAGCAATTATTTAGTGACGGATGTGTGGTCACAAAAAAACGTGAAACTGTTGCATCTGGATTGAACAAAGGCACAAATGGTTTATTCAGATATCGCACTGAGACTGAGGACAAGACTGGGATATCATGATGGTGATATTGGACAGGATTGGTGAGTGGGGAGGACATGGAGATGTAAATCTCTGAAGGACAAAATGGATTATGGAGTTTCAGAAGAGTCTGGTTCCTGCTCGCATATCAGTAATTTATAAATCGTGGTTTGTTTGTTATAGTTTATAAGGAAATGAATTTTGCTTTGGAACTGAAGATATTGACTTGCACTTTCCAAAATGTATATATCATGCGCAGAAATTCAGTTCAACCCGGTTTAGTAGACAAATATAATGACTTACCAGGAACACCGACTATTGCGAGGATGGGATAGGAACCACCTCGAATAATCCAAAGGATATCCTGGATCCAATATGCTAATGATATCCAAGGCTGAGAAAGCCAGTAAAGACTCAAGGATAAACTCCTATCCATTGATGGAGCATTTCACTCTAATGTTCTCAGATTCTGATCCATTGTTGGAACATTCCAATCCATGGTCCTCAGATTATGAACAATTATTGTAACACTCCTGCCTAATGTTTCAGATTCTGATCTCTCCTCGCCCTCTCTCTCGAGCTGCTGATCCCTGTTAGTGCTGTTAGTGATGTTCCTACTCAAACTATGGGATAACACATTGAATAGAGTCCATTATCTCTCAACGATGGAAACTCTCCAATGTGATAATTAGGATCCATGGAGGTGGGCATTAATTTCAGTCACTGAACAAATAGCTTCATTTCAGCCCTTTGAGTTCAAAATTTAAAAAGTTAAAATTAAAAAAAAGTTTAAAAATTACTCATTTAGCTTAGGATATATTGGGGGCGGCTGAGGGAAGGAATATTGGAGATGGCAGATTGATTGCGTGTATTCATTCAATCTGCCTTGGATATAGGAGTAATGTCAAAGGATTGTCAGGATAAACATGTTTCTCCGTTTATAAATGGAAACATACAGTCTGTAACTACTGATCAGTGACTATAATGTCAGTAAAATACGAAGACAACTTTTCTAGTCCATAATCTGACAGGCAAATGTGCCTACGACAACATGAGTTATAACAGACAAAAGGCATGGATATGTTAACAGAGAATATGATTTGACACACAATTCAGATGGTTAGTCGAGGATCAGAGAGGGCAGGTGAATGTCATGCTGTTAATGTTGTCGATATCAATCAACTGTGATTAATTACCATGCACTAGTTTTCAATTTGAGTGTGATTATGATATTGGGGACATGGTTGCAGAGACTGGAGGGAGGAAACATGATATTTCCTAGTCAGCAGTATTGGGATGTTACTCTTTATAAAGCATAAGAAGATCAAATTCCAGGATACATCTCCAATGAGGAATGAGGAGAGCCAATATTAACCATACGACCAAAAGACAATGGAGCAGAAATTTGGCCTTTCAGCCCATTGAGCCTGCTCCACCATTTAATGATGGCTGTTAAGCTTTTCAACCCCAATCTTCCGCTTTCTATTTGTAACCTTTCATCCCCTTTACAATCAAGAACCTATCTGTCTTAAATATGCTCAATTAACTGGCCTCGACAGCCTTCTGTAGCAGTGCATTCCCTAGATTCACCACTCTCTGGCTGAAGAGATTCGTCGTTATCTGTGTTTGAAAAGGTCTTCTCTTTACTCTGTCCCCTCGGGTCCTAGTCTCCCCTCCATTGGAAAATATCTTCCCAAAATCCACCCTGTCCAGGTCATTCAATATTCTGTAAGTTTCAAGTAGACCTCCTGACATCCTTCTGAACTCTATCAAATATAGACCCAGAGCCCTCAGATGTTCTTCATATGTTAAGCTTTTCATTCCTGGGACCACTGTCGTGAATATCATCGGAAAATGTTCCAGATCCAGCACAATAATCCAAATGTAGTCTGACCAAAATCTTATAGAGCCTCAGAAATACATTCCTGCATTTCTATTCAAGCCCTCTTGAAATAAATGGAGTCATTTTATTTGCCTTCCCAACTGCTGACAACCTGCAGGTTTTACCTTTCAAGATCCTTGGACTAGAACCCTCCCACTGCTCCCCCCCCCCCCCCCCCACCACCCCAAGTCTTCTGAATTTGCTCGCTTTTTAGAAAATATTCCACGCTTTTATTTTTCTGGGCAAACTGCATGACCTCACACTTGCCCTCGTTATACTCCACCTGCCACTTCTTTGCTCACTCCCCTAACCTGTGCAAATCCTTCAGCAGGAGAAAGTGAGGACCGCAGATGCTGGAGATCAGAGTCAAAAAGTGTGGTGCTAGAAAAGCACAGCCAGTCAGGCAGACTGAGGAGCCGGATATTCGACGTTTCCGTCATAAAGCCTTTATCAGGAATGAAGTGGGTGGGCGGAAGGCGGTTGAGAGATGAATGGGAGAGGCTGGGACGAAGGTAGCTTGGAAGGCGATGGCTAAATGAAGGTGAGTGGTGAAAGTGGAAGGTGGAGTGGATAGATGGGAAGGAATATAGACAGGTAGGATAGCTCAACAGGCGCTGCTCATTTGGAGGGTTAGATCTGGGATAAGGTGGAGGGAGGGGAGATGAGGAAACTGGTGACATTGCGCTGAATACCATGTGGTTGAAGGGTCCCAAGGTGGAACTCGATGTGCTGGTGGCTAGAATATGGCAGTGGGGGAGGCCACGAACTTGCATGTCCTTGGAGGAGTGGTAGGGGAGGCGACGTATTTAGCCACAGGGAAGTGGGATTGTTGGGTTCATGATGGAGAGTGTTCCCTGAAACGTTCTGCAAGTTGACGTCCAGTCTCCCCAGTGTAGAGGAGACCAGGATCATTGGGCACAGTAGATGAGGTGTTTGGATTCACAGTATCTTCTCTGCCTGATTGGAAGGATCCTTTGGGGCCTTGGATGGAGGTGTGGAGGAAGTTGTTGGCACAGGTTTCATACCTACTGCAATGGCAACGGAAAGTGCCGGGAGTGGAAGGTGGCTTGTTGGGGTGTGGGAGGGAGGACGTGTGAACCTAACTAGGCAGTCGTGAAGGAAATGGTCTCTGCAGAATGCTGATAGGGGTGGGGAGGAAAGTATATCTCTGGTGGTGTGGTCTGACTGTTGGTAGCGGAGGATGATGCGTTGTATCCTGAGGTTGGTGGTCTGGAAGCCGAGCATCAGAGGGGTGCTACTGCACCCTCCTGCATCCAAACAACCTCTTCTATGCTACCTATCCCTCTATTCCATCTTTGCAGTGTTTGAAAACTTAGCAAGAATTCCCTCAAGTGCCTTCATGTAGACCATTAATGCACAAAGCGAATTTTGTGGTCCCAACACTGAGTCTTGAGGAAAACCACTTGTCACTGGATACCATCCTGAGAAGGACACTTCTATCTCCACTCTCTGCTTTCTGTCATACAGCCATGCATCTATCCAGGCTAGCACTTTGCCTGTAACACCAGGGGCCCTAATCTTTCTCAATAGCCTCCTGTGTGGCACCTTATCAAATGATTTTAGAGAAGCAGGTGGATAACATCTACTGGTTCTCCTTGGTCAAATCTGCCCGTTACTCCCTCAAAGTATTCCAGCAGGTTTGTCAGGCATGACCTCCCATTGGTGAAACAATGCTGACTTTGCACTATTTTACTAAATACTTCCAAGTATTCAGAAATCCCATTCTTCACGATGGATTCCAGGATGTTACCTTCAACCAAGGTTAGGCTAATCAGTCTGTACTTTTCCATATTCTTCCTAACTCCCTTATTAAATGGAAAATCACGTTAGCAATTTTCCAGCCTTTCCTGATTTTAGTCATTTCTGAAAGATTACCACTTTCACTTTCCCTACTTCTTCAGCTATCTCCCTTACAATGCTGGGATGTAGTCCATTTGGTGGAGATGATTTATCCAAATTCAGGCCATTTAATTTTCTAGCATGTTCTTCTTGATGATGATCACCATACTCAGCTCTGTCCTCTCACTGTCTTCAATTTTTGGGAAATTACTTGTGTCTTGCATCATGAACATTGATGCAAAGTTCCTCATTCATTTCTTTGTTTTCCGCTACTGTTTCTCCAGCATCAATTTCCAGTGTTCCATATTCACGTTTGCCTCTCTTTTTTCACTTTGGCACGGCACGGTGGCATAGTGGTTAGCACTGTTGCCTTACAGCGCCAGAGACCTGGGTTCAATTCCTGCCTCAGGTGACTGCCTGTGTGGAGTTTGCATGTTCTCCCCGTGTCTGCGTGGGTTTCCTCCGGGTGCTCCGGTTTCCTCCCACAGTCCATAGATGTGCAGGTCAGGTGAATTGGCCATGCTAAATTGCCCGTAGTGTTATGTAAGGGGTAAATGTAGGGGTATGGGTGGGTTGTGGGTCGATGTGGACTTGTTGGGCCGAAGGGCCTGTTTCCACACTGTAATGTAATCTAATCTAATGAACCTCTTACAGTCTCCTTTCTACTACTGGTTACCTTACCTCCATATCAAATCTTCTCTGTCAGTTTTAGCCCTCTGTTAGTCTTTGTAAGATTCCTAATTCTCTAGTTTCCCACTGCCCCTCACCATATTATACGCTTGCTCTTTTGCTTCTATGCAATCCCTCACTTCCCTCGTCAGCCCTGAATGTCTTATCCTCCCTGTACTATGCCTCTATTCCTCGGCAAGTATCTCTGCTATGTCTCCTGAATTAGTCTTGGAATCTGCTTCCATTGCTCTTCCCCCGCCTTTCATGCTTGACCCCTGTCCCAGTTCAATTCTACCTAGCCTCTCCCTTGTGCCTCTGCAGTTGCCTTTATTCAGCTGAAATACTGTTACCTCTGATTCTATCTTCTCTCTCTCAAATTATGGAATAAATTCGTCCATGTGCTGATGATTGCCTCCGAAGTTTACCTTCACCCTAATCTCCCTTCCGAATCTTACATCATTAAATCCAGTATCATGTGTTGCCGAGTGGACTCCACTAGAAGTTGCTTCAAAAAGCCATCTCGTAAACATTCCTAAATTACATTTTCTTGCGAACCACTACCAATCTCATGTTCCCAGTTCCCCTGCAAACTGAAATCACCCATGATTACTGTACTTTGCCTTTCCTACACATATTTTCTATCTCCTGGCGTATCTTGTGCCCTAGCTCCTGACTACTCTTTGGAGCCGTGTACGAGACTTCAACTGTGGTTGTCTTACCTCTTGTGGTTCCTCAATTCTACGCCATCTGACCTTACTTCCTTTCTTACTATTGATTTAATTTCATTTCTTACTAATAATGCAATGCACTCCCTCTGCCCACCTGCCAAACTTTTTGATAGGATAAATATCCGTAAATATTCAGATCCCCTTGCAGCCACATCTCCGTGATGCCCATCGCTTCATACCTGCCGATTTAATTCTGCACCACAAGCTCATTTACCTTATTCCTTTTACAGCATGCATTCAGTTATAACCCCTTCAGTCCTGCATTAACCATCCCTCTTCTCATTGTCATTAATTTGTGCAGTGTACTCGAAGTGTGATATGTTAAACATTTCCAGATGCTCTATCCTATTCGTGTCTGTGCTGGAGATTTTAATAAGCTCTCCTGAGTTCTGTACTCTTACCTCCTCTTTTAATTCGGCTTTTCTAAATAAACCCTATAACTGCACCCCACCACACACACACACACACACATCCTAATCAGTTTAAAGCTCTGTCTATAGCCCTGGTTAGGATTCACTCGGATTCTGGTCCCAGCACGGTTCAGATGATGACTGTCCCATCGGAGCAGGTCCTTTCTTCCTCAGTAATAAAATGTGTTTATTCAACACAAAATACAAGAATAAAAAAGCTTTTCTGTGCATACCAAAATATGAAAACAACAAAAAGACAATAATGTTAAAATACACTTACTATGTGGAGCTATA
Organism: Chiloscyllium punctatum; assembly: GCF_047496795.1. Classification (NCBI taxonomy): domain Eukaryota; kingdom Metazoa; phylum Chordata; class Chondrichthyes; order Orectolobiformes; family Hemiscylliidae; genus Chiloscyllium; species Chiloscyllium punctatum. The sequence continues at coordinate 30,896,632 of NC_092772.1, forward strand.
TAAATTGTAATGTGAATTACCAAACCATGGAACTGGTGTGCAAACTTTATCAATCATTATTTGACCCAGAGCTGAGATCCTGATTACCCCTCTGCCAGTGATGCCCTTCACTGAGATTCCACCCTGCCTCTCACGCAGTGTCTAGAGGGGCTACAAGTTCCTGTTGGTCCAGAATATTTAAATTAATCCACCTTCTCCCTGGAACCAATCTATTGGTCTATTGGATTGTGTTTAGCTGTCAGCAACTCAGCTCTGGGATGTTATTGGCAATAAATGACCTGGGATGACAGCCAGTATCAGCATGGTGTTCACAGGGTATGGCACCAGACAAAGGGCTTACAGTCTGTGAGAGTTTCTAAGAAAAGTTTTGGTGCATTTCTCTTCATGCTGTCTCTTGATCTAACTTCACATTCGTTTGACACCCCTTTCTCTCACTCACCCTGTCGCTTTTTTTTCACTCTCTTTATCTCACTTCACTGTCTTTCTCTCTGTTTATTTCTCTCCCTCTCAGTCTAGCTCCGATCATTCCCTCTATTTTCAAGTTGTCAATTTGAAGAGCTCATGGATGCATGGTGGGCTGAATGGCCTCCTTCTGTGTTGCATTAACTCTGACGTTCTCCGACCCACAGTAACAAATTTTGGTGCTTGGAGAGACAAGCTGGTCCAGTGAAGGACACAGTGGACAATTAACCATTATCTCTTCCTATTTTCAGACATGCAGCGACATCGATATATCTGTTCAAACAAACAAATTCCTCATATTAAAATCAACACACTTCAGACTGCCAGGCCACTGAACACTGTTCTCTGTTTTATTTTTTTGTTGGTCTTATTGTTATGGGATTAGTCTCCAACTTCTCCTCAGTCAATGTACCTGTGGACCTACTGCTGTGGTTCCACACGCCCCTCCCCCACCGCCGGTTCACACTAGCTTAAAACCTCGTAAAGGACAATAGAAATCTGCCTGCCAGGAGATTGCTGCCAGTTCAACTCCATCTCGTCCATCTTGCGTATATCCTACCAACCCAGGAATCCCAATCTTCCACATATCGGAGATTGTTATCAGTTCATGTGCATCCCGTCCTTCTTGTGTGTATCCTACTGACCCGTGAATCCCAATGATCCACATATCGGAAGTGCTGCCTCCCCGACCTGCACTTTGATCGTGTATTTAACTGTGCTACCTTACGATTCCTAACCTCACTCGCACGTGACATTTTTAGATTAGATTAGATTACTTACAGTGTGGAAAGAGGCCCTTCGGACCAACAAGTCCACACCGCCCCACCGAAGCGCAACCCACCCATACCCCTAACCTAACACTACGGGCAATTTGGCATGGCCAATTCACCTGACCTGCACATCTTTGGACTGTGGGAGGAAACCGGAGCACCCGGAGGAAACCCACGCAGACACGGGGAGAACGTGCAAACTCCACACAGTCAGTCGCCTGAGGTGGGAATTGAACCCGGGTCTCTGGCGCTGTGAGGCAGCAGTGCTAACCACTGTGTCACTGTGCTAACCACTGTGCTAACCACATTGAACTTTGATCGTGTATTTAACTGTGCTACCTTACGATTCCTAACCTCACTCGCACGTGACATTTTCTAATGTCTCCAAAATTCAAATATCCTTTCAGCACAACTCCAGCAAGGCCTTTTCTTTAAACTGGATAGACTTGATAATAAAAACTTAAGTGTGACATCAGGAAAGTGGGACCACTGAATCAGTCCAATGACGACCGTATCTGATATCTATCCCCACCACCAAACCTGCTTGACAAGGTATACACATGGACCATCTATTTGCAGATGGCCGAGGATAAACAGAATATTAGAAAATGTCGGCGCAGATGGATGTAATTCAGCCTGTTTACTCAGCTTTGCTATTCAATTGGATTCTAGTTATTCTGTTCCTTTCAATGGCAGGGTCTTTACCCAGCATCCCCAGCGGGTCAGAAAGTTCCCAGTGTCGTTGTGTACGCAGTCCTTTAGATTAGATTAGATTACTTACAGTGTGGAAACAGGCCCTTCGGCCCAACAAGTCCACACCACCCCGCCGAAGCGCAGCCCACCCATACCCCTACATCTATCTACCCCTTACCTAACACTACGGGCAATTTAGCATGGTCAATTCACCTGACCTGCACATCTTTGGACTGTGGGAGGAAACCGGAGCACCCGGAGGAAACCCACGCAGACACGGGGAGAATGTGCAAACTCCACACAGTCAGTCGCCTGAGGCGGGAATTGAACCCGGGTCTCTGGCGCCGTGAGGCAGCAGTGCTAACCACTGTGTCACCGTGCCGCCCACCTGCGAAGGGAGTATCCAGTGCCAGGCAATGGGGTGTGGGGAGTCCATGGGTGGCACAAGGAAATGCTGCATGTAGTGACGATGGACTGAGGGAACTGAGCGAGAAGGAATGGGCATCCAGGGACACTGCACTCAGAGAAGTGGCAGGGCAAGATTCCTAAATACCCAGAGGAACCCGCGAACCACGGCTTCTTTTACAAAATTACTATCACATTTGCTGCATTTCTCCATCGAACAAAAGCAAAAATTCCATAGATGGTAGAAACCTGAAGCAAACATAGAAATGTATTGTGGAGAGAGAAGAGAGTTAATGCTCCCAATGCAGACACGGGAAGAATGTTCAAAGTCCACCCAGACAGCGTCCAGAGATTGGAAATGTACCAAATGTCCTCAGCACTGTGAGGCAGCATTGTTGTGTCACCACGTTGCCCAATGATGAATAATTGGGGATAGTATAGTTAAAAGCATAGATACTGTTCTCTATGATCAGGGTTAAGACTCCTGAAGATCGTGTTGCCTATCGCGTTTGGGATATATCATCAGGGTTGCAGAACATGGAGTAGGAGGGGAATGATCCAATGGTCAGGGTCTGTGTAGGTACCAAAGGCTGGACAAACAAATGACAATGAGAAGAGCGACGGGTAATACAGGACTGAACTATAATTTCGGAATGCATGCAGTTTAAGGAATAAGGTAAGTGAGCTTGTGACTTATCCATAAATTGGCAGGTACGACATAGTGGGCAGAACAGTGACAGTGACATCGCTGCAAGAGGATCAGGATTGGGAGCTGAATATTCAAGGATATTCATCCTGTCGAAAAGATACGCAAGTGGGCACAGAGATAGAGTTGGCTCAGTATTAAGAATGGAATTGAATCAATAATCAATAATAAGAAATGAAATAAGGTCAGATGGTGTAGAATTGAGGAATCAAAAAGGTGAAAAAATGCAGTTGGAGTTATATACAGGGAGCTGGTGTGTAAGATACACCAGGCGCTCGAAAGATCTGTTGGAAAGGCAAAGTTATAGTGATCATGTGGGATTTTATTATGCAGATGGACTGAGAATTCAGACTGATGGTGGTTGGCAGGAAAAGGAATTTGTAGAATGTCTACGAGATGGCTTTTTGGAGCAGCTTGTGCGGCCAGAGTAAATGAGGGGAGCTTAAGGTGACAGTGATCATAATATGATTGAATTTCTCTGCAATTTCAGATGGAGAAGTTAGAATCAGAAGTAACAGCATTACAGCTGAATAAAGGCAATTACACAGATAAGAGTGAGGAGGTGGGTAGAATTGACTGGGAGACGGGCCCAGCAGGAAAGACAGTGCAACAGCAATGGCAGGAGATTTTTGGAGTAATTCAGGATAGAGAAAAGATTTATTCTGAGGAAAAAGAGGCTTGTATAGGGAGGATGGGACAACCATAGCTGACTAGGGAAGTCAGGTATAGCATAAAAGCAAAAGAGAAAGGATATAATTTTGGAAAGTGCAGTGGGAAACCTGAGCTTACAACGACAAAACTGAGGGCAAACTAAATAAAATAAGGAGGGAGATTATTAAATATGGGGGTAAGCTCGCCAGCAAGATAAAAGAAGACTGTAACAGTTTCTTTCGATATATAAAGTACAAAAGAGCGGCAAAAGTGAACACTGGATTGCTGGAAAATGATACTGGAGAGATAGAATGGGGAACGAGAAAATGGCCAAGGAACTGAATAATTACTTTGCATCAGCTTTCATGGTGGAATGCATGAGTAATACCTTAAATATTCAAGAGATTGAGGGGCCAGAGCTGAGTATGATGGCCCCCACCATGGAAAACAAGCTAGAAAAAGATGTAATTCCCAAAGGTGGGTAAATAACCTTGACCAGATGGACTACATCCCAGTGTTATAAGGGAGATAGCTGAAGAGGGAGTGGAGGCAATCGTGGTTATCTCTCAGGAATCACTAGAGTAAGGAACGATCCCAGAGCTCTGGAAACCCACTAACGTGACACTCCTTTTGAACGAGGGAGTAAGGAAAAAAGACAAATAAAAATCCCACCATGAATAGTTTAACCTTTGTCATGGCTAAGATCCTGGAATCCATTGTGAAGGATGAGATTTCTGAATACTTGAAAGTGTTTGGTAAAATAGGGCAAAGTCGGCATGATTTCATCAGGGGAAGTTAATGCCTGACAAATCTATTGGAATTCTTTGAAGAGGAAATTAGCAGGCTCGACCAAGCACAGCCAATGGATGTTATCCACCTGTAATTCAAGAAGGGCTTTGACATGGTGTCACACAGGAGATTACTGAGTATGATAAGGGTCCATGGTATTGGAGGCAAGGTAGTGGCATGGATAGAAGCTTGTCTGTCTGGGAGAAAGCAGAGAGTGGGGATAAAAAAATACTTCTCAGGATGGCAGCCGGTGACAAGTGGTGATCCAGAATGCTCAGTGTTGGAATCATAACTTTTTACTTGTTACATTAACAATTTAGATGAGGGAATTGAGGGCACTCTGGCTAGGTTTGCAGACGATACAAAGATAGGCACATGGTCGTATTGAGGAAGCGGAGATGCTGAACCAGGTTTTGGACAGGCAAAGAGATCGTCAGATGCATTCCAACGTTGGAAAGTGTGAGGTCATGCACTTTGGCATGAAGTTTAGAGGCATGGTCTATTTTCTAAAAGGCGAGAAAATTCAGAAATCTGAAGTGCAAAGGGACTTGGGAGTTCTCGTGCAGGGTTCTCTCAAGGTCAGCTTGCAGGTTGAGACAGTAGTTAGGAGGGCAATTGCAATTATGATTGGGAGCATTTACTACGAGAAGAATTGAATATAAGAACTGACTGTATACGGCTTTGGTCAGACCACATTTGGAGTATTGTGCTCATTTTTGAGCTCCATTGCTCAGGAAGGATGTACTGGTACTGGAACGTATTCAGAAGATTTTCACGAGAATTTTCACAGAAATGAAAAGCTTATTGCATGAGGAATGTTTGAGTACTGTGGGTCTATACTTGATAAAGTTTGAAAGGATGAGAGGGAATGTAATTGTAATAGACAGGATACTGAATAACCCGGAGAGAGTGGAAGTTTTGCAGATGTTTCCATTGGATTAGAATCCGAGGGCACAGCATTAGATGAAAGGGAACACTTTTTAGAACAGTGATAAGAGAAAGTTACTTAAACATAGAATGGTGAATCTTTGAAGTTTATTGTCACAGAAGGCTGTGGGGGCAGGCCATTGAGTATATTTGAGGCGGAGATAGATATTCTTGATTATCCAGGAGATGAAGGGTTATGGGGAGAAGGTCGGAGAATGGGTTTGAGAAACCTATCAGTGATGATTGAATAACGGAGTAGACCCGATGGGCTAACTGTCCTAATTTATGCTCCAATGTCTTATAGTCTTCTGGTCTAAACCTTAAGGAAGTACCTTGCATCTCTGAGAAGATAGATTCATGTTCTTCATAAAGGTCAGAAGCTGTTGGGAATAGTTAACTGGTTTAGAATGAAGGTATTGTGGCTGCTGTCGGGGTGGTGGATAATATGACATTCAGTGCAGGATCACACACCAACTGCACTGTATTAATGTGGGGAATGTTTATTCAAAACTTGGACCTGTCCGTCTCTCTCAATTGGCAGTAGGCGTTGGGGTGGGTGGGTGTAAGGTCCGCCCAGGCAATTTAACTATCCGGAAGCATGCATCCTGAGTGAAATAGCAATCATGGAATTTATCACCTTCTCATTGTCTGTTTAGAATATAAGGAGCAATTGTCCATCTCTCTCAGGGTTCAATGCAATCACTACTTATTCTCTCACAGCACTACAGATCAACCTTCGCTCACTCCTCATGGTGCCATCATCCCAGGGACTAATCTGGTGGAACTCCTCTTCACCCTCTCTGTGTTAAGGAGATCACTCCAGATAAAGGAAAGAAAATCTGTCCATAATATGCCAAATACTGCCTCAACAACACTCTCAGGTTTGATCACAATAATTCCTTTCCCTCACTTAGCTGGCTCCATTTCTTTTGTGTGACACAGGAAACCATTCATTTACAACTCACTGCCATTGATGTAGAATTTAAAAACAACCTTACATCTGTAGGTCAGCATCAATAAAGCCAGCACCAGAGGTGCCCATGGAGATGGACATCACTCTTGGAAGAGACTCAGTCACAAAGAATGCATCTAAAATAGTGTATGGCTACCTACCTGAACGGAAACGAGCCATTGGAATATGGGATGCAGGCAGAGGAAGGGAGCTACTTTTCCTGTTATTCTGTCCTCACGGGATGTGTGCAGCTCTGGTCAGGCCAGCATGTTATGCCGATCTTGAACTGAGTGGCTGTTTCAGCTGTTCCACAGGACAATAAATAGTAAAACAAATTGCCGTGGGTTGCAGTTAAACAGAGTCTTGACCAGAGAATGGTGACCCACTGCCTTCTCTAATGGGCATAAGGCAAGCCGATATCAACAGGTTATTATTCTGTGGTTCTAGCATACGAGCCAATGACGTGATCCACCATACACTGTCTGCCCATCTTTCATATTTTGTGAAGAGAACAAGTCAAACGTCTCAAGTGCAATTATTTTGCGATGGGCACGTGGTTAGAAGGGACTTGAAACAGATGTATCTGGAATTAACAAAGGCACAAACGATGGTTTATTCAGGAATTGACGTGAGGCTGAAGAGGAGACTGGGACGTCTTAATGGTGGTACTGGACAGGATTGGTATGTGGGGAGGATATGGAGATGTACACTTTGCAGGAGAAAATGAATCAAAGAGGTTGAGAACAGTGTGTTTTATCCTCGCGTATTGGTGAGTAATTTGTAAATAATAGTTTGCTAGTTATAATTTCTAAGGACTGGAATCTTTGATTGGAGCTGAAAACGTTGGAGTGCACCTTTCCAAAATCTGCATATCATGAATCTGTTCAGACCATTTCACTAAACACACAGAGTGACTTACCAGGAACACCAACTACAGCAAGGATAGGGTAGTAACCAGCTTGAATAACCATCAGTACATCTTCAATCCGCGATACTAATGATATCCAAGGTTGGGAAAGCCAGTAAAGACCATAGGATAAACTCCTATCCATTGTTGGAACATTCCAGTCTAATGTTCCCAGATTTCCATCTCTCCTGCCCTTCTCTCTGAAGCTGCTAATCCCTATTATTGCTGTTGGACATGCTCCCGCTCACACTATAGGATAAAACACTGAAAGCATTCCCTTATTAATAGAAGAGAGAAACTCTCTAGGGACGCATACGATCCACAGAGACTGACATAATTACAATCGCTGAACAAATAGCTCCAGTTCACCCCTTTGAATTCAATGCTACTTTATTGAATTTCAAAAAAACGTTGAACATTTATGCATTCTGGGTGTGGTATGCGAGTGTGACTGAAGGAAGGAATGTTGAAGATGGCTGATTGATTGTGTGTATTCATTCAGTCTGCCTTGGGTATGGAAGTAATGCCAGAGGTTTAACGGAACATAAACATGCTTCTCTGTAAATAAGTACAGAAATGAATACCGTAACTACTGATTACTGATATCATTGCAAAATTTGTAAAACATTGAGAAAATATCTATCATCCATGATCTGATCGTAAAATGTGCCAAAAAAGAAACGTGGGTTACAACAAACAAACGGCATGGATACGTTAACAGAGAATTGCACATGGCAAACACAGTGCAGATTGTTATTCCAGGATCAGAGAGGGCAGGTGTGGGTCAGGCTGTTGATGTTATCGATGTTAAGGAACTGTCATGAAGTGTCATTTAATGGACTTCAATTACATTGTGATTATGATATTGGGGAAAAGAGAGAAGACGGAGAAGACTGGGGAACATGGCTGATTAGACTGGGTGGAGGGACAGTGATGTTCCCCATTTACCAGTATTGGAATGTTACTCTTTATTACTCATATGAAGATCAGATTCAAGAATACATCTGCAATGAGGAATTAGCAGAGACAATATTAATGAAATGTGTTTATGCAATATAAAATACAGGAACAAAATGAATTTCTGCACCCACCAACATATGCAAAGTACAAAGAGATAAGGTTGTTAAAATACACTCCTGATTTTGAGCTATATAAATTGAAATGTGATTTACATAACTAGGAAGGTGGTATGCAAACTTTATCAATCATTATTTGACCCACAGCTAAGATTGTGATTTCACCTCTGTCAGTAAGATTCTCCGGCCTAGTCTCTCATACAGTATCGGTGTGGCCGGGGGGGAGGGGGGGGGGGGTCGTGGATGCGGGGTGGTGGTTGTTATTTCCTGCTGCTCTTGGCAGAGTCTATTTAAAACCTCTGCTTTCTCCATGGAACCAAACTATTGGCCTAATGGGTTCTGTTTAGCTGTCAGTAACCCAGCTGTGTAATATTGTTGGAAATAAATAATCTGGGATGACAGCCAGTACCAGCACAGTGCTGACAGTGTATGGAGCCCAGACAAAGGGCTTGCCGTCCAGAGGAATTTCTAAATAAAGCTTCTAACTTCTGTCTGTTCATATTTATCTATCGTATTGCAGTCTTCTGATTTATCTGACTTCACCCTCATCTAACACCTCTTCTACTCACATTCAGTCAGTCGCTCCCCTTTCAATCCTCTCTGATTATCTCCCTTCACTTGCTTTCTCTCTGTTTATTTCTCTCTCACACAATCTCTCTTAACACACTCTCTCTATCTCCAATTGTGCAGTTGGAGAGATTGTGACTCCACGATGGGCTGAATGGCCTCCATCCATGCCATAATAATTGACGTTCTCTGACCCACAATAAATACTTCCTGGACAGACATGCTGGTCCGGTAACAGGTACAGTGCACAATCACCCATTCTCTTTTCCTGCTCTTCTCTGGTGTACAGGTGCCTTGAAATATCTGTTCAAACAAAACAGACTGAATGAACTTCGAGCAGTCGAGAAGACGTTCATGAGTGTGTATTTCAATCAGGATTTTATGAAGAATGAGATTCCAGAATGACATAAGCAATGAATTAAAAACAGGGTAACACAAGAAATGGCAGCTGAGTACAACATGTGGTTCCAAGTAGGTCTCATGGTATTACCAATAGATTATCAATCCAGAAAAATCAGCTCCTGTTCTGTGGATCCAAGTTGAATCCCGCCACTGCAGACGGTGGAAATTCAATTCAATAATGTAAAAAATATTCCTGGAATTAAGAATCTTCTGATGAGAATGAAGTCATTGCTGACTGTCAGATAAATCTATCTGGTTCACTAATATCCTACAATGAAGGAATCTTCCGTCCTCACCTGGCCTGGCTGACATATAACTCCAGACCCAATGCAATGTCATTGACTCGCAATCGCCCTCTGAAACGGTCTAATGAGTCATTCAGTTGTTCCAATCGCTACAATGTTTCAAACAAATGAAACTGGATGCACCATCTGGCATTGAAATGGGCACCGGAAAAGTCAACATTAGAAACATCACTATAGAATCTGGAAAGTCTTCCTTACAAATATCTGGAGTCTAGTGCCAACATTGGAACAACTGCCTTACAGACTAGTTAAGCAACAGCCTGACAATGTCATACTCACGGAATCATACCTTACAGAAATAACAGAAATTAAACATCGACAAAGGAGTCTCTCACTGATTACCACGTAACGTCGTTCCTCAGCTGAATCAGTCCTCCTCCATGTTAAACAACACTTGGAGACAGCATTGAATGCGGCAAGGGCACAAAGTGTATTCTGGTTGGGGGATTTCAAAGTCGACTTTTAAGAGTGGTTTGGCAGCAGTACTACTGATCATGCTGGTCGGCTCCTTAGGACATAGCTACTAGATTGGGTCTGCAGAAGGTGGTGATGGAATGAACGAGAGGGTAAAAAAGCATACCTGACCTCATCCTTACCAATCTGCCAACTGCAGATGTATATGTCCATGACAGTATCGGTAAAAGTGACCACCACACTGTCCTTGTGGAGATGATGTCTATTGTCTCCATAAACTCTATCGTGTTGTGTGGCACTATCACCAAGCTAAATGGCACAGACTTTTAGCAGATCTAGCAACTCAAGACTGTCCGCCCATAAGACAATGTGGACCATCAATAGCAGCAGAACTATTCTCCAGCACAATCAGTAACGTCACGGCCCAGCATGTCCCCCACTCAACCATGACCATCAATCCAGAGGATTAACCCTGGTTCAATGGAGAATACAGGAGGGCATGCCAGGAGCAGAACCAGGAATATATAAAGATAAAATGTTCATCTGCTGAAGCTTCCAAACAGAAATACTTGTGTGCCAGATAGCATAAACAACAAGGGACAGACAGATCTTAGAGATCACAGAACCAATGCATCAGAATTAAGCTCTGCAGTCCTGCTAATCTGATCGTGAATGGTGGCGGACGATTAAACAACTCACCGGAATAGGAGTCTCCACATATATCCCCAACCTCAATGATGGGAGAGCCCAGCTCATCAGTGCAAAATATAAGGCTGAAGCTTTCGTTGCAATCTTCAGTCAGAAGTTTTGAGTGGATGATCCAATTCGGCCTCCTCCAGTGGTCCCCATCTTTACAGATAACGGTCTTCAGCAAATTCGATTAACTGATATCAAGAAACGGTTGGAGGCACTGGATACTGCAAAGGTTATGGGCCCTGATAATATGCCGGCAATAGCCCTGAAGACTTGTACTCCAGAACATCCCGCTCCCCTAGCCAAGCTGTTCCAGTATGTTTACAAACTGATAATGGGGAAAAACTGCTCAAATATGTTCTGTACATAAAACGCAGGACAACTTTGAACCGTCCAAATACCGCCTAATCAGTCTACTCTCCATCATCAGTAAAATGATGGAAGGTGTCATCAACAGAGCGATCGAGCAGAACCTGCTCAAAACTAACCTGCTCAGGGACGCCCATTTTGTGTTCCACCAGGGTCACTCAGCTCCTGAACTCATCACAGCCTTGGTTCAAATATCGAAAAAGGAAATGAATTCCAGCCTTGACACCAAGGCTGCATTCTGCAAAAGTGGCATCAAGGACCCCAAGCAAAAATGGTATCGCGGGCCAACACTCCATTATTGGAGTCATACCTGACAGATAGGAAGATGGTCATTGTTTATCGAGGTCAGTCATCTCAGCTCAAGAACATCTCCAGAGTAGTCCCTTAGGCTAATGTCCTCAGTCTAAACATCTTCAGCTGCTGAACAATGACCTTCCTTCCATCATAAGGTCAGAAGTGGGGATATTCGATAATGACTGCACAATGTTCAGCACCATTCGCAAATGCTCAGATACAGAAGCAGTCCATGCCCAAAGCAACAATATCTGGGCAATATCCAGGCTTGGGCTGGTAAGTGGCAAGTAACAGTTGGACCACATAAATTCAGACAATGACAGTCATCAATAAGAAACAATATAACCACTTTGTATTCAGCAGCATTATCATCACTAAACTCCCCCACTGTCAATATCCTGGGGGGTGGGGGTTTCATTGACCAGAACCTCAACTGGGCTCGCCGCATGAATGTAAGACCAGATCAGAGGCTAGGAATACTGCACGAGAAACTCGCCTCCTGACTCCCCAACGCCTGTCCATCACCTACAAGGCACACGTCAGGAATGAGATGGAATATCCTCACTTGCCTGAATGGGTGCAGGCCCCACAACACGAAAGAAGCTTGACACAATCCAGGACAAAACAGCCCATTTGATTTGAACCACATCCACAAGCATTCACTCCCTTCACCACGGTCACTCAGGAGCAGCAATTTTCACTGTCTACAAGACACAATGGAGAAATTCCCCAAAGATCCTCAGACAGCTCCTTCCAATCTCTAGAACTCTTCCATCTGGAATGACAAGGGCAATAGACTTTTGGGAACACCACCACCTTCAAGTTCCCCTCCAAACGAGTCAACATCCTGATTTGGAAATGTATTGCCGTTCCTTCACTGTTGCTGCGTGAAAACCCTGGAATTCCCTCTGTAATCACTAGTGGGCCACCGCACAGCAGGTAGATTGCAGCAGTTCGAGAAGGCATCTCAGCACCACCTTCTCAAGGCAACTAGGGACGGGCAAGAAATGTGAGCGGTTTCATCCAGCGATGCCCACAGAAAAAAAAAGAACTTTTTAATGAATAGTGCGAAGTTGAGCATCTCGATGGGACAGGTTATCTGATTTGAACACGAACAGGAAAGCAGTGTTTCTAATATTGAACATTTTAGTCTTTTCTGTTATTAGAAGAGTGTTCAGTATTCGATGACATATTGTTGCTGTGTGCTGTGATAAATTGCACCTGTTTTGCTTAAATCAACAATACTGGTGTATCAGGATCAATCCTTCGAAAATCCCAGACAGAAAATGACAATCATCGTGGAGAGAATGTCCTCCCGCCAGATGAGACTCACTGATAGCAGCTCATAATCAAAATATTAATGGAGTCCTGGCTGACACTGAATATTCTTACTGTCCATATCACAGGGGTTAACATTGACCAGAACGTGAAGTCAAATAGACATACAAATACAGGGTTACAAGAGCAGGTCAGAGACTTACAAGTCTTTACTGAATAATAGATCCTATGACCGAAACAAAATGAGATATAGCAATAGATTTAGTCCATTCAGCCCAATCCTTCATTCTGACACTGTGCCATTTTGTCATTGTCTCTATGAAAATTGGCAATATTTTCTACACACTGACTGTAGTATCAATCTTTGCAGTAATCCATTAGTTTCAATCAGACCCCCCCCCCCCCACCACCACCCACAATTCATCTAAATTCCATCGTGTACACACACAGCCGCTCATATGACAAGCCACCGTCCCCAGGATGGATCACCTCCAACACCAGCAGATCTTTCCCCAGAGATAGTGTCCAAAACAGCTCACAATTGGCCAAATGCCGTCTGTCCATAGCCCATTACATTCTCAGCAGTATGTCTCCCGTCTTGCATTCTTGCTCTCTTGAAATAAATGCGAACATTGTTTTTGCTTTCCTAACTGCCAACTGAACATGCACATTAACCATAAGAGAGGACGAGTGCTTCAAAATCCTTTTGTGCTTCAGATTTAATGGATCCCATTGGAACATAGTGTCTCCTCTATTCCGCCTACCAAAGTGCATATTCTCACACATTCCCATATTGCGTTCCATCAGCCACGTGTTTTCACACAGTCATAAACTGTTCAAGCTTTTCTCCAGCTTCCCCACTTCCTCAATACCATCTGCAAACTTAGCAAAGCTGCCCTCAAGTCCTTTGTTCAGATTGTTCTTACATGATATATTTCCTGGCTTCCTAAGGACCGCCCACCATCTACAAGGCACAACAGTCAAGATGCTTGACTCCATTCAGGTTGAAGCAATGGCTTCACTTGAATTACACCTGAAAAGTCTTCACTCCCTGCGTCACTGACTCTCAGTGGAAGCACACTCTACCACCTTTTGTTGTGAGTTTACTTCATTATGGCGCTTAATCTCAGTCTATTGATGTCACTCCGTCTCAACACTAACTGAGTGGTGCTCACACCAAATATGTCACTGTGTATTGATGACGATCGAGGGAGGTCAGCGAGGAGATGTCTGCGATGAATGACTGTGTGACTGCCAGGCTGAAACCTGCCCCAACAGCCTCGGATGTGCCTGTGCCCGCTGTCACCGCTGCAGGCATGATCAGTCTTCCTGCAGGTCAAATCAAGGAAAGCGACGGGCCTGGATAGTGTTCCCGGCTGAGCTCTCAGATCCTGGGAGGACCAACTGGAAGAGGTATTCATATACAATTTCAGCTGTTCCCTCCCACAAGCTGAAGTCCCAACCTGCTTCAAGAAGACCAACATCAACCTTGTAAGTGAGAAAGCTCATGTTTTAATGACTTAATGATTACCGCCCAGTGGCTCTAACCTCAATAAACATGGAGTGATTTAAAAGGCTGGTTATGGCCCACATCACCTCCAATCTCCCAGCCTGATTGATCCCCTATAATATACCGACTGATGTAACGGGTCCACACCAGATGCCGTATCCCGAGCCCTGCACTCATCCTTAGGACATCTGGACACCAAAGACACCTACACCAGACTCCTGCTCATTGACCTCTACCTTAAAAATCATTATCCCCTCCAGACTGATCTCAAAATTCTGTGACCTTACTCATGGCTCCACCCTCTGCAACTGGATCCCCTGGTTTCTGACCCACAGACCACAATTAGTGAAGGTAGGTATCTGCACCTCCGCCACAATAACACTAAACACTGGTGCTCCTGGAGCATGTGTCCTCAGCCCCCTACTGTACTCCCTGTACACCCACGGCTGTGTCCTCAGCCCCCTACTGTGCTCCCTGTACACCCACGGCTGTGTCCTCAGCCCACTACTGTACTCCCTGTACACCCACGGCTGTGTCCTCAGCCCCCTACTGTACTCCCTGTACACACATGGCTGTGTCCCTCAGCCCCCTATTGTACTCTTTGTACACCCACGGCTGTGTCCTCAGCCCCCTACTGTACTCCCTGTACACACATGGCACTGTCCCTCAGCCCCCTACTGTACTCCCTGTACACACATGGCACTGTCCTCAGTCCCCTACTGTACGCCCTGTACACACAGGGTTGTATCCTCAGCCCCCTACTGTACTCCCTGTACACATACGGCTGTGTCCTCAGCCCCAACTGTACTCCCTGTACACACACGGCTGTGTCCTCAGCCCCCTACTGTACTCCCTGTACACACACGGCTGTGTCCCTCAGCCCCCTACTGTACTCCCTGTACACCCATGGCTGTGTCCCTCAGCCCCCTACTGTACTCCCTGTACTCCCTTGGCTGTGTCCTCAGCCCCCTACTGTACTCCCTGTACACACACGGCTGTGTCCTCATCCCCCTACTGTACTCCCTGTACACCGACGGCTGTGTCCTCAGCCCCCTACTGTACTCCCTGTACACACACGGCTGTGTCCCTTAGCCCCCTACAGTACTCCCTGTACACACATGGCACTGTCCCTCAGCCCCCTACTGTACGCCCTGTACACACACGGCTGTGTCCTCAGCCCCCTACTGTACTCCCTGTACACACACGGCTGTGTCCTCAGCCCCCTACTGTACTCCCTGTACACACAGGGTTGTGTCCCTCAGCCCCCTACTGTACACCCTGTACACACACGGCTGTGTCCCTTAGCCCCCTACTGTACTCCCTGTACACACATGGCACTGTCCCTCAGCCCCCAACTGTACTCCCTGTACACACACGGCTGTGCCCTCAGCCCCCTACTGTACTCCCTGAGCACCAAAAGATGTATCCTCAGCCCCCTACTGTACTCCCTGTACACACACAGCTGTGCCCTCAGCTCCCTACTGTACTCCCTGTACACACACGGCTGTGTCCTCAGCCCCCTACAGTACTCCCTGTACACACACAGCTGTGCCCTCAGCTCCCTACTGTACTCCCTGTACACACACGGCTGTGTCCTCAGCCCCCTACTGTACTCCCTGTACACACACGGCTGTGTCCTCAGCCCCCTACTGTACTCCCTGTACATACAACATAGAAAATAGAAAAATACAGCGCAGTACAGGCCCTTCGGCCCTCGATATTGCGCCGACCGAAGCCGACCTATCCTACACTAGCCTAATAACCTCCATATGCTTGTCCAATGCCCGCTTAAATGACCATAAAGAGGGAGAGTCCACCACTGCTATTGGCAGGACATTCCATGAACTCACAATCCGCTGAGTAAAATATATACCCCTAACATCTGTCCTATACCTACCACCCCTTAATTTAAAACTGTGTCCCCTAGTAACAGCTGACTTTATTAGCGGAAAAATGTTCTCACTGTCAACCCTATCTAAACCCCTAATCATCTTGTACACCTCTATCAAATCTCCTCTAAACCTTCTTTTCGCCAATGAGAACAGCCCCAAGTGCCTCAGCCTTTCCTCATACGATCTTCCTACCATGCCAGGCAACATCCTGGTAAACCTCCTCTGCACTCGTTCCAATGCATCCACATCCTTCCTATAGTATGGCGACCAAAACTGTACACAATACTCCAGATGAGGCCGCACCAGAGTCTTATCCAACTGCAACATGACCTCAGGACTCCGGAACTCAATTCCTCTACCAATAAAGCCCAGTATGCCATATGCCTTCTTCACAGCACTATTTACCTGGGTGGCAACTTTCAGAGATCTGTGTACATGGACAACAAGATCCCTCTGCTCATCCACACTTCTAAGTAGCCTACCATTAGCCCAGTAATCCATCTTCTTGTTACTCCTACCAAAGTGAATGACTTCACACTTTGCTACATTAAATTCCATGTGCCACCTTTCTGCCCAGCTCTGCAACTTATCTATATCCCGCTGTAACCTGCCACATTCTTCTTCACTGTCCACAACCCCCCCGACTTTCCTGTCATCTGCAAACTTGCTCACCCAGCCTTCAAGCCTCTCCTCCAGGCCATTTATAAAAATGACAAACAGCAATGGTCCCAAAACAGATCCTTGTGGAACACCGCTAGTAACTGCACTCCAAGATAAACCTGTACCATCAACTACTACCCTCTGTCTCCTTCCAGCCAGCCAATTCCTAATCCAAACCTCTAATGCACCCTCAATGCCATACCTCCGTAGTTTTTGCATTAGCCTGCCATGAGGTACCTCATCGAACGCCTTGCTAAAATCCATATACACCACATCTACCACTTTACCCTCGTGCACTTCCTTGGTCACCTTCTCAAAGAACTCAATAAAGTTGTGAGGCACGACCTGCCCTTCAAAAAACCATGCTGACTATCCTTGATCACATTATTCCTATTCAGATGTTCATAAATCCTATCCCTTAGAAATCTCTCTAAGACTTTGCCCACAACAGAAGTGAGACTCACTGGCCTATAGTTACTCGGGCTATCCCTGCTCCACTTCTTGAACAAGGGGACCACATTCGCTATTCTCCAGTCTTCTGGCACTATTCCCGTAGACAACGACGACATAAAAATCAAGGCCAATGGCTCCGCTATCTCCTTCCTAGCTTCCCAGAGGATCCTAGGATAAACGCCATCAGGCCCAGGGGACTTATCCATTTTCACCCTTTCCAGTATTCCCCAGACTTCTTCCCTACGTACCTCAAGGCCATCCATTCTAATCACTTGTGACTCAATATTCACATCAGCAACAGTGTCCTGTTCCTGAGTGAATACTGACGAAAAGTAATGATTTAGTGTCTCACCAATCTCCTCCGCCTCCACGCACAACTTCCCACTACTATCCTTGACTGGACCGAAACCTACCCTAGTCATTCTTTTATTCCTGACATACCTATAGAAAGCCTTTGGGTTTTCCCTAATCCTACCAACAAAGGACTTTTCATGTCCCCTTCTCGCTGCTCTTAGCTCTCTCTTTAGATCCTTCCTGGCTACCTTATAACTCTCAATCACCCCAACTGAACCTTCACGCCTCATCTTTATATAGGCCGCCCTCTTCCCTTTCACAAGGGATTCCAATTCCTTATTAAACCACGGCTCCCTCACTAAACCCTTTACTCCCTGCCTGACTGGTACATACTTATCAAGGACACCCATTAGCTGTTCCTTGAACAATCTCCACATATTATTTGTGTTCTTCCCTTGAAGCCTATTTTTCCAATCCACGCATCCTAAGTCATGCCACACCGCATCGTAATTTCCCTGCCCCCAGCTATAACTGTTGCCCTGCAGTGCACACTTATCCCTCTCCATCACTAGAGTAAAAGTCACCGAGTTGTGGTCACTGCCCCCGAAGTGCTCACCTACCTCCAAGTCTACACCTGGCCTGGTTCATTACCTAGAACCAAATCCAGTATAGCCTCACCTCTTGTTGGCCTGTCTATATATTGTGTCAGGAAACCCTCCTGCACACATTGGGCAAACACCGACCCATCTTACGAACTTGAGCTCTAGCTTTCCCAGTCAATATCTGGGAAGTTAAAGTCCCCCAGAACAACCACCCTGCTACTTTCACTCTTATCCTGAATCATCCTCGCAATACTTTCCTCTACTTCTTTCGGACTATTAGGAGGCCTGTAGAAAACTCCTAACAGGGTGACCTCACCTTTCCTATTTCTAACCTCCGCCCAAATTACCTCAGATGGCAAGTCTTCCTCCATCACCCTTTCTACTGCTGTCATACTGTCCTTGACAAGCAATGCCACACCTCCCCCTCTTTTACTCCCATCTCTGACCCTACTAAAACATTTAAACCCTGGAACCTGCAACAGCCATTCCTGTCCCTGTTCTACAAACATCTCTGTAATGGCCACAACATCGAAGTCCCAGGTATCAACCCATGCTGCAAGCTCACCTACCTTATTTCTTATACTTCTTGCATTAAAGTATACACACTTCAAGCCACCTTCCTGTTTACAGGCACCCTCCTTCGAGATCGATGCCATGTTCCTAACCTCCCGACACTCAAGGTCCTGTACCCTAAAGCTACAGTCCAGGTTCCCATGCCCCTCCAGAGTTCGTTTAAACCCTCCCATAGAGCACTAGCAAACCTCCCCCCAAGGATACTGGTGCCCCTCAGGTTAAGGTGTCGACTGTCCTGTTTATAGAGGTCCCACCTTCCCCAGAAAGAACTTCAGTTGTCCAGAAACCGGAATTCCTCCCTCCTGCACCATCCCTGTAGACACGCATTTAACTCTTCTCTCTCCCTATGCTCGACTCTCTATCACGTGGCACGGGTAACAAACCAGAGACAACAACTCTGTTCGTTCTAGCTCTGAGCTTCCAACATAGCTCCCTGAAAGCCTGTCTAACATCCTCACCTCTCTTCCTACCTATGTCGTTGGTGCCAACGTGGACCACGATCTGGGGCTGCTCCCCCTCCCCCTTAAGGACCCGGAAAACACGATCAGAGACATCACGTACCCTTGCACCTGGGAGGCAACATACCAATCGTGAGTCTCTGTCGCCCCCGCAAAACCGCCTATCTGTGCCCCTCACTATTGAGTCCCTAATAACGATCGCTCTACCTTTCTCCACCCTTCCCTTCTGAGCAACGGGGACAGGCTCCGTGCCAGAGGCCTGAACCTCGTTGCTTACCCCAGGTAAGTCATCCCCCCCAGAATTATCCAAAACGGTATACTTGTTCTTGAGGGGAATGACCGCAGGGGGTCCCTGCACTGGCTGCTTCCTCCCACTCCCCCTCACTGTCGCCCATCTCTCTATAACTTTCGGAGTAACTACTTCCCTAAAGCTGTGCCGTCAACCCCCCACTGTACTCCCTGTACACCCACTTCAGTATCCTCAGCCTCCTACTGTACTCCCCGTACACACACAGCTGCGTCCGCATCACCTACTTTAGATCCTGTAAACCCACGGCTGTGTCCTCAGTCCACCACTGTACTCCCTGTACACACACAGCTGTGTCCTCAACCGCCTACTGTACTCCGGTACACACACGGCTGTGTCCTCAGTCCCCTACTGTACTCCGGTACACACAGAGCTGTGTCCTCAGTCCCCTACTGTACTCCGGTACACACAGAGCTGTGTCCTCAGTCCCCTACTGTACTCCGGTACACACAGAGCTGTGTCCTCAGCCCCCTACTGTACTCCGGTACACACAGAGCTGTGTCCTCAGTCCCCTACTGTACTCCGGTACACACAGAGCTGTGTCCTCAGCCCCCTACTGGACTCCCTGTACACACACAGAGCTGTGTCCTCAGCCCCCTACTGTACTCCCTGTACACACATGGCTGTGTCCTCAGCCCCCTACTGTGCTCCGGTACATACATGGCTGTGTCCTCAGCCCCCTAATGTACTCCCTGTACACACACGGCTGTGTCCTCAGCCCCCTACTGTACTCCCTGTACACACGTGGCTGTGTCCTCAGCCCTCTACTGTACTCCCTGTACACACACGGCTGTGTCCTCTGTCCCCCTACTATACTCCAATACACACACGGCTGTGTCCCTCAGCCCCCTAATGTACTCCCTGTACACACACGGCTGTGTCCTCAGCCCCCTACTGTACTCCCTGTACACACACGGCTGTGTCCTCAGCCCCCTACTGTACTCCCTGTACACACACGGCTGTGTCCTCAGCCCTCTACTGTACTCCCTGTACACACACGGCTGTGTCCTCTGTCCCCCTACTATACTCCAGTACACACACGGCTGTGTCCCTCAGCCCCCTAATGTACTCCCTGTACACACACGGCTGTGTCCTCAGCCCCCTACTGTACTCCCTGTACACACGTGGCTGTGTCCTCAGCCCTCTACTGTACTCCCTGTACACACACGGCTGTGTCCTCTGTCCCCCTACTATACTCCAGTACACACACGGCTGTGTCCCTCAGCCCCCTAATGTACTCCCTGTACACACACGGCTGTGTCCTCAGCCCCCTACTGTACTCCCTGTACACACGTGGCTGTGTCCTCAGCCCTCTACTGTACTCCCTGTACACACACGGCTGTGTCCTCTGTCCCCCTACTATACTCCAGTACACACACAGCTGTGTCCTCAGTCCCCTACTGTACTCCCTGTACACACACGGCTGTGTCCTCTGTCCCCCTACTATACTCCAGTACACACACAGCTGTGTCCCTCAGTCCCCTACTATACTCCAGTAGACACACAGCTGTGTCATCAGCCCCCTACTGTACTCCCTTTACACACACGGCTGTGTCCTCAGCCCCCTACTGTACTCCCTTTACACACACGGCTGTGTCCTCAGCCCCCTACTGTACTCCCTGTACACACGTGGTTGTCTTGCCAAATTCCAAACAATGCCAACTGTAAGTTTGCTGATGACATCACCAAAGCAGGAGGGATATCAAACAACGATGAGTCTGAACACAGTAAGGAGATAGTGGGTTTGGTAGCATGGTGGAATGATAATAACCTCCCTCTCAAATTCGGCATAAGTAAAGAACTGATCATTGACTTTAGAACGAAAGGAGGTGAACAAGCCCCTATCTACATCAACGTTCGAGACAGTGCAGAGCGTCAAGCCCTCGGAGTGATGATAATGGCAATCTACCCTGGACCTCTCACATGGGTGTGACAGTCAAGATGGTTCAAAAACGTCACTGCTTCCTCACTAGGCTCAGGATAATTAGCATGCACTACTTCTACAGATGCACTATTGTAAACGTACTGTCCGGGTGTGTAATGGCCTGGTACAGCAACACTCTGCCCAGGACCATAAGAAACTACAGAAGATTGTGTTCACAGCCCAGACAAAGGCGGTCTCATGTCTCCCAACCATTGACTCTATTTACACGGCCTGTTGCCGCAGAAAGGCTGCCAACATCTATCCAAAATTACTGAGGGAAGGGAGATAGGAAATAGCTAGGGCCTTAACAGATTTCTTTGTAACATCCTTGAACACAACTGAGGGCCCGTAGGACAGGAAAATTTCTAATCCCCTTGTTAAGAAGGGGAGCATGAATAATCCAGTTAATTATAGACCGGTGAGCCTGACGTCTGGGGTAGGGAAGCTGTTAGAGAAGATACTGAGGGATAAGATCTATTCTCATTTGGATGAAAATGGTATCATCAGTGAGAGGCAACATGGTTTAGTGCAGTGAAGGTCATGTCTTACCAACTTAATAGAATTATTTGAGGAAGTGACAAAGTTAATTGATGAGGGAGGGAATGTACATGTCATGTACATGGACTTCAGGAAGACGTTTGATAAGGTTTCCCATGGTCGGGCTATGGGGAAAGTGAAGTCACGTGGTGTCCAGGGTGTGCTAGCTACATGGATAAAGAACTGGCTTGGCAACACGGGACAGAGTGTAGTTGGGGAAGGGAGTTTCTCAACATGTAGTACTGTGACCACTGGTGCTCCATTTAAGATGTTTCTGGAAATATACATGAACGGGCAGGGAGCATAGGGATACAGACCTTTAGAAAATAGGAGACAGGTTGAGATGGAGGACTTGGATCGGCGCAGGTTTGGACCGCCAAATGGCCTGTTGCACTGGAATGTTCTTTGTTCTAACATTACCAATGTCCCATCATATGCCTGTAAAGGTCTCCCACAACCTCTTCCATCAGGCTAAAAGATACAGACGCTTGAACACACAGAGCAGTAAGTTCAGGAACAGCTTCTTCCTAGCTGTTATTAAGCTGATGAATGGACTTTCTAATCTCAGATAATGCTGATTTTGTTCATATTGATCTCGCCGAGCGCACGCCCTGTGCAGCGTAGCCAATATGCCTCTCAGACATGTTTTACAGCCATCATTCAATACAACCATTATTACCATGATCTTCCTGGGCATCTTGGCACAGGACAAAATAAATCCTCACCTCCCTACCCCCATCTCCCTCCAGTGCTCACGCCCAGGTCTCTCTGGTCCTCAGCGTCAGCTCCTTCCATTTCCCCCCGCTCCCCTTGACCCTATCTCCAGCTCACTGTGACCTTTGTCTCTCACTGTTTCTCTCACACTGCCTATTTCCCTGTGTTAGCCTTCTCCCTGTCTTCTGTTTCTCTCCCTGAACCTATTATCTTCCCTTCTCCCTGCACATGTGACTGTTTGTTTCCTTGTTTTGTTTCCTTTCTCTCTTTGACTGACTGTCCATCTGTTTCCCTCGCTGTGTTCTCTCTCTCCTTCTCTTTGTTTCTGTCTCTTTCTCCTTCGTTGGCTTCTCTATTCATTTGAACCAGGTGATGGCTCATTGGTTTGATGTTGGCAATACAATACACTCAACAAGGTTTTGTTATAGAGGACATAATGTAAAATTATCAGTTACATTTCAATTGTTGTCAAAACAGCAACCAGAACGTGGGTATCCATTTAACAGACAATTGTTATATCTAACTATTTTGAAACCACCCATCCCCCAGTGCTCTGCATACTGGAAACTGAAAACATTTTATTCGGGTGCGTGATGGCCTGGCATGGTAACTGCTCTGCCTAGGACCATAAGAAACTACAGACGGTTGTGTGCACAGCTCAGACCAACACGGAAGACAACCTTCCGTCCATTTGTACTTGTCATTGTCGCAGAAAGGCTGGCAACATCAAAGATCTCTCCCAAACTGGTCATGATCTCCTTCAACCTCTTCCTACAAGGAGGAGACACAGAGGCTTGAAAACATGGACCAGCATGCTCAGGAACACTTCCTTCCCTACCATTATTAGACTGACAAATTGACATCTCTCACTTTTCAAATAATATTAATCTTGCTAATGTCGATCTTACTTTTCACACCTCCTGTGAAGCTGTAACCTTGTATGACTCAATCTGTGTAAGTACCCCACGATCTCTGTTTTCTTGTTTACTATCAGGTGCCTGCACTACAATAAAAACAAACCTTTCCATTGTACATTTGACTAAAATAAACGAAACCAAATCAGATCAAACACGTGGACTGCAGTGGCTCAAGGTCTTCTCAAGGGCAACTGGGAAAATGAACTCATGCTGCCCCAGTCAGAGATACCCATGTCTAATTAATGAATATAAGAAGGTTACCACACTTAAGGAGGACAGACAGAGGGAATCAAATTGCTTTAAACATGATCTTAGATATATACAGGTTTCCGTCACTATTTGTAAGCAGAGTGTTCCTACGAAACCGTTCGCAAGCTGATATGGTGTAAAGTGCAGGAGCACTAACTTATATGGGAAAAAAATCGGCTTTCTTCGTAAAAGTGAAAATCCTGTTCGGATATCTTATGGTTAGCAAAACAATGTCCTAATTTAATTATTCAGAAAGGGAAGTGGCGAAAAGCGAACTTTTGAAAAGCGGGGATACCCACATTTGCAAGGGCATGATATTCAGGAAGATGGGAAAGGCGAAAAATAAATGAGGTGAATCTCACATTTTATTTCCAGTCCAGCTGATCATCATTCTCTTTGTTTGCTCTTTTTCTTCTATATCTCTCTTTCACTATTGATTCCTCCTCCTCTTCAAAGCAGACTTCCCTGTCAATGGTATTAATCACACCCTTTTCCAGCTGTTTTCAATTCAGGAAAGTTCCCCAGCACTTTCTGTTCGTTTCTTTGCATTTCTTTCTATAATTTTAGATTTTCAGCATCTTCCTTTATTTGATTTCACCTTCAATTTTGTTATTTCGTAGGATGTTGGCATCTCTGCCAAGGGCAGCAATTAGTGACCATCACTAATTGTATTGATTATGAGGCCATCCACAAGCCAATATAAAGTTAAGCACATTGTCATGGGTCTCAAGTCACAATTAACCCAGACCAGGTAATAACATTAGATTTGTTTACCGAAGGTGATCAGTGAAAGAAAAAGGTTTTCAGACACAATGTTGTTTTATGTTTGTTTTTCGTGAAATTCACTTTTATTCCGATTCTTATTATTTTTATTTTGGTTCTGTCATCAGCTGTGGTGGACTTGAAACAATATCTTTCGTTTATTAAGCTTTGCCTCACAATTACATCCAGCGACATTCCTACATTCATACATTGCCCTAATCAAGAAGTAAAGTCCGAGACAAGAGCAATTTTGTGATTGAAGTATTTGTAATTGGAAAAGTGGTCAGAAGAGAGCTTGAAACATTAAGTCTGAATTTTACCAACGTGCAGCCAATGGTTTGTTCAGCAACAATACTGACACAGAGATGGAGATTGGGGATATTAGGAGCTGGGAGTGGACAGGTTTGGTGACAGAGAGAACACCAGACAAAAATCAGTTCAGGACAAAAAGGGATCTCGAGGTTTTGCACATTTTTGTTCTCAGATGTTTGTGAGGGAGTGGTCTGTAATTCATGGGTAGTGAATGGAGACTGCAATTGAAATTGAAGACAAGAGTTACTTTCTCTGACAAATATAGATAACAGAAATTACAACGGAGTTCAAACTTGTTTATGGGATTAATGAATGGACAGAGGTAGAGAACACCAACAATAGCGAGAATAGGTTAGTAGCTGACCCTCCACCCCGCCCAGAATAATCATCAGTACTGCTGATATCCGATATGGTAGAAATTCCCAAGAGAGGGAAATATTGAAAAGACTCAAGGAAAACCTCCTCTCCATTGCTGTAATGTTCCAGTCCGCTATTCTCAGATTCAGATCTATGCAGCTGTTGATCTCTGCTACTGTTGGAGCTAATGCATCTGTTACTACAGTGGGATAGCGCACTGAATGAAGCCTCTTACTAATAGGAGAGGGAAACCCTCCAGTGACACAGTTGCATTGCATGGAGACTGACATCAATCACAATTAGAGCAAACAGTCCCTGCTTTCAATACAGCACATTCAGTTCACAATATATCTGGAATGGACTCCATGTTGACATTGCTCGCTATTGGTCACATCTCCCATCATCAATCGCTCTAGTGAAGTCAGTTGTGAGGGAGAATAAGAATATTTTCTTTTCGTGGGCGACATGATTCTGCTCTCTTGTCCGTTTACTATGCTGTAACCATCTCTCCAAAAATCCCTCCACCACCCCCAAAAGAATCACAATCAGGATTTTGTTACTGTGCTGATCTCTCCTCCACGGGAACAAACGCTAGCGAACAGACTGCCATTCAACACAGTCGCCCTGGATTTCTCGGAATGTTCCTCTCACTGCTCTAATAAGGAAACTTGGGACGTCCAAAGGGAATATGCTTCAGTAATTTATTTATATAAATTGACAGACTTCTAAGTGCAGTTTTATTTGCTGTAAACCGTATTTTTACACACTTTGGCCTCAGTCCAAAACTAAAAGTGATAATTACAATGAACGTATTCATTAAGACTTATGAATTAATGAGTCAGGTTCGAATGAACATGACATTGGCTGGGAGACAGGGCGGAATGGAAGCAGTGGCTGTGGAGACTGCATGGGGAGTACAATGATATTCCCCTGTCATCATCTCTCTTTCGGATAGACAGAATTAAATGTAATGCATTACAAGGAAACAGCCAACATTTGGGAGATGCAATGCTGAATAACAATGCGAACTAAAAGGATAATATTAAATGTGATAAAGTGAACTACATTTTATATACACACATTTAATCATTGGAAATACAGATTGAGTAGGGTCACCGGACCTGAAACATTAACTTTGATTTCTCTTCACAGATACTACCAGACCTGCTGAGCTTGCCCTTTAAGTTCTAGTTTTCTTTTTGTTTGAGATTGATAATATTGTTCATATCTGGCAGGATACTTACAATTAAAAGCAGACACAAAAACAAAATGTGAAGGGCAATGGGGACAATACAGGAGACTAACAGCAGAGATATAGTCATTCCAAACTGGAAGAGACAATGGGCTGAGTTTCCCCCACTTTTGCTGTAAATAATTCTGTGTAATCAAAGCCTTTGGAGAGGGGGTAGACAAGCTAGTTCAACGAAGGACACAGAGTGCTCCACTATCAATACTCTATTCCTATTATCTCATAAAAAGTCAGCTGCCTCTAAAATGTCTTTTCAAACAAAGTGGAGTTCCTGAGATTTACAGGATAATCAGAAAAATATTATTTTTTTCCTTTGAATCTTAAAGAAGAAACAGATTTCGGCCGTAACACAGGTGTCACAGACACAGCAACTGTAATAGGAACGTGAAATGACTACATTGTCCACATATAAACAAATTCAGCATGTAGCCCTGTCAAGAAACATGAAATAGAGTGATACGGAAACATGAAATACAAACAGACAATGATGGTAGAAGCGCAACAGATGAGGAAGTATCTGCAGAGAGAAACAGAGTTAACATATCGAATATGATGTGACACTGTTCTGAAAAAGTCATGTTGAAATCAAAGGTTAATTCTGTGTATCTCTGCTCAGAGAGTGCCAGACCTGCTGAGTTTCCCTCTGTCGATTTCTTTTTCTTTCTGAACTGTGACAAATTGACTGATCTGAACGATATAAGCAAAGCTGCTATCTCAGTTGAATCTCGAATATTTGTTTATGGACATTAAATGAGAAATTACAAAGTTCCTATGTTTGACAGAGCTCCAAATAGCCATGACGCATTGCATTGTTATACAAAAACATTGTGAGACATTGTTGAAACAAAACCCGAAGTTGCTGCAAAAGGTTTGCAGCATCTGTGCAGAGAAATCAGAATTAACGTTTCTAGTTCAGTGGCCCTTCCTCAGAACGTAAAGTAGCCCTGAAAATGTTGATTAATATACAGCAGAGGCTGAATAGCTGTTAACGGAGACTGTTAGTAGCTAACAATAGGGAGTGAGTAATGGAAGGCCTCGTGAGAACTCGGCCTGGTGCATGGGTAGGGGGCATTGAGGAGTTCAGTCCTTAAAATTATTGAACATTATCTTGAGTCTGAATGGCTACAGGGTCTACCCGCGGAAAAGGAAGTGTTGTTTTTCCAGCTTGCGTTGAAATGTCCTGGAACACTGCAGCAAGCCTGACATTGGTCAGGGAACAGGATGGGGTATTAAACTGGCAGGCAACTGGAAAGTCAGGGTCTTTTGCATAGGTACAGTGATGTAGTCACTCAGTCTACCTTTAGTTTCCCCAATGTAGAGCAGACCTCAATGTGAACAGCGAATGTAGTAGACCGGATTGTGGGAAATGTTGGTAGGATGCTGCTTCACCTGGAAGGTGTGTTTGGGCCCTTGGTTAGTAAGGAGGGAGGAGGTAAATGGGAAAGTGTAACACCTCTGGCAGGGTAAAGTGAAGTATACCTGTGGTGGGGGCTGGTGGAGGTGATGGAGGGGAAGGTGTGGGTAATGAATAACGAGCGGACCAGGGTGTCCTGGAGAAAATGGTCACTTCAGAAGGCGGAAAAGGGAGAGGAGGCAAATATGTGTCTGGTGGTGGCATCTGTGCTGGAGGTGGGGGAATGCAGACTGATGATCTTCTGCATGTCAATGCTGGCGAAATGGTAGGTAAGGACTGGGGGAAGTCTTAACGCTGTTACAGGAGGGAGGAGAGAGGGTGAGGGTAGAAGTGCAGGAGATGGGTCGGAACTGGTTGGGGGCCTGTCAATAACAATTCTGGTGAGTTCTTGGTTGAGGACGAAAGTAGACATTTCAGAGGCCACATTTCTGAAGTTGACATCATCAGAAGCAATGTCGTGGAGACAGAGGAACTGGGGGAATGGAATGGAGTCTTTGCAGGAAACAAGGTGTGAGGATGTATACTCCAGGTAGCTGTGGGAGTCGGTGGGTTAATACTGGATATCAGTGACCGGTCTATCCCCAGAAATAGTAGCAGAGATGTCGATGAACGTAAGGGAGGAGTCAGAGGTAGACCAGGTGAAAGTGAGGGAGAGCTGTAAATTGGAAACGACGAACTTTTCCAATTATGGACAAGAGAGAGGAGCAGCAGCGATGATATCATCTCCGTACCAGGCAAAGAGTTGTGGATGGGGGCTGGAATAGAACTGGAACAAGGAATGGTCTACGTACCCAGGAAGGAACAGGTATAACTTGGGTCCACGCATGTATCCATACACCCCCTCTGTATGGCAGGAGCAAGCTGAAGCAATGGGTCTGCCCAGGCAGTTCTGTTTGTGGATTTTCAGGAGGAGATAAAAGCGAGCTCTACTATCAGAGGACCATCAGCTTTGGGACTGTTAGGTGGGGGTGAGTGGGGTGGGGGGGGGGGGGGGGGCTGGTGGGCGAGTAAGTGGGAATCTCCAGATGAAATGTGGTCAGATTTAGTAAATAAAATAGCCTGATATGCCATGGAAGGGTTATGGGCCAGTAGGTGATATGTGGAGGTATCTGAGAGCTGGCACTCAGCCTCTGAAATGTCGAGGTGAGTCTACCAGACTGCAGCAGCACTACCCTTATCGGCACAGGCTGAATAACATAGTCAGGGTTGGATCGAAGCATACAGCATACAGTCTGTTCAAAGGGTGATAGGTTGGATAGGGTGAGGGGGATACAGAGAATTTAAGACAATCAAACTCCCATGGAGCGTCCTCAATGACCAGATTGAGATCAGGTAAACGCCACAGGAATGTATCCAGCTGGAGGGAGAGTGTTGGAGCTGGGTGAAGGGGTTATGGGATGGGGAGTGGACTCTTGCCCAAAGAAATGGACACAGAGGAGAAGATGGTGGAAGAAGAGTTCAACAATATGTCGTTCCTGAAATTCATTAAAGTGGGGCACAGAGGGATAAAGCTGAGACCTTTTCTGAGTACAGAACATTCAGATTTAAAGCGTGGAAGGTTAGGAGGGATGGTGAATACACGACAGGCTTGGGGGAGGGGATGGACTCAGATTGCAGGGCATGGGTGGAGTGGCAGGTTCCAGAGGCTCATAGGCATCTCTAAGTTATTCCATCTTGAGGGCCTCATGTAGCTGGCGAGCATGGTGAATGAGCTGGAGAATGAAGTAGAATTGGGGAATGGTGCAGTCTTGAGCCAATGTGATGTGATACTGTTGAACTGAGAAAATATTGAGCTCATTGGCAACCACGCTGCACGACAAGTCCTCAGAAAGTAAGAGGTTGAAAATAATCGAAATTGTTGTTTTATTGTGATGCTCTGATTTAACTGAGGTGACACTCAACTGGTAAGGTCTTACTTTTCTGAGACTTTAGACCAAACTGTGAAAGCTGAATGTATCTTGATGTCATTAATAAAACAAATCCATCCATGGTTTTGGAAGGCACTAGCAAGGGCAGAGTTTATTTGTCATTCCCAATAGCTCTGGGGAAGGTGTCATTGTTCATTGAGGAAATTATGAGCACGGAAGTTCCTCTGATTTCCAATAACCACAGTTTGCTGAGAGGGAATGATGCTACATGAGTCAAATGCTACTTTGATGGCAAGGGAAGTTACTCTGATCTCACCTCAACTGACATTGGAAAATCAGTTAAAATACTAAAGAGAAAAAGGATAGAAGACGGCTTATTGAACAATGTGGTCACTGTCCTCGAAACGTTTAAGGACAAACAGATGCATGGACTTCTGATTCTGAGGAGAGGTGTTTCCTATTTGGGGTGAGGCTGTTTGGTTAAGCGCTGTGACAGAGAGAGACAGAAAAAAAGTTCCACTCTGTATGGGGGAAAAAAACCCTATTCACGGTGCATTGGACAATGACAGACATACACTATTGTCTGTTCCTATTGGGCATTGATCATCTCATTCTCACCAATAGCAGCACAGAAGCCAGGAGCTCCCATCACCCCAGTTGGAAAGCAAAAAGGGGTAAGGGATGGCTAGTGGAAGTGGGAGTAACGAGGGAACTGGTGTAACTTACAATGGGAGTGGCAGAAGAATGGTCTGAAGAGATATCATCAGTCGAAGAGTATGTGACATCAGCAGGGGTAGTTCAAGGGAAGTAGGAGTGTAAAGAAAGAGTAGGAAGGGGAGGAAGAATGGCTAATGAAGTTTTAGTGACTGGGTAAAGCTTGTTTTTGGAAAAGTGAGATTGGGCAAAAACCACCACTGTTCAGGAAAATTGGGATCTAATTCCATTGAAAATTAAGATTTGATGTACTTCTTTTTCTATCACTTGATTCTTTCTCAGATTGTATATTGACTCTGTGGTTTTGTATCTCCATCAAAAGCAGGTGACGTGTTTTTTTTTCTCCCCTGGTGTTGTGTCTCAACATTTTTGATTTTTTTTAACAGAATGTATTTGCTTCCAATTCAAGGTAGAGATGAGAATATGATTTGATCTCCTGCAGTTTGTCCATAACATAGAATTTAATTGAGTATTTATCCTCATCACATCAACTGATTCAAGCCTGAGGCAGCAATTGAACCCGAGTCTCTGGCGTTGGGAGGCAGCATTGCTAACCATTGTGCCACCCAACATCTTTCTCCTCTCATCCTAAACCTATGCCCTTTGGTTCTGGACTCCCCGACACCAGGGAAAAGACTTTATCCATTTATCCTCTCCATGCCCTTCACAATTTTTTACATCTCTAGAAGGTCACCCCTCCGCCTCCAACGCTCAAGAGAAAACAGCCCAATTATGTACAGCCTCTCCTGATACCTCAAATCCTCCAAACCTGTCAACATCCTTGTAAATCTTTCCTGAACCCTTACAATTTTCACAACATATTTCCGATAGGAAGGAGACCAGAATTCCACGCAATATTCCAACAGTGGCCTAACCAGTGTCCTGTACAATCGCAACATGACCTCACAACTCCAATACTCAATACTCCAACAAATAAAGGAAAGCATACCAAACACCGGCTTAACTATCCTACCTACCGGCGACTCCACTTTCAAGGACCCATGAACCTGCACTCCAAGGTCTTTTTGTTCAGCAACACTCCCCAGGACCTTGCCATTAAGTGTATAAGTCCTGCTAAAATTTGCTTTCCGAAAATGCATCGCCTCTTATTTATTTGAATTAAGCTCCATCTGCCACTTCTCAGCCCATTGGCCCATCTGATTAAGATCTTGTTGTACTCTGATGAAACCTTCTTCGCTGTCCACTACACCTCCAATTTTGTTGTCATCTGCAAACTTACTAACGATACCTCTTATGCTCGCATCTAAATCTTTTATGTAAATGATAAAAAATAGAGGAACCAGCACTAATTCTTGTGGTACTCAACTGGACACAGGCCTCCAGTCTGAAAAACAACCCTCCACCTCCGCCCTTGGTCTTCAACCTTTGAGCCAGTTCTGTATCCAAATGGCTAAATGTCCCTGTATTCCGTTTAGATTTTTTAAAGTGTGGAAAGAAGTCCACACTGACCTGGCAAAGCGCAACCCACCCAGACCCATCCCCCTACATTTACCCCTTAACCTAACACTATGGGCAATTTAGCATAGCCAACTTGATAATCAGTCTCCCATGGAGAATTTTGTCGAACGTGTTACTGAAGTCCATATCGATCATATCTACCACTCTGCCCTCTTCATTACTTCTTCAAAAAACTCAATCAAGATCGTGAGATATGATTTCCCACACACAAAGCTATGTTGACTATCCCTAATCAGTCCTTGCCTTTCTAAATGCATGTACATCCTGTCCTTCAGGATTCCCTTCAACAACTTGCTCACCACCGACGTCAGGCTCATCGGCCTATAGTTCCATGGCTTGTCCGTACCACCCTTCTTAAACAGTGGCACCACGTTTGCCATACTCCAGTGTTCTGGCACCTCTCCTGTGACGATCAACGGTACAAATGTCTCAGCAAGAAGCCCAGCAATCACTTCTCTAGCTTCCCAGAGTTCTATAGTACACCTGTTCGGGTCCTGGGGATTTATCCACCTTTACACGTTTCAAGACATCCAACACTTCCTCCTCTGTAATATGAACATTTTTCAACGTGTAACCATCTATTTCCTGACATTCTATATCTTCCATATCAGTTTCCACAGTAAATATTAATGCAAAATACTCGTTTAGTATCTTCCCCATTTCCTGCAGCTCCACACAAGGGCTGCCTTGCTGATCTTTGAGGAGTTCCATTCTCTCCTTAGTTATGATTTTGTCCTTAATGTATTTGTAAAAACTCTTTGGAGTCTCCTTAATTCTACTTTCTAAAGCTATCTCATGTCCCCTTTTTGCCCTCCTGATTTCCCTCTTACATATACTCCTACTGCCTTTATAGTCTTCTAAGGATTCGCTCGATCTATCCTGTCTATACCTGTCATATGCTTCCTTCTTTTTATTAATCAAACCCTTTAGATAGCCAGCAATCCCTATACTACCAGCCTTTCAATTCATTCTAACAGGAAATACTTTCTCTGGATTCTTGTTTTCTCATTTCTGAAGGCTTCTCATTTTCCAGCCGTCCGTTTACCTATGAACATCTGCCCCTAATCATGTTTTGTAAGTTCTTGCCAAATACTGTCAAAATTGGCCTTTCTCCAATTTAGAACTTCAACTTTAAGATCTGGTCTATCCTTTTCCATAATTGTTTTAAATCTAATAGAATTATGGTCGCTGGCCCCAAATTGCGCCTCCTCTGACACCTCAGTCACCTGCCCTGCCTTATTTCCCCAGAGTCGGTCAGGGTTTGCACCTTCTCTAGTCGGTCCATCCACATACTGAATCAGAAAATCTTCTAGTACACACTTAATAACTTCCTCTCCATCTAGACTCTTAACGCTATTGCAGTCCCAGTCTATGTTTGGAAAGTTAAAATCTCCTACCATAATCATCCTATTTTCTTACAGATAGCTGAGATCTCCTTGCAAGTTTGTTTCTCATTTTCCCTCTGACTATTAAGGAGTCTATAATACAATCCCAATAAGGTGATCATCCCATTCTTATTTCTCAGTTCTACCTAAATAACTTCCCTGGATGTATTTCCAGGAATATCCTCCCTCAGTACAGCTGTAATGCTATCCCTAATCAAAAACTCCACACCCCCTCCTGTCCAGCCTCCCTTTCTGTCTTTCCGGTAGCATTTGTATCCTGGAACATTTAGCTGCCAGTCCTGCCCATCCCTGAGCCATGTTTCTGTAACTGCTATGATATCCCAGTCCCATGTTCCTAACCATGCCCTGATTTCATCTGCCTTCCCTGTTCGACCCCTTTGCATTGAAATAAATGCAGTTTACTTTATTTGTCGTAGCTTGTCCCTGCCTGCTCTGACTGTTTGACTCGTTTCTGTTCTCACTTGTACTAATCTCAAATTGATCTATTTCCTCACTATCTCCCTGCCCCCTGCACCACCCCCCCCCCCCGTGCTTTACTAGCATAAAGCCTCCCGAGCCGCTGTAGCATATCTCCCTGCCAGCGTATTCGTCCCCTTCCAATTTAGATGCAATCCGTCCTTCTGGTACGGGTTCCTTCTACCTCAAAAGAGATTCCAGTGATCCAAAAATGAGAATACTTCTCCCATACACCGGCTCAACAGGCATGCATTAATGTGCTCTATCCCTCTATTCCTGCCCTCACTAGCTCATAGCGCCGGGAGTAATCCAGATATGACCACTCTGAAGAACCTCCTTTTTATATTTCTGCCTATCACCCTGCAATCTCCGTTCATAATCTCAAACTTTACCCTTCCTATGTAGTTGGTTTCAATTTGGACAATGACCTCTTGTTGGCCTCTCTCCCCCGTGAGAACATTCCGCACCCTTTCTGAGACATCCTTGATCCTGGCACCAGGGAAGCAACACACAATTCTGCTTATTTCTCTGCTGTCCACAGAGCCGTCTGTCTGTACCTCAGACTAGCAAGTCCCCTCATACAATTGTCCTCGTGGAATCCGACGTATCCCCTGTTGCATTAGAGCCAGTCTCCATACCACAAACTTGCCTGATTGTGCTACGTTCCCGTGTGAATCCATCACCCGCTAACATTTTCCAAACAGCATATTTGTTTGAAATGGGGACAGCTCCAGAAGGCTCCTGCACTAGCTACTTCATTATCTTGCCTTTCTTGCAGCTAACCCACCTATGTAACTTTATCTGAGACTTTTCCCCCTTCCTATAACTACCATCCATCACATACTGTTGCTGTTACCAATTCTTCATTGTCTTAAACTGTCTCTCCAAAGGATCGATTCGATCTGATAGAATTCGCAACCAGAAGCATTTATTACAGATATAATCTGCAGTAACCCTTAAATCCTCTTTAAACTCCCACATCTGACAAAAAGCGCATATGATTCTACTAAGGCCATTTGTGCTCCTTCACAATCTACAGACCCAGAAAAAGAAAACTGTCTTATTCCTCTACAAAACACTGCCCAAGTCTATATTAATATTTATGGCTTATATTTTAAGATTAAGCAAAAGACATATCTCAAAAATATATTAATAAGGATTAACCCACTCTACTTCTGCAGACTTTCTGTAGGACACATTTAAAACAATCCACTATCTAACTGGGAACTTTGCTCAAACAGTTCCTCCAAACCAGTTGTAAATTTCACTGTTTGTTAATTTTCCTGAAGGCACTCCGATATCTAGTGATACATGAATTCAAACAGCAAAGATAGTAACTGTGCAGGTACGCTGTCCTGTCAGTTTCTTCCCCTCACCATGTGCTTCCTTTGTCCGTTCTGTTCCCTCTTAAAACTGCTGTTTCTTTGACTTTTTTTCCCAAAGTTCTAAAACAATGCAAGAGCATACAAAACAGTAATTGCTGCTCCTGGAATTCGAGGAAATCACCTCCAACACCTAAATTACCTCAAAAAAGGAGCAGCTGCTACAACAAGACATTTTTCCCGCCCAGACGTCTGATAATCCAAATACACTACTTCCACTGGTTGTCTGTGGTCTATGCTGCAAGAAACAACTTCAAATAGTTCCGAAGTTTGTCAGGCATGATTTCTCTGTCAGAAATGCATTGTGATTCTCTGCAATTTTGCTGTTCATTTCTAAGTACCCAATATCACTTCTTATATAATGGATTCCAACTCTTTCTTTACATATGTCAAATTAATTGGTCTGCAGTCCTCCACATTATCTCTTCTTCCCTGTGTACATAGATGGATCATGTTTACTACCTTTCAGTTATCTACAATGGCTATGGCCATTGCAGGATCTGCAAAAAATAAAACAGTCACCGACAGTTCAATTAATATGCTCTTTTATTTCTGACATTTTGATATGAAGTATATCTGGCCCATCAGACTTAGCAATGATCAATCAAGCTCCATTTTCAAGTACTACCTTGTTGCTGATATGAATCGACTTTATGTCTTTAGTTTCACAAGTCCCATGTGATCACTTGCTTTACACGGAGATTTCCTGGCGCTGTCTCCATGAAGACAGATACAAAGTCGCTGGTTAGGTTCTCTGCCATTTCCTTGTTCCCCACAATAAATTCTCCATTACCTTACAAATTTCCACATTTTGGCCTTACTTTCGTTTTCTTTGGTGTATGGATCGTAGATTTAAGCAGTCTTTGTGTTTCCTGTTTGTTTATATTCATGTTCTTTTTGATTTCGTTAACACTTTCTTCGTCCTTATTATCAGAAAAGTAAATCTCTCAGAATGTTCAGGTTTCCACAATATCTGGAATTCTTCTGAAGCTGCTTCCTTAGATTTAATGTAATCATTAATTTCTTACGTAAATTATTAATGAGTCACTTTCCTTTTCGTTGGTGTTTGTAATGAGTGATATGTACGTATTTTTCAGACTTTACAGTATTTCTATCACTAACAGCCAATGTATGTCTCACACTAGATGTCATATTGTATTTTTCCAATTCACTTGACCGTCTAGCCTTCGGGTTTCCATGATATTTGAGTGTAATGTTCAAACATTCTATATTGCTTGCAGGCGCGGTGTAAAATGCAACATATTAATGTCACGATTGCCCAATAGCTGCTTCAGTGCACGGTAAGTAATTAGTCCTTCTGACCACACAACATCACGCCCGAAATAACCTGCTCTCTACTTTGGTTCACAACATACCCTTCAGCCTACCTCATATGCACATGAAATAGATTTTTCACAGCATTAGCAATCATTTAGTTAACGCAGCTTAGATGCAATTTTAGATCATCCAGTATTACTGCAGCACCCACGATATTTGCATATTTAGTTTCAGATAATCGGATGCACAACAGTTTTGGTTTAGATATGAAAGGCACGAATGTGTGTTCCTCCTTGTTGTTTGCAAGATCCACACAAACATATTCTGAAGAATCTGAGGGATGTGGTGTGTGGTGTTATGCGTGATAGACGTCGACAAGACATTGGGGAGGCTCACCCCGATGCTGAGATGATCTGAAGGAATGCCAATCAATACAGGACAAGCAACAATAACCTTCCCCGCTCGGCCAGGACAAATCTCTCCCTATTCTCTCTAGTCCCTCACACTCTCTGAATATCTGTTCCAGCACCTGTACCCGAACAAGGCTCTTGCTACACCACTCTCACCTTTGCATGCAACACCCTCATTCCTTCACTCTCTCTGTCACTGAAAGCTAA